>NC_133659.1:45990658-46354408 GCF_037893015.1 Macrotis lagotis | reverse complement strand
TCAGGCTAGAAATGAATATGATTAGACATGGTGGCATATTTATGTTGTCTCTGCTCCTGAGAAGGTTGAGGTTGGTGGATCACTTGAGTTCAAATATTCTGAGTTGTGTGGAAGGGTTAAAATTATTTGTGACTTTGAACTAAGGTTAATCACCAACATGGTGAACCCTTAAGTGAAGAAGGCCATCAGGCTATCTAAGGATGATCAAATAGACTCAGGTCAGAATTGGAGTAGCCCAAAGGTTCTGTGTCATTCAACAATGGAATCAGACCTGTGAATAGTCACTACATATCCTGGATTAAGTGGGAAATTTTAGCTTCAAGATAAAAAAAAAAGTGGGCACAGTGCTTTTTCAAAGAGAAATAAAGCCAAGGGGTGAAGGAGTTGCAAGTTTGAGAAGACCACTGCAAAGAATGTGGAAAAGTAGTCTAGAGAGCTGAGAGCTGAGTCAAATTATTCTGATATAACTTGGATCTACCCTCCAGAACCCTGCATAGACTTCTAGCAAGAATTGCATTGGACAGTTGGTGAAGACTGCTGATTGTTTTGGAACTTTGAAAAAGGGTTCCTTTTCAACTTTGTTCATGATGTGGATGAAAGATTTGAATGGTTCTTTCTCCAAACTGGTTCATTCACACTCCCTTCCACATTACTTACTGATCTTGGGTCATTAATTCTGGGCAGGTGTTAGCTTGATTGAAGTCGATGCCCATGACCAAAGGACTTGTTTATATATCTCTAATGTTTTTCACTTTTATGAATGCCAAATATCGTCCATCTGCAAACTACACCTTGGCTGAAATCCCTGAGCCAAGTGAGGAAGAAGAGGAGGAGAATAACGAGATGTAGGCAGGAATGCAAAAAGGGATGCTTGGGTCTCTAATTGCAATTGGTTCATTTTTGGTTCAGTGAACTGAATCAGGTTAAATGGTACACTAAGTTATGACTCCAATTGAGATGGTAATAAGTGTTTTAAAATGTAGATACCTGCCCCAATGATAACCCACTAGAGGGCTCCCCAAGTTCAAGGCACCCTCCCATGTCTACTATGAGTTTCATAAAATAGGAAATGGGATACTCAATACCACATGGTGCCAGGCTCAAATTTAATTGGCTACTTAGAGTGTTTTCTTTTAATGGAACATGAAAGAATTGATTATTGGGAGACCTGACATTTCTGTTCTGTTTTTTATATCACCCGGGAGAGTGACTGAACTGTTGGTATCCTTCCCCTGCAGCTGGCATCAGTAACTTTGACGTGGATATCTACTAAGAGTTTGTATTTTCTCCAATGCACTTTATCTAGACCATAAATCGTTCTTGTCCCACATCCTCTTCATCTCTGGAAAGTTGCCTCTATTCACTAGGGTCACCCTTTTCATTTCCCCCTCTCACCCCTTTATGTTTTCCATGATATATTTTACAGGGAGTTCAGATGCCAGTTAATTTCTTTTTCTTTCATTTTATAGCTCTCCTGTTCACCAGAGCTCTGTGACAAGGAAGCATTGAAAGGTCACCTCCCCAAGGGCTTAACTCCTGAGGTCGAACTATCTATGGATCGTTATTTTTATTAATTATTATTATTATTGTTATTACTATTCTCGCTTATGTAATTGTATTAGAGAACCAGCGTAGAGTTCATTTTTTGACAGATTCTGTGTCTCAGCCTCCTATCTTGCTTCTTGTCGAACACAGACAGAAAGAATGGAAGATGGTCATTTTCCTTTCCTTCTCTCTCACATTTACAATCCACCTATTCTATAACTGAAATCTTACTTTTTTAGGTTTTTGCAAGGCAAATGGGGTTGAGTGACTTGCCCAAGGCCACACAGCTAGGTAATTACTAAGTGTCTGAGGCCAGATTTGAGCTCAGGTCCTCCTGACTCCAGGGCTGGTGCTCTATCCACTGCGCCACCTAGCCACCCCAACTGAAACCTTTTTAAGTAAAGGGCATGATTCAGAATCCCACTCTTGATTCCCCTTCCTACTTGAATGACTCTGGATCTCACATTCATCTCTAAAATGAGGTAGACAAATAGACAACCATTCAGATCCCTTCCAGGAAAACTAGTATAGTGGATAGAAAGACTGATCTTCCTGAATTCAATTCTGACTTCAATTCTAGTTGTATGACCCTGGGCAAGTCACTTAACCCTATTTGCCTGAGTTTCCTTAGCTGCACAATGAGCTGAAGAAGGAAACATCAAATGACTCCAGTATTTTTGCCAGGAAAATCCCAAAATGGTGCCACAAAAAGTCAAACATGATTTTTAAAAATGATTGAACCAAAAAGAACTACAACTAGGTAGCACATGGTACATGACTAACTGATTGACTCCCTAAAACATCTTGTATTCACTTTGTATATATCTTCTATGTAATGTCTGCCCTTCATTTTTTTGAAGAAGACCATGATGTCAGGGAGGTGATGCCATGACAAGCACATTAATTGGATTTGAGTGAGGGGATGCTGTACTAAATAACCAGCTTCACTTTCTCCTCCAGAGTCATCTGGGCCCAATGGTCAGATATGAATCAGGGCAACTGGAGATGGTCCTGGATGTGAAGCAATCAGAGTTAAGCAACTTTCACAAAGTCACACCACAGGTAAGAGGCAAGTGTCTGAGGCCAGATTCGAACTCCTTTTCTCCTGACTCCAAGGCTAATACTCTATCCCCTGAGCTACCTATATATGTTGATATAGGTTCAGATTGTCTTCTATCAATAGAGTGTAAGGTGCTCCAGTAAAAAGTTTGTTTCTATTTTGTTCATCTCTAGCATTTAATAGCTTCTGGAATATCAGTAGGTATTTAAAAATGCTTTTGCTTGGTTGATTCCAGTTTTAAATTTTGGTACCTAGGATCTTTGGGTTCTGACCTAACTTGTTGCTTTCTACTTCTGAAACATCTCTTCTGATGTGTCAAGTTTCTTTTCGCTAAGTTTATAGGATAAATCATGCCTTTTCGCTGAGTCTTTGTCATTCTCATCACTATCCTAACACTTCCCTTTTTATCATCCATTTTTGTGGGTAACAAGATAGGATCTTTAGAGGTGAGTGGGCCTTCAGATATCATCTGGTTCAACCCCTTCATTTTACTTTACTGATGAGAAAACTGAACTTAAGAGATTCAAAGAAAAAAATATCATGAATCAGAGTCAAGATTCCAAACAAGATACTCCCACTCTGAATCAGCACTAATTCACTACACCACCTCGTCTCGCTGTATTTCCTCTACTACTATTATTGCTGTTGTTTTGCTGAAGTTTTCTAGGAATTTCACATAACTTTCCCTTCCCTGCGACTGGTGAAGTATGGAATTATTTGATCCAACAGTAGCAGCCCCTCTCTAGATGGGTTTTCCCCAAGTCCCCGAGTTATTTTGTTCACCAAACAGCTGAATCGAAGCTAATTTATCCCTATATCAGGGCAGAAGATGAGAACTATCCTGAGAACGAATGGGAGGGTGCACCTACTGTCCCATGGATCCTGAACATACATCAAGGTAAGCACAAGTGTAGTTGTGTTAGCTGTCAGCCTTAGAAATCGCTGACACTTGTTATTTTAATTAATAGTTCACTTTGCTGAAATAAGCTTCTGTGAGGAGCCCTGACTTTTTGTGAAATCTTCACTGCAGCATTATTTTCCCCATATTGGGAGGCAAAAACTAATTTCCAAAACTGCTTTACCCTACAAGGTCACAGTCAACAGCTTGCATGCACATGTCAGAAAAACATCTGCTGCCATGCCACCGATAGGAGGAAATTTTGCTTTATTTTGAAATTTAAATTTACTTTTAGTTGGGGGTTGGGGGGGGGGAGAAATGATGAGTCAGTCATTAAATAGCCATTAACTGCTGTTGATTAGGAAGGACATTTTAACTAGTCATTTTGTCTTGTGACTGACACTAAAATTTCTCAAACCTCAGCATTCACTTGAGACATCCCAGGAAACTATGGTCACTGCCACATCTGGGCCTGGACCAACTTATCTCTTCATTAATGCAAATCATTATTATGTAATTACTCAGCCTGCTATGGAGAGATCATTGATTTCTTTTGCCCAATAGCATTATTTTTTTAAGCCATTGATGACAAAAAGGAACTTGGAGGACATTCTGTGCTCTACAAATGAGCTCTAGTTCGAAAAAAGACAAACTTCCTCCAGGGGCTGAAACCCTAAATTTAGTTCTGAATTTTTTTTTTCTCCTTGTTTGGAATAAATTAAACCAGGGAAGTTGGTTCTCTCCTGACATTTTAATTACTGATAGTTAGGCATTCTGTTCATGAATTTCAAGACAATAACCCTTGAGACTTTTCCCAAGTGGATGTTAGCTCTCCCCCCATGCATTCACATTCTGAATTCTTTTTAATTCCATCCTATCCCTCTTCTCTTAATGTAATCAAATCTTGTCTTTGAGAACACTAGTTGCCTCTTTGGTGTGAGTTAACTCAGTCAATGAAGTCTTATCAAGCTTCTGATTTTGTTAGGTTTGTCTTGATTCATTGAAATTCCAAGCATTCTCATGTGAACTTCCAGGCCTTTCAGGTTGCCTGGTCTCTGTCAGGCCAGGGAGTTGACCAATCTCTTTCTTAGATGCATGATCTTTTTATAACAGCCCACTTCTTTTTTTTAATTTTTTAAGGCACTTTTTTAAGCTAGGTAATTATTAAGTGTCTGAGGCCATATTTGAACTCAGGTCCTCCTGACTCCAGGACCAGTGCTCTATCCACTGGGCTACCTAGCTGCCCAACAGCGCACTTCTAAAATTGTTCTGACCTTGATTTACAATTCATGCTGCCAACAGAATGGCTCCATTCTGAATCTATCCCCAACACTGAGACCCAGAGGATCACCATAAGAATCCTATATTCCCCTTTGTTCCTCCCCAGTGCAAAAATGGAAGGAAAGTTAGAGACAATTTGCCCTTCAGATAAGGAAACCCCTCCTTTCCCAAATCAGATCAGCACCTGCTCTATAATTTAACACAATTAAATAATCAAGACAACTCTTTCATCACTCCAAATGAAGGTTTTTTTCCTTTAGATTTGATTCCAAGCACATTGTTCTTTCTAGACAACTTATGCATCCATGAAAATTAGGGTAATTCTCCAAAAGAAAATCCACTGCCGGAAAATGTCTTAGCAGAGATTCTTCAGGTTTAGTTCTTTAGAAGAAGGCCAGGCAGCACTAGGCTCAACTATTAGATGAGGGGCTACACTTTCCTCCTAGACAGCCTCTATTAGTAACTTAGTGTCAACTGAGAAGCATGACAGTGTTCAGACTGCTTTTCTGGTTTCTTCGACTCTGTCCCGGGAGTGTGTGTTTGATGCCTCTGTGTAGGAGATGAGCACTGGGGAAATGTTTGATATGTCCCGCACACATTTTCTATTTTTGAAGGATTTGTCTTTTTGAATGTCAGTTTTCATTCAGGAGGCACTGAGGTTGGTTTTGTGATGATTTATTTGTATGGAAGAGGAAGGTTATTGGTTTTTCCTCATTTGTATGTAGGGACCTTTCCAGGGAAATATTTTTAGAGCTATATTTCTCTTTCTACCTTTTATTCTTTTTCTTTTTGGGGGTAACCAGGGAGTGGGGGGATAAAGGAAGGGGAAAAACTTTCTTTTTTGTGTTGGCTATTTATACATTTTTAGTTTATGATATTAAAGATAGCAAAACAATATAAGATCACTGCATATGGTTTGTATGAAGAGAAGCTCAAATGGAAAGGACCAACTGGGTTTCATGGATGGCCCTTCTTTGAATGAACCACTAATTATCCAGGAAGAAGATCAATCTTTCTTTTTGGAAGTGTTCTACCACTATTCAATTATAGAGAAATGTCCCTTTTGACAAGGTTGGTTTTCTTTCTATAATATTCAGTAAGACTACCCTGCCTCAGGCTTGACCCTGCCAGAACAGAACTCTGTATTTGCTGTGTCCAAGGTCTTAACCTGCTGCCCATACGTGTATTTTTATTTGTCCTTCCTGATGCCACCTATTTGAATCCACTCACACAATAAGGCAGCAAGTCTCCTGCTCACTTCCTTCCACATTCCTGATCTGAAACATAGGGAAAAAAATAGAATCAAAATTAAAGATCCTTTCCACCTTGTATTGGAAGCTGTATTAGCCCCAGTATAGACATTTTTCATAGAAAGCCTGGGTCCCAATTAACAGTGGGCTGGACATGACTCATATAAGTTCACAAGAGCTGATTGTTAAATTTTCAAGTGAGCAGTAACTTTAAAATTGGCAAATGCTACAAACCAGAGTTTAATTTATTCTTTTCCTGAATTCCAAACTTAAGAAAGTGACCAAAAATGTTAATAATGCAGGTTAAAAAATGACCTGTTTACATTTTTTTCAGAGAGCCAATAGATATATTTATTTAGCAACGAACCCCTTGCAATGGAATCTCATGTGTGAGAAATAGCTAGAAGGTCAGAATGACTGAAGTATAAATGTTGCATTGGGATAGATTTATAATCAACTCGGAAAGATAGAGTGGAAGTAGATTGTTTAAAGGAATTTATATTCAACCTAAAATCAAAAGGGAGGTATCAAAGCTTCTGGAGCAGAAGAGTGACACAGTCAGATCTAAATTTCAGGAATATCAATTTGTATGTGGAGAATGAATTGGATAAGGTACAGTGTTGGTAAGAAAAGGAATTGGGAGGTTTTGCAGTAGTCAGGCAAAAGGTGATGGAGATTTGGATGAGAGTGATTGGATTAGGGTGAAATAGAGAGAAAAGGACAAATGTGAATGAAACATGTTGAGGAGGTGGATGCCAACAAAATTGGCAACTGATCAGATATAGGGGCAAGGGGAGGAGTGAAGAGTCATGGATAACTTCTAAATTGTGAATCTTGGTGACTGAGGAAATGGTGTTTCCTTTGATGGAAAGAGGAGAATCAGGGGATATCTCTCAGAAGAGATTTAATGATTAAATATGTAGATTTGGGAACCACTTGCTTAGAGATGACCATTGAATCCATAGGAGCTGATGAGAACACCTAGAGAGAGTCCTGGGAAGAAATAAGACTTCTAACACTAGTAAGATTAAAGGGCGTCTGAGACTGGGTCATTTTATTGGGGCACCTGGCAAGAATTCTCAAAATCAGAAGCTAAAGCCAAAGATTGGGAGATTATTTGTACTAAGTGTATCCAACCTGTGGTGGGGGCTCAAGAAGAGGACATCAAGGGGATAACTTTAAGTATTTCATTTTCTACAATACTCTATTTTTATGAGGCTTTCATGTTGGACAGTTTGGATTCAACTTTAATTTCTCTATATCTAATACATTTCCTTTTTTTAAATGTTATATGCTTAAGAGCTTTGCAGAAAAATTATTTAACTATCTTGCTAATCACGCAATCAAATCCTATGGCAAAAAGCCAGCCTGGCTGTGATTATTGCTTCCTTTTCTACATATTTACTAGCCATCCTTTTATTAAGAAAATGTAGAATTTTCCCAGGAATCAGAGCTGATGGGTCTATGGTGTGCAGATTTCATTATCTTCTCTTTCCTGTTTTGAAAATTGGGAAAGTTTTCACCCTCCTCCAGGTCTGCAGTATATGCATCATTCTTCATAGTGTTTTAGAAATAACTGAGAATGGTTCAGCAATTCCATCTACAACTTTATTTCATTACCCTGGAAAGTTGTCCATCTGGTCTTAGTAATTTGAACTCACTAAGTACAGGTAAATGTATGCTCCCTTACTATCTCTCTATAAGGGACCCAATAGATTTCTGAGCAAACATAAAAGAAAAATCAACAGGAAGGAATAGAAATATTTCTAACATCAATCGTCAGTGAAAATCACAGGCCCTAGCTAAAATGCCTCTTAGCACGGATCTGAAATGCCTGCAATTTAAGAGGTGCATTTTCAATAAGTAAACATGAGCCAAACTACACCTATCTGGCTAAAAATATACCCCAAATATTTCTTGTCTTAGGAGCTTTGCTCAGTGATTGACCAACATATTTTCCCACTAGTTCCCTCTACTAATAATTCAATGCTTCAAGAATCTAAGATTCCATCAGTTTGCTTTCTACCACTACAAAAAATTCCATAATCCTTCTCTTACTAAATGGTGTTCTTTCTTAAATGACAATAGAATAGGTTTTTCAAAATCAAAACTATTCAAGAAATTCCTTTAGTCAGAAAAAATGAAATTCCTATAGCTTCAGATAGAGAAGAAACAGACATTTAAAGCAAGAAATGACTCCATAAATCATTGAATTCAATATCTTCAACCGAAAGAGGACAAATTACTTGTCCATGGTTTCACCATACCACAGAAAAAATTTGTGCAAGATTTGGTTAGAGTTTGATTTGGGGTCTTTTGTTTTATATTTTGGTTCACTTTAAAGGGTAAAGTAAAATAAAGATTGTTCTTCTTAATAGAGTGTCTTTGCATTCAATGTGCTATATTGAGAATTAGATTTATAACACAAAGATGACTTTTACATTTATGAGGTTCCCTCAAGAAGCGTAGATTCTAGAACTAGCAACACATGACTTCTTCTGTTTATGAGATTCTTAAAAGACAGAAGGAGAAGAGAGTATTGGCAATAAATAATATGTTCAGCATGATCAGTATATTCTTCAGAAGGTGAATTCACAGTCTTTTTCCCTTTCTTAATTTTTGTCCCCATTAGAATGTGAGTTCCTTAGGGACAGGGACTATTTTTGTCATTCTTTGTATCCCCAGGACTAGATTACTGTTGACTGACTTCAATATACATTTTGATTCTCCCCAAATAACCTAAATACGTAGGTTCTTGAATTATTCAATTTCTATGACTTCACTCTACCTGTGCTAAATGAAATTCATCAACTGAACTGAAATGGCCTTTAATCTGGATGACTGGAGCCTGACGAAGCATTCTAGAGAGACAAGAAGTCAGAATTCAAATGGAAGCATAATTTCGAAGTGAGGGTATTGAGGGTATGGGTTTACAAACAAGGAGGAAAACTAGACATATGTGCCACCACGCCACCCTCCCACCTTACTGGGGTCAAACCTTGATTTATATATTTGTGACTAGACAGGGAGTCAAAAGTGCAGTGTAGCAGCAGTGATAGGCACAGGAGCAACACAGAGGTAAGGTCATCCAGTGACAAAAAACTATTCATAGCAGCACTTCATACCTGAATCTGTGAGCCCTTGCCCAAGCTCAAAGACCACCAGTTCCAGAGAGTGAGTGCAAAGGATTATTGTTATAGCAATTTAGGGTACAGCTTACTTGCTAGATTTTAGCTCTAGAAAACGAGATGTCTCCTAATATCTTGACAGATGTCGTACCCTTGATTTTTCCACTCACTTTCTATGTTCATGAATTATAAAAATCCTTTATTTGATCACAATCTTTTTACCATTCCGTCTTACCTTGTGCCTTGTGACCCTGTTCTTCAACCACATAACAAAATGTCTGTTCCCTCAACTCTCCCAGATCATTATCCCTAAACTGGCTATACTTTGTTTCCCTGTCTCTTTCTTGAGTAAACAACTTAATTGTACACAGTCCTTCATTATCAAATCTCCTAGAATTAGCATTTTCCCCTAAACCCTAAGCCTGGATTAATTCAACTATCCATCTACTAGTAATTTGCATGTTGTCTTCACCAATACAAGATGAATTCAATGATGCTAGGGACCATTTTTTAAAAAATATTCCCAATGCACTGTGTCTCTGTAGTTCAGTTTCTTTAACTATAAAGTAATAAGATTTAACTATATATATATATGTTCTTAGCATGTCTTACATATTGGAAGTATTTATTAAATGTTCATTAGAGGATAAATTTATGGCCAAAGAATTTATGACCAGACAAAAATTAGAGCACATTATAAACTGCAAAATGAATGATTTTGACTATATTAAATTAAAAAGGTTTTGCACTAATAAAATCAATGCTGCCAAAATTAGAAGGAAAGCAGAAAGCTGGAGAAAATCTTCATGACTAGAAGTTCTGATAAGGGTCTCATTTCTAAAATATATAGAGAATTGCATCACAGTTATAAGGTTACAAGTCATTCCCCAATTGATAAATGGACAAAGGATATGAACAGACAATTTTCTAATGAAGAAATTAAAGCTATATATGACCATATGAAAAATGCTCCAAATCATTATTGATTAGAGAAATCCAAATTAAAGCAACAATGAGGTATCATCTCACACCTAGAAGATTGGCTAAGATGAGAAAAATGGAAAATGATCAATGTTGGAGAGGTTGTGGGAGGATTGGAACGTTAATACATTGCTGGTAGAATTGTGAATGGATCCAACCTTTCTGTAGAGCAATATAGAACTATGCCCAAAGTAACTCTTCATACCCTTTGACCCAGCAATTCCAATTCTAGATCGGCATCGAGAAGAAATTGTAGATAAAGAAAAAAGTCCTATGTGTTCCAAAATATTCATCACAACTCTTTTTGTAGTTGCAAAGAATTGGAAATTGAGGGGATGTCCATCAATTGGGGAAAGGCTGAGCAAGTTATGGTACATGAATACTATGGAATACCATTGTTCAATAAAAAATCATAAATGGTCAAACTCTAGAGAATCATGGAATGAATTAGAGGATCTGATGCTAAGTGAAGGGAACAGAACTAAGAGAACAATGTACACATTAACAACATTGTGAGATGAATAATTGATGGAAGCAGCTCCTCTCAGCAGTTCAGAGAGCTAGGATGACTGTATTAGATTGCCTATGGACTATATTATTCCCATTCAGAGAAAGAAAAACAAATAAAACACACACACACAAAAATAACCCTTCAGAATCTGATGAACACTTTATTAAAATGATCTCTTCTGCATCTCTTTTCCTTAATCCTAATACCTCATACTGAAAATCACTAATCTGTAAGTTTACCACTGAGGTGAGGGGGGTGGGAAAGGAGGGTGAAAGGAAATTTCATAACTTAAAAATATGTACATATATATATATGTAAATATTGGTGAAAATAAGTAATTTTTTAAAAAGAAACTAAACCAGAAGAAACATGAAAAAAAAGAGAAAAAAACAAAACAAAAAAAAAGAAAAATGTTTATTGACTTTCTGAACATCTGACTGAAGTCACAATAGGAAAAAAATCACAGACACAGGAAAAAGAAAGAAAGGGATTTTCTTGGACTCAGCAGAACAACAAAATAAACCATAAGCACTATGAGGGACTGAAACATTTTAATAATTCCAAAGAATAATCCAAACTTGTGAGATTTGAACTGAAAACTTCCTCATTCTTAGATCAACTCTCTATTCATTATATAATGCTGCCTTTCCTCAGGGTCATTACAAGGATCAGATGAGATCATAGATATGCAGTGTTTCATCAGTCAAAATACTGTACAAATGTCAGTTACTGCATTATTGTTCAAATACTCTTAATTTGTAGTGTTAAAGTGTCTATCTATGAATGTAAAATGTTTTGCAAACTTTCATGTGTTTTATAAATGTTACCTTCTATTGTTATCCAAATAGGGATAGGGACTAAATTTTTGATTTCATTAATATTAGGGAACCCACTGAGGAAGAAACTCCCTCTATTCATGCAAGTCAATAGCTGCTCTGAAAGGTAGTGCTGTAAAATTGCCTAAAGCCCTAGGAAGTTGCAGCTTGTCTGAGGTCAAAAAACAGTGTGGATCATCAGCAAGTCCACCTTGAACTCAGTCTTTCTTGGCTCCATGGTCAGCTTTCAAATCTACCCTGCAATGCTGCATCTCATTACCCTCTCTTCAAATTTTAGTATATTTATTAAGGTAGCATCCCTGCTTACAGATCCCTATCTCCAGGCTGATAGCTATAATTCTCTAGATTCTCACTTTTCTCATTTGTAAAATGGGACTATTAATGGCGTTACCTAATAGGCTAATTAAGAAGAACAAAAGATGTAATATTTTTTTCAAACATTGAGATTTTTATAAATATCACTTAGTAGCAATGTTAGTAAAAAGATAGTGTGACATAACAGAACTGGTCCCAGAGTCCAGAAGACCTAGGTTCAAGTCACACCTCTGTTCCATCCTGGATGTGTGAGTTTGAGAAAGTCAGTTAACCTTTCAACTCTTTCTTACTATAAGAGATAGAACAAATGTCACTCTACATTGGTAGAAGAAATTTTCTCCCCTTGCCTGAGCAGGAATGCCTAGAACTCAGTTTCTTGACCCCACAGTCAGTTCTCAAATCCACCATACAACACTGCAACTCATTACCTTCCCTTTTAATTTTATTATAATTATTAATGTAGCATCTCTGCTTACAGATTCCCTTCTGCAGGTTGATAGCTTTAATACTCCAGACTCCTATTTTCCTCATCTGTAAAATGAAGGAGTTCCATCAATCAGTGTGAGCACCTATTCTGTCCAGGCACTATGCTAAACAGTGGCGATACAAAAAGAGGTTAAAAAGTCCCTGCCCTCGAGGAATTTATAACCAAATGGGATGTGCTTTTTTTTTTTTTTGTGTGTGTGTGTGTGTGTGTGTGTGTGTGTGTGTGTGTGTATACAAAGCAACTTATATACAGGATAAATAGGAAATAATTAACAGAGAAAAGGCACTAAAATTAAGAGAGACTGGAGAAAATTTCCTGTAAGAAGGTAGGATGAATTATAAGTCTGGATCTCTTCCCATTCTGTCTCCATTTATCAAATAGCATTAGTATTAATACTATCATTACTTCTATGAATCATCCAAAAACAAGTGAGAAAGAAGATAAAGATGCAGCCTAGTTAATCCACAAAGTGATTTTACAACCAGGAGTTTACTATACAAGCTCTTCCAGCAGCACTTTCTAGCTATATGGAACTCAAACTTCACCCTTTCTCATTGATTTCTATAGAAAAATCCATTTGCATTTTTGAAGAAAGAGTTTGGCTCTTAATGATCTTAATGGATATGAGAGCTACATCATTTTCCCGAGAAGTTGTCATTTCAGAAGTTCATCTTCCTAGTATCCAATTGCAGTAATGTAAAAGCTCAGCCTTGGTGTCTGGCCCCAGTGGGAATCCTTGTGACATCCCAGTCTTTTGCAATTGCTTCAGTAGATCAGGTTTTCTTCTGTCTGTGGGTTGGTTTGGATTTTCTTCATTGTCTGGACTTTTATTTTTAGAAGATAATCCTCAGTGTCAATCTGACCATTCACAGGGTAATGGTGAGGGATAGGGGGGTGAGGAACCAATTAACCCTTTGCTAGTTGACTTTCTCAAGTCTCCAGTTCTCAGTGAAAAATTTAGCTACCTTCTCAGAACACTGTAACATGAGCCTTAATTAAGGTTTAAATGTTACTACTGAACAATTAAAAATCGAGACAGCAGAATAACACTGAACTCATACTGAATCAAAGCAGCAATGAACTTGTCTCTTGGAAAAGTATAATGGTACATGTGGTTTTTTACCAATATACAATACTCCAAATTATTTAATTTTAGCTTTTAAAGTAATGTATTTAAAATACCTCAGGAGTCATCTTTTAAACATTACTAGAAGTAATAATAAAAAAAGATGATGATTACAGCTTTAAATAGCCTCATAGATGCTTATCAGCCTTTAAACAAGAAGAGGACTGAATATTCAAAAAAATCAGTATAATCTCTCTTGGCTATAGTTTGCTTAACAAACTCCTGTATTTCTGATGGTTTTCTTGGTCCACTACATCATCAAGTCATAGAATTAGAGCTGAAGGGGAACTGAAGTCATCATCTGATGCAGCCCATTTCATTTTACAAAAGAGGATGTTGAAGCCCAAGGAAATTGTGTGACTGACCAGTGATCACCCAATTGCTAAGAATGTGGTCCTAAGTCCTTCTACTCCAAATACAAATTTTTTTCATAGAAAGACTTCCTATAAAGTGGAATTTTATATAAATAGTCTCTGAGATCCCTTCCAGTTATGAGGTAATAGGAGGATGAAAAACTAAGGACAAGAAAGAACCTCAGAGGGGCAGCTAGATGGCTCAGTGGATAGAGCACCAGTCTTGGAGTCAGGAGTACCTGAGTTCAAATCTAGCCTCAGACACTTAATAATTACCTAGTTGTGTGGCCTTGGACAAGCCACTTAATCCCATTGCCTTGCAAAACCTTTAAGAAAAAAAAGAACCCCAAGTTCATCTAGTTCAACCCACCCCTCCATTTTACATATGGCCCAGCAAGACTCATCATCTAGTATTATATGACTTTGTTCCTACTTCTCTTAAACTTTAATATTTTTTCCTCACCTTCACCTCTCTTCTGCCCATCCTCATCATCACGTCTTCAAACCTCTGGTCCTTTGAAGAAAAACAATGCACAGGTCAGCAATGGTGCAAAAGTAAAATGAATTCCATCTAGTAAGGCAATATAATACAATTTATATTGGATTGCAGTTTATCCTGCAGATGTTGGATTTGGAATTTGAGGACTTGTATTTCTGTTCCATGCGACCTTGTCCATATCCCTTCTCTGGATCTTAGTCTCCACCAGTTCCTCAACAGGAAAATGAGAAAATTTAGATAACGTGCCCTTTAAGATCCCTTCTAGCCCCAAATCTATGATTCTATGAACCAAATTACTTATTTTTTTATACTGAGTAACTTGTTAAAAAATATGCCAACCACCTCCCCCAAAAATCCGGAGGTATGTGAGAGGCATAAAAAATTACTTTACACATGTCCTTCAAAAAAGTTTAATACATAGTCAGGTCACATTATTACACATCAAATTCTCTAGGTCTCTGGCTGCCAGTAGCAATTATCTGCAAAAGCACATGCTTTCCCCTGTGACTAGCTATCGGGAATTTTTGAGTATACCTAAGCATAGCCTTGAGCAAAAATCCTGCGGGGCATATTTGGGATCTGGTATTTCATTTGGATGCAATATCAAGGTTTCTGTGCAATATGTCTATCTATATTTTTTTACATCTGTTTCAACATATTGATGTGCTTATCTGTTGACTTTAATTACATGGTATAACTACATATATAAATGTAAATAGTACTTCTGGGCCCCTACCTACCAAACTTTTGTCAGGAGGTATACAAATATATTCCCCTCACCACCAAGATTATTTTCCCCCTATATTAGACTATATCTCCTCAACCTTTATTATAAAAAGCCACATCCTGGTTGCAGACTGCTGGGGTTCTGGTTCTCATGCCAGTGACCATGAGGATCTCAGTGGGTTAATCCTTACATCCATTTGGACTCTGTATTGGTTAATAGTAACCTAACGTACCAGTGGCCACAAACATTTGATGATAAATTCCCTCCAAAAATGGCAATGGATTTTCAGAGGGAGGTGGAGAGAAGAAAGGAGCAGCAGGGAACAGAGAAGAATAAATATACTCACTTGATCATCTTTAAAAATACATTAGGCAAATCAGATGCTTGGGGGGGCGGGGTTCAACAGGGTCCCTGCTGTCTTGGAAGTCCCCAATCTTGACTTCATGGGACCCGGTTTGGGTCAAATTGGCTTCCAGAGTGAGATGTAAGTTTCCAAGTCTATAATACTCCAAGTTACAAAAGTTGAAAAGCTGGGTTACCTACTGTGTTGGTACTGAGAAACCACCAAAAGGTCAAGGTCACAGTGGGAAAGGGAAAACTGTTTTATAGTTTTCAGGTGTCAGTGGTCCTGAAATGAATAAGCCCCCCCCCAAAAAAAGACAAGTCTGTTAACCAAAAAAGGCTGTTTTCTTTGGAATTCTTGGTGATTGCAGCACAGTCCCTTCTCTGCCCTAGAAGAACTGGGCTGGTGTATCATCCTGGAAATGACAACAGCTGTGATGTTTATGTTGGGAAAGAACCGATTCAAATTTGCTTAATGCAAACCATCCCTGAATGGTATATTATTGTGCCCCACTAAGCCTCTAACCAGCTAGAACTAGTTGATGTGGGTCAACTTAAAAGGGTCAAATATACACCCTGGTCACATAAAGTATCCTGTTTTAGTTATCTTTTTTAATTTTTTTAATGGAATTGTATCAATGGGAGCCCAATGGATCACTTCCTCTCTAAATGGAGGAATGGGATTGGTTCGTCTGGTCTGACCCAAGTAGTGATGGCTCTCTGACTGGATCTGGGCCAGACAGTCTTCCTCTCCAGTGGATAGAAAGTCTATAGAGAATTTGATTTATCAGCCCTTCCAACACCAGGGAATTCACCAATAGGTTTATGAAGGATGCGAACCTGGCCATCCTGTTTATATGCATCCTGTGAGTTACCAAGAATCCATCATCTAAGCAGCTCAGGTGGTTCCCTTTCTAAAACTAATTTTTAGCATCTGGGTAGTTTCACGTGACTTCACTTCCTTGTTGGAAAAGCCAGTAGAAAAGCTGTTTTGTGCCCTAACACATTATGTTTAAAATGTGCAAGGGCCATGTAAACCATTTGTGATTTTTATAGAGCCATGTGTACTTTTATTACAGCAAAAGACAACAGAGTTACCATCCCGATAAATAAAGTTCTGTGCGGGCCATTGCAGTGGATAAGCTGGAATGGGCAACATGTTCGTGTCCACAAAATGTAAATGAAGCTGGAATTGCAGAAATTCTCATCTCCTCTCCTCACAGTAATTCTCTCGCAATCATGAGTGCCTTTCTTCCCCCTTCCTGGATTTCTCCAAATAGATCCCATTTATCTGATTGGATTTCTGTCCCATCTTTCTACATATTACAGCTAATTAGTACCCCCTGATGAGAAACAGTCCACTGATGGAAAAAAGCAGTTAGATAAGATCTGCATTAACAAATGTAGTTCATTTAATATCATTTGCGCTGTTGCATTATTAATAATACATAATTACCCTGTGCGGGCTGTAAGGGGAGAATAAAACGGTTCTTTAATTTCTTGGCCTTTGCAAAAGAGGAGTATATTAGGGAGAATAAAACAGTATTGGACTATTGGCTGCCATCCATCATCAGACGTTGTGTGTCACACTATTTTATTAACTTTGGGTCTAGCTAGAAGTTCTGTATTTCAATGTAATCTCCAACTACCTAGAGACAACTGTTTTGCAGAACCTGTGGTCTATTTGGTTCAAAGTGCTAAATCAATTCAACTAAGAAAAAGCCAAAATCTTCAGCAGATTTCAAGAAGTAATCATTTTGGCTGAACCATAGTGGGGTTACTTGGTTGGATGCTCTTCTGGGCCATCCCATGACCTCCCACAAATCCCATGTTTTAGAGATTTTGATGTCCATAAAGCTAGTATGAGTCTAGTTTCTTCTGATATTTGCCAGCCATGGAACCAAAAGCAAGTCATGCCCTATCTCAAAACTCTAGGTTGATAGCTCTGATCAGAACTTTCCTTGCTCTCTCTCTCTCTTTAGTCTACATTGCCCCATTTGGTTATATCATCAACTTGCGTGAGTTTAAATGTAGGGGCAGGGGCTGGTATTCTATTCCAATTTATGTCAATACATGAGATCCAAAGTTCTTAAAGAAAGATTTAAGTCAAAGGCAGGATGAATGTATAGGGTCTGGGAAATCATTTGGTCTGGTGCTGCAACAGCAACTGTAGGATCTAGGAGTTTTTTAGAGGTGAATTCATTCAATGTTTGACCAAATATAGAAGGTACATTTTTAAGTTGATAATTTTGTATATCCCACAAATGATGTAATTGTGTGTGTGTGTGTGTAAATGGCCCTTAGCAAAAAAAAATTTCCCACCCCTGGTTTAAACTAAGATATGAACAAGTCTGTAGTCAAATTGACCCATGAAGTACTGGATAAAAGCAGTGACACAACACAGGAAAGATTTTTGTTGGGCAGAAAGAAATCAGACCCTCCTCTTAGCGCACGCGTGTGTGTGTGTGTGTGTGTGTGTGTAATGTTGCAAAACAGTTCAAGAGCTACAAGTTTAGCAGGGAATCACTCAAAAGTTTCCATATTAAAAAATGATTCACTCACATCCTCACACCTATACAAGAAGGTAGCAAGAAAGAAGTGGAGCATGATTTCAGAAGGGATATATTTCTTTCTATGACCAGGTAATGCCTTTGTGAATATCAAAAGGTGAGATCAGTGTTGGGAATAGTGTCCATAAGAGCCACTAGCAGTAGCTCTGAGCAACAATAGCAGATGACAATCAATTAAAAGCATGCTGAAGACCAATCAGCTTTGCCAAGTCCAAATTAGGAAAGGGGAGCAACCCTCAGAATCCAGAACAGAGCTATCCCTAAAGTAAATTTCTTGAAAACTCCATGCAAAGAGAAAATATTTTCAGGAACCAGGATCTCTGATTTATTTCTTTGATGAATATGTATGCTCCATGTGTAGTAAGCTGCCCTATCATTGTAGTCTAAGTTTGAATGCATAACAAGATGAACTTGTGGGAGTGAATAGTCCAGATCTGGGAGAGAAGTTTTATACCAAGTGTCCTTACTTTGCTATATTAGTAAAGATTTGTTCTAAAAGCTAATTAAGTCTAATGATTGATGGGAAGGTCTCCAGATTTGAACTATTTAATAATTGCATTAGAAATATCCAACCCGGGTGGGGGGAGGACGGCTAGGTGGCACAGCATAAGCCCTGGAATGAGGAGTACCTGAGTTCAAATCTGGCCTCTGACACTTAATAATTACCTAGCTGCGTGGCCTTGGGCAAGCCACTTAACCCCATTGCCTTGCAAAAACTAAAGGAAAAAAAAAAGAAATATCCAACCCTGAAGAGGATTTAGGGTGGGGGAGCCAATATGCCAGTTAGAGTCACAAAAATATCCCTGGAGGAATGTTTCATAAATATTATCTCACTGCAAATCACTCACAGATCTAGTCTCTCACCTGAACTTTCCTCCACTTCATGTTATTAATTACCTATTAAACATTTCTAATTGAATGTTCCATAGGCATTTTATATTCAACATGTCTAAAAGAGACAAATCTGTCTTTTCCTACTCACTCCTCTTCTGAAGTTCCCTAATTGTTTTGAGTATACCATCATCCTTCCAAGTGTGTAGAGTCAGAGCCTTAGTGTCATCTTCCACTCCGTTCTTTGTCACTACAAAAATCAAATGATTTGTCAAGTTATAGCATTTCTATATCTGCCAAATACTTGCATATATTCTTTGCAATACACAAACACACAGCCACCAACTTAATTCTTTCCTTTCTCATCCTATTCTTGTGTTGGGCAATAGCTTCCTAACCAGTCTCTCTCCTCAACTTTCTGCCCACTCCAATCCACCTTCCACATCGTTCTATTTTTCCCAAAATGTGAGACAGATCATATCAATTTCAATTCAATAAATATTTAATCACTTCTCATGTTACAGGCTCTAAAGCTGTGTTGAAGATATAAATAAAAGAAAGAAATACAGTCTCTACCCTCAAGAAGCTTTCAATCCAATGGGGAAACGCCAATAATCATATTCAGAAAGATTGAAGGGGAGGGAGAGAGAGAGAGAGAGAGAGAGAGAGAGAGAGGAAGGGGGAGCTGAAAAGAGTAAAAAGGAAGGAAGGCATCCAAGGGATACCCCATTAAGAGAATGCAGTCCCTGTCATCAGGCCTGCTCTTGAAGAATAGAAAGCTACCTGGAAAGTTCTGAAAGTCCAGAACCCTCTCTAAAAGGAAGGCTTTGGTAAGAGTTTTACTATCCACCCTCCAATCAGAAGAAAGGCATGGAGAAACTATTAAATATCTAAAACTAAATCAATCAGATTGAACTACCACTTCCTGTTTCCTCCAGAAGCAAATAAAAACTTCTCAGTTTGTCATTTAAAGTTCTTTCCAACTTTTCTCTATTTATTTCTCTTCAGATTTAGTATACATTGCTTCTCTTTACATGACCTATGGTCCAACCAAATTGACATCTTACTCCTCCTAGCACAAAACTTTTGGTCTTTCATCTCCCTGTCTTTACATTGTCTCCCATGCCCAGAATAATCTCCCTCTTTACCTTCACTTCTCAGAATCCTTGATATCTCTGAAGACTCATGTCAAATGCTATCATCTTCTCCATGAGATATTTCTTGATCTCCCCAGCCTCTACTGCCTTTCTCCTCAGAGTTCACTCCTATCTATGTTCCATGTTTTTGTTTTGTTTAGATTTATGATTTATATTTGAATGCCCTCTCTCTCCTTAGAACAGAAATTCCATTGCATAGGCAAAGGACAGAGATCATTTCATTTTTGGCTTTGGATTCCCTAGTACTCATCACAGTGTCTGGTACTTAATAAATGCTTGTTTTTTGCCTAACTTGGTTAAGACTCAATTTCCCTATCTGTAACATGGGGTCAGGTGATTACAGAATTGTGAGGCTAAAAGGAATGATGACAGAAATGATGATAATGATACTGAAATGCAAAATTTTCAGTGGTGAAGGTTTCCACCCTAGGAAACATCTACAAGGCTGAGTTCAAGGACAGCCTCCCATGTGAAAGTTTTCTTACTCCAGTTATTAGGATTCTCTGCCTTCTCAATTTGTCTTATGTTCAATTATATGCATGCTGTCTTCCCTATCATTACTCCAATCATAAGCACTCCCAATAGAATGTAAGTGCCCTGAAGGCAAGGATTGTTTTGTTTTTATTTTTTTGCATACTAAAATACATACCATAATGTCTAAAGGAGCAAGACTATAAAATTGCTTTTTCAGTTCAATTTTGTTTCATTTATTTTTGACTTGGGGGAGAGGCAAGGGGGTAGGCAGGACAAACAAGCAAAAAGTGGAAGTATTATAAGGAGGAGAATTTAGGCTTTGTGGAGAATAGATATGTATATATATTTAGGAAATTAGGTATAGGTATAGGTAAAGGTGGGAATGCCAGAAAGAAAGTTTAAGAAGACAAGCTATCAGAAACTTAAAGGAACTGCTCCTATAAGTTATAAGCCCTGGCACTCTTATACAATACAGATATTATGGCTACTTAGCTAGTTGCCGAGTAGGAGCTCTGGAGTGTGAGTCAGATTAGATGGCTTGGCCTCAGTGGCGGGGTCCCCAATTCTGTGATTCTGGGATTCTGTTGTGATCCTCCATTACAAAATGGATGTAACCTCCTAGCTCTGGAAGAATGAGTCCAGAGTATTGCTACCCTTTGAATTGAATCCTAATATGTTTATATGATAGATCTGATGACCCATTTCATCTCATTCTTTGCTGATGCCAGACATACTTTGCCAGATGGGGAAGTGTAAATCCATACAAGCACATCCTTATGTGTTTGAATACCTTTTATAGCAGTTTATAGATGTCTAGGGAGGGAGAAATTAACCATTTTTTCATTTTTTCACCCAAGACCTTACACAAAACATTCCATTCCTTTTTTCCATTCACTTCAGACACTATAGTCCCATAACCTTTTTGTGGGCTAGACTCCAGGTCATCATCTAAAAGTGTAACACACCACTTTAGTAGACTGAAAAAAGAACTATAGAGGGTCTTCAAGTATTGCTTCTGCAAGCTCCTTTGATTTTACACCAGAAAATAATGGTTGGGGCGGGGAGAAGGTGAACTATGGAAAATACTGGAGAGGAAAGAGAGGACAGGTGCAAGTAAGTGTAACACTGGCATCATATGTATATTACATGCATATGATGCCAACTTCCCACATCAAACAGTATAGAGCAATGAGTAATGAGTTTCCACCAATGAGAAAAGCTTAATGATAATATGATTTGAGCTCCTCATTATATGTGTGTATATGCATTATATATGTGCATGTATGTGCAAACACATATGCGTATGTTTACATGGTTGATTGGTTCTTGTCCTTCTTTATCAAAGAAAACCAAAATGACATCACTGTGTTTGAGACACATTACAGTGTGTTCATAGACTTATACACACACATGTATGTACCTGTAAGCATTTGCATATGTACACATGTGTGTATATATATATATATTCATATTATGTCAGTCAATAAATATTTTCTGCTTTCCACACCATGGAACTACAGATGAAGACAAAAGGACAGTCCTGCTCCCAAGGAGTTCACAGTCTAATGGGAATGACAACATGAAAACAAGTATGTGACAACAAGCTAAATACAGGATAAATAGGAAATAATTGTGAGTTTATATTAATATGAATATGCATATATCCATTGTCTTTCATATCATATGTTTTCATAGGATTGTTGTACACATATGTATGTGTTTTCCATTATATTGATTTCTGTATTGCACATGTGTGTTGTTCATGTTTATAAGAGTTGTGTGTAATGGAAGTATATATGTGTTACTATACATGTGTGTTTATATATATGCATAAATGTGTGCTCTGTGTGTGCTCCTGCATGCATGTGCTCATGAATATTAATGTTCTTGTGTATGTTTACATTTCTATATTGTTCATGTGTTGTAATATATTTGTGTGTATGTATAAATATGTATGCATATTGTGTGTATATATGTTTTGGGGGTATAGGTAAAGGAATTGTATATGCACTGATATATTGGCAGGAAAAGAAGAGGAATGAGTGAACCCTTTGACTCTGGATAACTGGAAATGATGGAATTAAATGTATTTTGATATTTTCCATAAAATTCAAAAATGAATTATAACTGTTATAGATACTATAACACTCTCCTGGATTTCATTCTCCAAATATATCGATGACTATAAGCCCTTTGGAAAGTCAAGATGGAGCAGTTTTGTTCCATTTCTACTTAATATGTACAATTATATTTTGACATTAAAGCTATGGGGATAGATGGCACTAATCTATTCGTATTCTCTTCTTGGCTTTTGTTGTTTAGTAGACAAGGAAACTGGCTTCTGTGAACTTAAATGACTTGTGTCTTCTCTCTTGTCTCTAGTCTCTAACTACTACCAGAGATGGCACTCACCACAAGGTCTCTAGGGTTCCCTAATCTCAAAGATAGAAGAAGAAGCCTCTTTCCATCCAGTTCAGCCCTGAGATGCTTAGGAATCCCTTCTATAGCATTCTCAATTAATGGTCATCAGTCTTTGCTGAAGGACTTCCATAAATGGGAAATTAGGACAGCTTTCTTCTTTTTGAAGAATTATTAGGAAGTTTCTCCTTAAATCCAGATGAAATTTTCTTCTGTGTAACTTCTTTACCCCACTTCTTTTAGTTCTCCCATCTGGGGTTAAGCAGAACAAATCTAATCCTTCTTCAACATGACAACCCTTAAGATACTTGAAGACAGCTGTCATATATCCCTTGCCAAGTCCCTTCTTTTCCAGGATAAAGGACAATCTCCAGCTTGTCAAGGTTCTTCCAAAAAAAATGTGACTCCAGAATTGAATGCAATATTCCAGATGTGGTCTGGGCCCAAGGATAGGGCACATTTCTGCTGTTCTGAACCCTAATTCTATCTTGTTGTAGCTTTGTTCTCATCCCAAATCCTGTGTTTTTCATTCCACTATATTGCTAATACTTATGTAGCTATCTTGTTCTGTCAGCACCAGCACCTAGAACAGTGCCAGACACATAGTAGGGACCTAATAACTATTTGCTGAATTGAATTAAATTGTCTTAAAGCACAGGTAAGATAAAATGATACTAGTCTTTTTTATCTCATAGATGCTCAGTTAACAAGATCTCCGTTTCTTGGATGCCACACTTCCTCCTTTTTCATATAGACATGTAATTTTCTGTTTTCTAAATGTTACCTACCTGTAAAACCTCCACCAGGGTTGTTCAAAGAGTTAGGAGACCAAACAGATCCTCAACTACTTTCATAACTTTGACCAAATCTTATTGAAAAGTTCTTTCCTATTTCCTGTGATTCTCAGTGACACCTCCACTCCCACCAAATATTTTATGCTTGTATTGTGAATATTCTGCATTTACTAATCTGTGAGCATCTCTAATTGCCAATAGAATCCAAGCCTTTTGAGGGTAGGGACTGGAAACTTATTGCATCCCCAAAGCTTAGCATGGTTCCTAGCATGTATTAAGTGCTAGCATATGGAGGAAAAATACTAGATCTAATACAGAAGACTCATTTAAATCCTTCTTTTGATGCTTATTTACCCATATAAATTTAGGCAAATCCCTTAATCTCTCTGATCCTTGGTTTCTTCATCCACAAAATGAAGAGATTGGACTAAATATCCTCTGAGGTCTCTTTCTCACTAGATCTGTGATCCTCTGATTTGAAATTTCTATTCTTCATTTTCTTTACATCTTTAAATGTAGGAATTGACAGAATACCAACACAAGAGGATTATGATGATATTGAAATCTTAATAAAATACATAAAACACTCTTTATACTTTTGTACTATAGCTTAGAAGTCTGGAAACCCCCTAGAACTGCATCTAGTCCACCCTCCTCATTTTATAGGAAAAGAAACTGAGTCTCAGAGAGGTTAAGATACTTGCCAGCAATCATACAGGTAGTGGGCAGCAAAGTTCTAATAAAGCTCAATGAAAATATCAGCAGTGATTCTCAGCTATCTAGTCCAAACTATGGTTTCCATCTTCAATCAGTTTTCCTCAACATGATAACTTCCTTAAGAGAAACCTGTTGACAGCAAGCCTTGCCTCTCTCTGTTCCAGATGCTATACCTGACTATTAACTCTTCACATTGTGCTGCCCTGTAGTGAGATACAACCAATATCTTTCGATTGTGAGTAGTTTACTCTATTCACTTAATCTCTGTTCTTACACATGTCTGTGTATTCATATTTGCATGTAATATTTGCAAATTCACATTCAATACAGACACATATGGTTAATTCTATCTTTTTAGAGACCTTTACTATAAGCTTTCTCTCCCATATTTAATAAAAGGATCTGAACGTTTTTAAAAACTCATCATTTTCAGTTATCTTATTTTCAAAAGTATATTTTTCAAATCAATGAGTTCTTTGTGAAAGGAAGAAATACCCAGGCACAAAAGGGAACAAATGTCTCTCCCAAAGTTTTTAATTATTTAGTCATTTACATTTCAAATGTTATCAAAAATGCAAATATATTTAACATTTGTAATTGTTTCTAGAACCTATGCAAAGATAAACACTGGTTTAGTTCAATCATCATCTCAAGAATAGGAGAGTTGGGCAGAGGGAGGTTTCAGTTAGTTCTCTACATTTGGGGGACAGTTTATACTCTTCTACAGTAGGATGTTTTTTAAAGGTCACCCATCAAAAAACCTTGTGTTCAGAAAGCAAGCTGATTGAGTGGCAGGGGATTTTTTTCCCACCCCTAAAGAAACTGATAATGTCAATAAGATTATAAGACAGTCAGCAATATGCATGAAAACCTCCCATGTGTTATGCGCTCTATGAAGTAGCGAGGCAGAGAAAAAAGAGATCTAGTCTAAGATATAGGAAATATAAATATAAAAATATATATGTATGTATGTATGCATATGATGCCTGCCTCCAGTGTTTCAGTTTGTGACATCGCACTCAACTTTTTTGAGCTTCCAGTTTATCATCTGTAAAATGGGGTGAAGAGGTAGATTGTCAATAATGGAGAGGAACAGTCTTAGACACAGAACAATCTGGATGGATTCTTCAGACTCCAGGAAAGTCTAGAGAAGCCCTTTGCTCAACTTGCTTTTAAGGCATATCTTTTACCCTTTCTCTCATCTGCTCCCACAAACACCAATTAAATGACCCAGGGAAAGGCAATGAGTTATTTGCTGACCCAGTCAAAACTCTAATGGCTAGAATTTTACAATATTTGTTTTTTTGTTATCTTATTTAATTCTCACAATGACCCTGTGACATAGGTGTTATTATTTGCATTTTCCACATGAGAAAAGTGATTCTAAGAGACTTGTCCAAGGTCACACAACTAGAAAGTAGTAGGAAGTAGACTATTAAATCATTTCTAAATACCAAGTTGAATACTGTGTCCATTCTACCACCTAGTGGCCTGTATAAGGCTCTAAGTTACAGAAAAATTGAGAGACTGATGTCCACCTATGGCACGATCTCATGGCCTTTTTCTAACATGGTCACTTTCCTCTTCCAACTTATCACCTCCCTTTCCAATAAAGTGCTCCAGAAATGAACACAATATATCACCAGATGTGCTCTGACTGGGGTCGAGAAATAGCTACGACAAGGCATTTGTCTTGGATATTCTGAAACTGAGAAAAGTACAGAAAATAAGCACCTACTCCTCCCTAAACAAACCATACCTTAAGACCAGAGCATACTTGATATTCATGCCTTGGGTTCAAAAGTAAAAAAAAAAAAGAATATAGAGCAGCTAGGCCTCCATCATTTTGGCCTTTTTTCTTATTTTAATGCCACTGAACATGGAATTAGTTTGGGGGTCCACGATATACTACTAATTATCTCACCTTTGGATTTGTGTATAAAAAAAAGTATAACCATTAGAAATAACCAAAGAAAAAGTTTAGACTCTGTCAGGAAGTAATGGGTTTCCTCCTTAATGGAAGTTTTCAAGGAAGGCTAGAGAAGCACTTTTCTCAATTTTGAAGTAAATTGCTTTTAAGGCATGTCCTTTACCCCTCTCTCACATGAAAAGGTGATCCTTCTCCTGACCAAGGCAAACTCCTCTCCAAGTGCTCTTGATTACCCATCCCACTTTCTGCAGCCCTTTCTATCATTCCCAGTCTCTTTATTAGCTTTTATTTGTCTCTCTTGATCTACTGCTTTCTTTCTGGCTGCCCACAATCACACCTATGTCTCTCTCATCCTTTAAAAAAAAATGTCTTTATCTGACCATATCTGCTAGCTCTCGGGCTATATCTGTCCTCCCCTTTCATCTGAATTCTTTTTTTAAAAAAACTATCTAAATTCATTGTCCCCACTTCCTCTCTTCTCACTCAATTCTAAACTTCAGTAATCAGGTTTCTAACATTACCATTCAACTAAAACTACTGTCTCCAAAGAGATTCAAGAAACTACTCTTCTTTATTTAATTATTTAATTTGATTTTTAATTTATGGAATAAAGCCAGTATTTCCATACAGAATATAAAAAACAAGATGATTGCTGATGAAACTGAAAGCTTATTGTTTACAATTTGTTATTCCTTTTAAATATATAATGAAGTTATCATGTAAATTTCTTTTTTTTTCCCTTTTTTCTTCCCTCACCCCCCCCCCACATCCTGGAGAGTAATGATCTTTTCATTGATAAATCTATTGGTCTTTTCTCAATCCTCATCATCCTTGACCTCTACAATCTTTGATAATGTTGATGACTCTCTTCTCTTAAATACTCCTTCCTCTGCAGATTTTTGGGACACTGTTCTCTTCTGGTTCTCTTCTTATCTAATTGGTTTTTACCAGATCCTCGGGGGCTGCTAGATGGTGCAATGGCTAGAGCACTGGCCTTGGAGTCAGGAAGATAGGAGTTTGAATACAGCCTCAGACACTTGATTCTTACTATGTGACACTGGGCAAGTCTCTTTACCCCGACTGCCTCATGTCCAGGACCATCTCCAGTTGTCCTGATTCATATCTGGTCACTGGACCTAGATGACTCTGGAAGAGAAAGTGAGGCTGGTGACTTAGCACAGCATTTCCTCACTCAAATCCAATTCATGTACTTCTCATGGCATCACTTCCCTGTTGTCGTGGTCTTTTTCTGGGCAAAAATATTCCCAGTCCTTCAACAAATTCATGACCACTAACCTTACCTGAGTGTAACCCAAGGTTCTTTTTTTTTTTTAGGGTTTTTTTTTGTAAGGCAAATGGGGTTAAGTGGCTTGCCCAAGGCCACACAGCTAGGTAATTATTAAGTGTCTGAAACTGGACTCGGACCCAGGTACTCCTGACTCCAGGGCCGGTGCTTTATCCACTGCACCACCTAGCCACCCCTCAAGGTTCTTCTTGGGTCTTTATTTTTCTCCCTGTCTTGTTTATTGATCTCATGAGCACCCATGGGTTCCATTTCAATCTCTGCAAATAATCCTCAGATCTATATATCCAGGTCCAGGTACATGGTGTGAGGGGGCAGCAGGTGGGGCAGAACTGAGCCTCACCTCTGGTTGAGAAAGGTTGAACAGGTGTATGCACTCAACCTTTCCCAATCAGAGGTGAGGCTCAACTCCACTTCACCTGCTGCCCCCTCACCACAGGTCCCTATCCAGGTCCAATCTCTCTTCTGAGCTCTAGTTTTCATTTAACGAACTAACAACTTTTGGATATCTCAAAATGGATGCCTACAGCTATCTCAAACTCAAAATGTTCAAAACAAGATTTATTCCCCCCCACAAAATCTTCACTCTTCATGTTTCACTATTACTATCAAAGGCACTACCATATTCCCAGGCTCAAAATGTAGGTGCCATCCACAGCTGCTCACTTCAATTTGTTGTCAAATCACAGTGTACCTTCATCACATCTATTCTATACATCCCTCTCTCTCTACTCAGACATCTTACACCCGGTTCCAGACCCTCATCTCCTCACTGCTGGACTACTGCAATAATCTTCTGGTTAGTCCTTTCTCCCTCAAGTCTCTCCAATTAGCTACCAAAGCAATCTTCCTGAAGCACAGATCAAACTATGCCACCCAACCCCTCTTCCTCCCTCAGTCACTTTCTATTGCCCATAGGATCAAAAATAAAATATTCTGGCTTTCCTAACTTCACAATAAAACCACTTCCTACTTCTTCAGTCTTTTTAAAATTACATTCTCTTTCTCTCTAATACAGGACCCTCCCTCTTTTGCTGTTTCCTTTTTTAAAATTTTTATTTAAGGCAATGAGGTTAAGTGACTTGCCCAAGGCCACACAGGTAGGTAATTTTTAAGTGTCTGAGGTCAGATTTGAACTCAGGTCCTCCTGACTCCAGGACCAGTGCTCTATCCACTGGCCCACCTAGCTGCCCCTTTCCTTGCTACATACAATACAACTCCTTACTCTGATCCTTTTCACTAGCTGTTTCCCATAAATGAAATTCTAACCCAGTTTCTTCATGGATTCAGCTTAAATCCTAACTTTTGAAAGAATTAGAACCAATCCCAAAAGGTAGCTCAACAGAACTACTAAACAATGTACTCTTCTTATGTCCAGGTTCAGATGGTTCCTATATTAATTGTATCAACAGGGAATGCTACCCTAACCTTGGGGTATTTACTCAGAATCATAATTCATAAGCTTATATTAGCTTATTATCAAATAATCAGAAGGTTCATTCACTCAAAGGAAGATATATTAATTAAACAGCACAGCAAAATAAGTAGCAAAAAAAGATTCTTTTCATGCTTATCAAATGAGATGACATTTGTTTTAAAAAAAATTAATAAGTGCTTAGCCAGAACATGGAACACAGATAAATGCCTCTTCCCTCTTCTCCCTGTTGGACATGTGTACCCTTTTACCAGTTACCAGAACAAAAGCATAGAAAATATGAGTGCCCAAGATCACATTGCTTAGGTACTTTATGTAAGAACCTGAGACTAGAAAACCACCAAGGACCTCTGGTGACGTTACTGAATAAACCGCCGCATACTGTGAAGGAGTTCTTTGCCTCTCTGAACTCCCTCCCTTACTGATCTCTGCTAGGCATCTCTGATGCGATAATCCCTACTACCATTCTCCAGACCTTTTTACTGCTGTTTTAGCTGTTCGCTGCTACCATCTGCTGGTTACTATTATGTATCCTCTTCCCCTTTAAATGGAAATACTTGTTAACTTTTTAAACTTGATTCTTCAAGTTCCATCTTTAACTCTTTTGTGGTGCAAACCCCAGACAGCTATGCCCAGCCAGCTAACTGAAGAAAATCTTGAATATCTTTGACTTTTGAATTACTTTTCCTCATACTGAACTCAGGTGCTTTGATACCTGTCTTTACTTTGACTTGGCCTTAAAAATGCCTTTCAAGGTTGCACTAGTCCTTGTCCCTTCAAAATATCTCAGGTGTTCTACTTAGCAAAATTCCAAAGAACTAATGTGGAGTTGAAATAATAATGATCTTTTCAACTTCCTTAATAACCCTGGTTATGATGCAAATCTTCTTTGGAAAAAAGGGATCAGGCAATAGCAATGAGAATGGCAATCTTCACTCTAACCACTTTTTCCTATATTCCTGTCAAACAAAATCAAAGATGTTCCTCTATTATGACACAGACACATGACAAGCTATACTATGGTCTGTAATATTTGTAACTGGTTGACATTGGCCAAATATCTGACATCCTTTGGATTAAGAAGCTCGAAGGTGAGAACTCATACTCAAGGAAGGATCACTCATCCCATATTATTATTCCACAGACTTAAGTTTTAGAAAACAATCAAGGGAACCAAAAATTCTCATGAAGACTTTTTGGTGTAAAAAATACAATAGAACATCATGGACTAAACTTTTGTATTACTAAGAGATAAAAATGAGAAAACTAGATTGACCTTTTTATGAGAAAGGACTTTTTAAAGCATTTTCCTAGGGTTCAATACTTTCCAACTCCCATTTCAATTATCTCATCATGAAAAGCAAGAGAAAATTGACTAAGACCAGATTGATTTCCAAAAGATCTTCCAGGATAGAGGTGAAGAAAATCAGCCACAGGATTTCAGAAATATAAAGGACCTCAATGGCCAGCTAATCCGATCTGCATCTAAGCAAAACTCTCTTTAATATATTACTTGAATCATGCTGTCCTGAAGGTCTCTCATGAGAAAGAATTCACTCCCTCTCCAAGGTTAGCCATTCTTATTTGTAATACCTCTACTATTAGCTGAGGCAACTAAGTGATTCAACCCAGGACTGGAAACTGGGAAGAGCTGAATTTTAATCCTGACTCAGATACTTATTATCTGTATGGTCCTGAACAAGTCTTCTTACCTCTCTCAGTTCCAATCTCCTCATCTATCAAAAAGGTATAATATAGGCAATGATATCTCAGGATTGTTATGAGTAAAGATAATACCTATAAAGTGGTTTGTAAACTATAGAGCATGATATTAGCTGTTTTTATTACATCCGATTTGGTTGAGTTTTTTTTTTCCTGTTCTCAGGACTAGGCAGAAATCTAATCCTGCTTCCATATGACATTCTGCCTTATGTCTTACATTTTGAACCTGATGGGTGATTTTATTTCAATTCATAAACATTTATTGGATATCTACTATCAGATGCAGTGCTAACTGCTTTCATTCATATGAGGAACTCCAGGTGAGAAAGTACCTTCTACCAACAGCAACCAACCTATAACTTAGAATTTCTGAGTCTTGTCTGTGACCCTGATGTATGATCAAGCCAGTAAGTGTCAGGACTTCAACACAATTCTTTCTAAGTCCAAGGCTTTTATCCATTGTCAGACTGTTTCATGCCTTTACAAATAGTACAAGCAATATCAATACTTATTGAATGAAGGAAGGAATAGCTTCAGTGTTTTTCTATTTTTCTATTTTGTTATCTGAACTTTAATATTGCTTAATAGCAGTTAGAATTCATATAGTGCCTTATATTAAACATTATCTTTTTTTGATGCTTATGACAGCTCTGTGAGATGGGTGATTTTAGGCAGTTGGACTAATTGGCACAGTGGGATGGAGTGCTGGGTCTTCAGGTGAGAAGACCAGAGTTCAAATTTGTCTTCAGTCACTTATTAACTGGGCGACTCCAGAAAAGTCATTTTAAACTCTGTTTACTTCATCTATAAAATGGGGTTGTAAGAACAAGATGGAAAAATAGTTGTAAGCCATTTAAATGGTACGTGGGTAGCGCTTTCTTTTTTAAAAGTTCAAAGTAGATATTATTGGAATGTAAGCAATATTATTTTTCTAGTTGGCCTTTAAAATCCCTCCTAGCTCTAAATTTATGACCTAACAAACAACTCTGTAAGGTGGGTACTATAAATATTCAGAGAAGCATAGGACTATATTAGAGCTATGGATTATAGTCTGACTCTCTTATTTAAAGATGAGGAACTGAGACCCAGGGAAATTGTGACTTGTCCTGAGTCACAAGGTAAAAGGGAGGGGTGTGATTTGAATCTGGATCTTCTGACTTTAAATCTATGGTTTCTTCTACTGTGATGCTTTTTTTATATTTCTTTGTCAGATGAGGAAAATGAGGCCCAGAGGACAATAGGTGAACTTCCCATATTCATATGACTCTAATGCTAGTATTCTCTCTAGTAGGTCATGATACCTTTATAAATATGTCCTGGGTTGGCATAAAGAGGAAGGAAAAACTGGTATAGAAGCCAGTTAGGTCATGGAAAGCTAGATTTACCCCCACCCTGCCCTCTGCAATGGCAGTGAAAGCGGCCATTCAAAGGAAAAACCAAAGGAGAGAATAATTGTTATATTCTTTGGGTAGTTCAGATATTACTGTGCCTTTGATGTTAGAAAAGATAAGTGTGGCTAGGCCAACCTTGCTTCTACCAAAAGCACCTTGCCCGAAGGCTTCACAAGAAAAAGGACTGAAACCCTGGACCTGGGGGAATTTGTTTCCTCACAGGCAAGTTCACTTGTAAACAGATGATAATAAAGACTAAGGGAGAAGGTTAGAAGGTCAGGGTCTTTGCAGTTGCTTCCCATTTTGCCACATTCTGGGGAAGAAGTTTTAGTCTATTGGAAATATGATCTGAAATAGCCACAGGACCTGGGAAAATGTACTTTTGGTGGTAGGGACTGAGGCTGTGTGACCCATAGGGAATTTTTAAGGTCCTTAGGGTTGCATGGATATATGAGTCCAGTCTTAGGACGCAGAATCATGGGGTTTTGTTTCTTGGTAGTAGAATAAGCCTTAAAATAAAGGGGATGCGGTATCAACTGAGAGATTTGGAGAATGACCCTGAAGAGTGAAGAATGTTAACCAACCAATAAATCAAATAATAAATATTTATTAAATATAATTTGTGATCCAGCAAAAAGATAGAGATAACAAAAAACAAACTCTACTCATTAAGAATTTACATTCTAAGGGGCAGCTAGGTGGCATGGTCCTGGAGTACCTGGGTTCAAATCTGGTCTCAGATACTTAATAATTACCTAGCTGTGTGGCCTTGGGCAAGCCACTTAACCCTGTTTGCCTTACAAAAACCTAAAAAAAAAAAAGGAATTTACATTCTAATGGGGGAGACAATAAGCATTTATAAAGATATGTGACACAAATATAATGTAAATAAATACATGTGTATACATATAATGTGAGCACATATACACAAATGCAAAGTAACTAAATAGAAGATAGTTGGGGAGGGAGGACACCAGAATTTGGGGAGATCAGGAATGACTTCATGTAGAGGATAATAACTGAGCTGAATCTTGAAGGAAGAGAGAGACTCTATGAGCCAGAGGTAAACAGGACGTGCATTCCAGAAAAAATGAGTAACTGTAGGGTGAAGATCAAGAGAGAAAAGAATTCCTATTTGACTGGAAGGATGGAATGAAAGAAAAGATAAGACTAAAAAGTTTGGCTGATAAATTGAAAATTAACATTAAAACCTAGATCCTGCATGTGTTCACTTAGTTTTGAATCACTTCAAAGAAGCCTTTTATTGCTTCCTGTTTGGCTTTGGAGAAATACAGAAAAGAGTTGGGATCCTCTTCATCTGAACATAAGAATGCAGCATATGCTATAGCTGAATTAAGTAATAGGAAAAACAGATAAAAGATTTGAACCTTTAATGTGGTAATTGTTTATTCCATCAAAACTGCTTTGACATCATCTAATCTTTACAATTGCTACAAGTATGCTATTAGGACCCCAAAAACCATAACCCCTAACACTGAAAAAGCTATTATGGAAGTTTGGAAGGCATCATGAGCTCAGTACAATTTAACACTTCACCATCAAAGTAGTTTGGGACTCTGTCTTTTGGAAAGTCACCTAGCCTAGGAGGAGTTACATATTTCACCAGAGTTCAACAGCTTGGTTTCATAAGTGCAAGGTTAGGAAGGCATGCTGGATAGCAATATGTCCATAAGGGAGCTGCAGGTTTTACTGGACCACAACTCAATATCAGTCAATACTATGGCATCCAAGAAAACTGAAGTAATTTGGGAGTTGTATTGAAAGATATGGCATCTAAAACCAGAAAAGAGATGTGTTTCTATACTCTGCCCTAGTTAGATCCCCTTCTGAAAAATTTAATTTCTCAGCACTATATTTTAGGAAGGACTTTGATAAACTGAAGAGTTGTCAGAGAGCAGGCACAATAGTGAAGAGCCTTCCATTCTTGTCAAATGTGATGGGTTGAAAGAAATGAGACTATTATTTAGCTTGGCAAAAGAAAATCAGTTGGGTATATGGGAACCTACAACATGTTCAGGTATTGAAAGGTCATGAAAATCTTGGATTAGGTCTTGTCTCCAATTCATATTTGTTGTGTGGCCATGAATAAGTCTGTTAAGACCATGGAGAGCTCTCTAAAACTGGAACATTCAAAGAAGCTGCCTATCTACCTCAGGGGAGAAATGGTCTAGATGGGATTTTCTAAGATGAGGAAATTCTAGTTTGGTATACTTTTTCTTCTCCAAATCATTGAAAGAGATAAAGAGAAATAAAACACAAGATGCTACCTCCAAAGAGCTTTCACACTGGTAAGAATGACCCATGTGTTCCCAGGTAGCTATGATGAGAAATAAACCAGGATGACAAAGATGGGTAGAGAGAATGGGCAGAGATCTTAGGAGGGGAAATGACTTCTCACTAGGGAGATCAAGGAAGGCTTTATGGAGGAAGTGGCATGTGTGATCAGGAGTATTTCAAAATTTCCAAAAATAAGGGAGAACAGAGAACAAGAGAGAGAGATTTCAGTCATGGATGCTTCCACTCCACGGAGGATAGGGTTTAGCTTATATTGCTCCCCCGCCGCCTTAAACCCCAAGTGAGAAGCAATCTAGTATAGTGGGAAAATGCTAGACATGGAGTCAGAATGACCTGGATTAAGATTCTCGCCTTTGAAACTTAATACCCAAATGCTGAAGATGTGCTGAAAATCAGGACCTGTTGCTACTCAATTGTTAAATTTTCAGTGTGAATATTTACCCATTAAAAATCACTAACACAACAGATCTGTGTGATTCTTTGCTTTGTTAATTGTGTAGACATAAGAAAGTGGTGGAGAATAATTCAGATTAAATTTAAAAGTGTGTCCTGTGTACACTTTTTACCCAAAGAGTGGGAAATGGGAAGGAGGAGGGGAGGGCAAACAAAAGTTATTTTACTAAGCTCTCTGGGCCTCAGTTTCTTCATCTGCCAAATGGGGTTCGTAATTCCTGTAATATCTGTCACTTAAGATTGTTTCGAGTTTCAAACAACCTGATTTACAGAAAGTGCTTTGCAAATATTAGACTGGATGGTTCATTCAATATTACGCTAAATGATCTTACACAATGGTTATTATAGTCCCATCCAAGCAGGTGGAAAATGCAAAGCACCCAGAAAAAAGCAGAAACAACACTTTAAAAACAGCCTCAAAATAATCATGCTCCTCAGTGCTAGATACTCTACAGGGTGTCTCTATATTTTGGATACACCCAACAACTTATTAGCCTGGAGGCCTATTTACAAGCATGAAGGACTGGGGATGTGAAGGCGGAAGAGGGAGAGTGGGAAGGAGGGAAAGGAGGAAAAAAATAAGAAGACCAGAGTATCTATTTGCTCTGGCAAAGATTTGCTTTCTTTCTTTCTTTATTTGTTTGATTGATACAGCTGGGTCCATCATAAGCCCCCAGGCACACTTACATCAATTAAAAACACAGATAGAAGTAGAATGCTGAATACAAACAAAATCAACAATTAATGGACTATCTCCCCCTCCATTCCACAAAAGAACTTTCCCCAGAACCTTCAAATCTTTCCTCACTGACTAACCCCCTCGGGCAAAAGGCTAGGTTAACAGATGGTTAAGCAATGTTAAGAGAGGAGAATACAACATTAATACAATAGAGGGGAAGTGGAAAGAAAGACTTGGGGCAAACCTGATAAAGAACTTGGAAGAGAGGTCTGCAGATAGAGAAGCCTAGCTGAAAGCAGAGATAACAGGGATCTGAAGAAGGTGACCTTTCCTGGGGAGTTCTAATGAGAAGGTCTGGGACTAACAAACTCAAAATGGGAGGGGAAGCCAAAGGGCATAAATTGATGTTAGACTGTTAGTGGAGGAGGTGCTAATAGAGAGAAAAAATCTAAATTAGTGAAAGACTCAATTATGATGGATTTGTTAAAAATCTAGTTTCTTATTTTCTGTCCCTTAGAGTAAATCAAACAGGTTTACGGAGCATTGCCTAAATCCTTGGGGCATTTATTTTGCATAGACAGAAAAAAAAATTGGAATCAATGAACACTTTATAATGGAAAGAATACTGATTTGGAGTCAAATGAATAGGACTAACCCTGACTCAGTTTGTGAGAGAGAGAGAGAGAGAGAGAGAGAGAGAGAGAGAGAGAGAGAGAGTGTGTGTGTGTGTGTGTGTGTGTGTGTGTGTGTGTGTGTGTGTTTAGATAAATTCCTAATTTCTCAATTCCTAAAGACTCTTCAGTAAAATAAGACACTAATGGTTCCTTAAAATCCAAAACTTCTATGTACTATGAATTGGACTTAGAGTCAGAAGCTATGGGTTTGAATCCTGATGCTACAATAACAAAAGATATGATCCTGAACCTTAGTATTCCCCATAGAAGATGTAATGATAACTGTACTATCTAAAGCATAGGATTACTATGAGGCAAATGTTTCATAAATTGTGAAATTCTAATTGTGTGACTCTGGGCAGGTCATTTAAATTCTCAATATTCTAGTCCACTTTCTAATTGTAGGGAAGGTCCTGATGTGCATTGATAGAGGGAGTTTCCTCATCTAGGACTCCTCTACCAAAAGACAATCAGTAATTTAGCACCTACTATTAAGTAAAGTCATTGTTCTAAGCATTGGAGATACAAAAAAAAAAAAAAAAAGGTAAAATAGACTCCCTGTCCTCAAGGAGCATATCAAATAAGAGAGACAACATGCAAACAAATATAGACAAGGCAAACTGTATACAGGATAGAAAAGGAGATAACTAAAAGAGGGAAGCACGGGAATTAAGAGGGGGTTAGGGAAGGATTTCTGTAGAAGGAGGAATTTTCGTTGGGACTTAAAGGAGCCTAAGTAATTGGAATAGAGAAGGGGATGAGGGGTATCCAGAGAAAATTCCCAGAGGTGAGAGAAGGAGTATCCTCTTAAAGGAACTATCAATAGGCCAATGTCACTGGATCAAAGAGTATGCGTTAGAGAGTAAAGTGTAAGAAGACAGAAAAGAAAAGAAAAGAAAAGAAAAGAAAAGAAAAGAAAAGAAAAGAAAAGAAAAGAAAAGAAAAGAAAAGAAAAGAAAAGAAAAGAAAAGAGATTATGAAGGACTTTGAATGCCAAACAGAGCATTCTGTATAGCCTCCTGAATGCAAACTAGAGTTACTAATTTTACTATAAAATGATAATAATAACTCCTACCTCTGAGGGTTGCAATGGAGATTAAATGAAATGAAATAGGTAAACAATTGTTCAAAACTTAAAGTGTTGAGTAAATTTTAACTAGTAAAGGCAAAAGAAAGAGTAATGAAGAAAACAAGTTTTGGGAATGAGACAGGAAGATCATGGAGCAATGCCTAGGGATAAATCCGATTTACATTTATAGATGATGAAGAGCAGAATATTGTAGGGAAAGGGAGAATTCTCACATAGTTGATTGAGGAAATCATCTAAACCAACCAAAAGGGACAATGTTGGGTCTGGAAGCAAGAGAAACTAAACTGGGAAACATGACCTAGGGGCAGCTAGGTAGCAAAGTGAATAGAGCATGGGCCCTGGAGTCAGGGGGACCTGAGCTCAAATCCAGTCTCAGATACTTAATAATTACCTAGCTTTGTGACCTTGGGCAAGTCACTTAACCCCATTGCCTTGCCAAAAAAGAAAACTAAAAAAAAAAAAAAGGAAAGATGACCTTAAAAACTGAAAGTATAATTTTCAAAGTTCCAGTTTCTTGCTTCTGCCAAAGTTTCTAAGAGCTGGGGAGAACTAGTTTGACCCCGCCAGTCTACAATGAAAGTAGACTGATCATTCAATCCATAAATACCAATCACCCACAATTTATTAAAAATCTGTAATGTGCCAAGCAATTTGTCAGGTCCTTTTGCTACAAAGACAAAAGTAAAACAGTCTCTGCTTTGAGGAGTTTGGAGACAACAAGCTCGTAGCTAAATAAAAATAGGATTCTTCATGGTACAGAGGACTGGAAAGGTTGTGTTGTTAAGAGTTCAGAATGAGACATAATATCTGGGACTAACTTCCCTGCTCTGAAAATCATCTTGCAGTATTGAGATAGGAATCATATTTTAGATGAGACAGTAATTGTATTTTAGATGAGATAGTGATAGTTATACTGTTCAGAAATAGGTGACGAAAAATCACTCCATTTAAGGAACTAGGGGCTACTACCTCATCAACTAGTATTTTTTTTCTCTTCTCTTTCCGCTAAACTGTGCTTCATGGGATAAGTTTTGTGCCTTTACTGTATTCATCTTTTGTGAGACAATCAGCTTCTTCCTCCTCAGAGCATTTACTTCCTAGCACTTTAGGAAAGCATCCTGAGGCTGTGTTTAAGCTCTAATTGCACAGCTGTCCCTCATTTCTTCAATTTCTCCCAAATTTTACCAAATTTTTCCTCCTCAAATTTAATCTGACCTACTTCACTAGTTGTTGATGTATAAACTCCTTCAACTCACACACTTTTCACTCTTCTTTTCAATTCAAGTTTTTCTCTTCGCCTACAACCTTCCCCCATGGAAAATAGAAGCCATTGTGTTCTGAATTTGTCACCAGGAAAGAGGAGACCAGTAGTCACCAGATTCTGCTCAGGTTTTTCTGCAAATATGCATTTAATACATAATTGTTGAATAAATAAATGAATTAATAACTCCTTAGATTCAAGAGGCATGGTCTAAGAATCTAGGGTGAGGGAGAAGAGAAGCAGGTAAAGCAGAAAGCTCTAAACTGAATAACAAGGGAAATGACCTATTTATTATAAGTATATAGGGGAAGGGGATGAGGAAGCAAGAGTTCTTTCTAAGATAGGTGACTGGAAGATCTTCAAGTCCAACCCCATAGCTTCACAGCTGAAAGTGACAGTAGAGATTATAGTCACAAATACAAATTTCTCATCCTATAAATGTGGAAACTGAGGCCAAGAAAATTTATATTCACTTCCCAAATCTCTAACCTAGTTGTCTGAGAAGTAGGTTCTAGAAGGGACTCACTAAAAAAAAATCTAGCCACCTGACAAAGGAAGGACTCATCTAGGCAAGACAATAGGAGACCAGAAAATAGCAAACACAATGTGTCAGAAAAGGTGCCATTTTGAAAGGAAAAAAAAGGCAAAGAGAGGCTGGTAGTTGATATATAGGACCAGGAATAAGTAATAAAACATTTGTAACTTGGGGAATCTGCTGCTTACTCTCTTTTCCCTACTTCCAGTGTCTTACTCCCTCCCCTAGTTCCTGAACTGAAAAGTGGTAAACCTTTAATTAAAAAAGGCCTAAAGAAGAGATTATGCTAAGTTAGAGAAACGTTCATTGCATTATCTTTTTATGATGTCTTTTTTTTTCACTGTGGAAAGTACATCTTTGAAAGGAGAGTCCCTTGAGTCATGTTCAGTATTGGAAGAAAGGGAAATAGGAAAGGAAAGGTTTTTCAGAAAATTAGAGTGGAGCTGAGCATTGAAGGGAACCAGGGGGCAGAGATGAGGAGGGAGAGCATTCCAGTCATTGCAAGGGGAGAGGAGAAGAAGAGAAGAGGAACAGCCAGGGAAAGGACCCATAATTTATGAGATAGAGTATCACTTTTGAGAAAGAGCAAGGAGACCATTGCTGGAGAAATAGAAGAGAGTTAAATACAAAAAGTTTGGAAATACAGGAAGGGGCCAAGTTGTCATGGGGTTTAAATATCCGAGAATTTATAGAGTCCTTGGAGTTCATGGAGGTGAGGGATGGCATGATTAGACCTAGACTTGAGAAAGATCACTTTGGTGGATTGGACACTGGACTAAAGAAGGGACAGACCAGTCAGGGATGCTAATTTATCAACCAATTGTTACAGTCCAGGAATGAGAGGAAGAGGGCCTCTACTTGAGGAAGCCAAGGACTTCAGGTCAGGAAGATTTGAGCTGAAATTTAGCCTTAGATATTTATCAACTATAAATGCCTAGGCAAGTAATTTGGGCTCTTTCAGATTCAGTATTCAAATCTGTAAAATTAAAACAATATCACCTACCTCATAGCATTATTGTGATGATGAAATGAGATAACATTTTTAAAGAATTTGGTAGAAGTTACATCACCATATTAATGCTAGCATTCTTTAGGATCCAGCCTATCTTCTCTGCCAATTGGACAAGGATTAATATGAAAGGGAAGGAAAGAAGAAAAGAAATACACAGGAATGCCAGCAATACTAAGCACTTTTTTACAAATATTATTTAGTTTGTTTCTCATGGCAATCCTGGGAAGCTGTCTACAGTTTTACAATTGAGGAGAATGAGGCAAACAATTGAAGCCTTACCCAAGTTGCACTGCTAGTATCTGAAGACAGTTTCAAACTCAGGTCTTCTTGAGTTCAGGTCCATCACTTTATCCACTGAATCACAAGTCCTGAAAAGGCAAATGAATCACTTGCCGGTGGGTGAGAAACAAGGCATTACTTTCCATCTTTGGACTTCAGATTTATCTATTGCAAAATGAGGGAGTCAGATTGATCTCAGAGCTTTAGAGATTGTGTAGTTCAAGCCCCTCATTTTACAGACAAGAAAAGGGGGTTCGAAGAGAATAGATGATCAAAGTCAGATTTATGTGGAGGTTTTAAAGTGAGGCCCTCTAATTCCACACCTAGCATCCTTTCCTCATGACCCCCACTGACTCTCAGGTTAAATCTGTGATACTGTGATGATATTGCTGAGCACTGCATCAACCACCAAAATTTGATTAAGGGATTTGTTTCATACACACTAACCAAGAAATGAAAAAATGAGCCACACAGAGGCAGAGGAAAGAGACAAAAAGACAGAGACAGAAAGAAAAATGCACAGAAAGTGAGAGAGAGAGAGAGAGAGAGAGAGACATTTAGGTTCATAGCACAGGAAGGTCAAGACCTGAAGTCCAAAAGGAAATATGTTGAGATGCCAGATGCCAGGCAAGAAAGGATGGTTTTTGTTCAGAAACCAAGATCACTGCTTCCCTAGACCAGGTTCAATGATCCTGGAACCATAGATGGTTTACTAAGTCAGAATAGAGAGCCATGAGAGAGAATTCTATTCTTGTCCAATGGGAAAGCCTCTAACTGCTTGTGATCTTCCTCAAACTACTTCATATTCATTTTGTATTCATTTTGCTTTCATTCTGTATATGATTCCTTCAAGATTCCCTTGAAATTTCACCTTCTTCAGGAGATCTTTCTCTGTCCTCTTTCCAAATTCTCTGTGTCTTCCTCTCTGAGATTACCTTCCATCCTCTCAATACACATATTTACAAGGTGTTTCCTCTATTTGAATCTGAGTTGCTTGAGAGAAGGGACTGTTTTATTGGGTTTTTTAAACCCACACCATTTAGCACTTATTAAATAATTGCTACCTGAGTGGCTGATTACCAGTATGTGTTATTGCCATCTCTTTTGTAAAAATGAAGGCCCCCTTTCAGACTTTTTCATTTTTGTCTTTTTTCACCCCAGCACTTAGCACAGTGATATTTAGCCAATCCAGAAATGGTAAAGATGATGATGATGATGTTGATGAAAATAATATCTTTTTAGCACCTACTCCGTTCCAAGGTGGCACAGTGATAGACCTGAAGTGAGGAAGTAGTAATAACAGTAATAGTAGCGGCATCAGTAACAGCAGCAGCAATAGTAAGTAATATTAATAATAGTAGCAATAGCAATAGCAACAGTAGCAGCAACAACAGTATTATCAACACCAGTAGCAGGAATAAATAGTAGTAGTAGCAGTAGTAGCAATAGTAGTAGTAGTAATCATAGCATTTAGCAAGGTGTTGAGTAGTCATTGTTTAATAAATACTTGCCCATTGATTTCCATAATCTGAGCCATGGGGTTTATTGGGTAGAGGAGTACAGCCCTGGAGTAAAATAGACCTCGGTTATGACAAAGAAGTCCATTGTGAGGGGAAGAAGGTGGCATTTTACTTGACCCCAAAGAGAAAGAAGTTCTAGACTCCTATTTTGCTTAATCTTTTCTATCAAGGAGAATGATATTCAATCTGAAAAGGAGAGAACAAAAGTAAAAAAGAAGGAATTCACCCAAATAGGTGAAAAGATAGTAAGAGCTGCTATAAATAAAGTCAAGTCACCTGATAAGAAAAAATTACACTCTGAAGAATTAAAATAACTTTGCTGTTATTGAACTGATGACATATGAGCTCTTCAAAAAGGAGGCAATGATGACTGTAGATGACCAAATAGAGGGCAGCTGACCACTGGTTGAGGACTTTGAAGAGTGAATACACACTGAATAGAGGTTCCCTCTAATGTCCCTTCCAACACTCAAGTTTTTGACATTTATAAGACTTCAATCTACAAGTCCCTATCAATACACTCAATTCTGAGCAAAGAACTGTAAATTTCAATATTTTAAACCATGATCAAAAAAATGACAATTATTTGTTATCATCTACACAGACAACTAATCATGTCCCATGTCATCCTTGCTCTTCCAAAGTCCCAAACTTCAACTAGAAGGAGATAGTTATTAATATTATTAGGTAATATATAATGCATTTACAAATAGTATCTCCCTTTATCTTTACAGCTCTGGGAGGCAAAGGTTATTACTGTCCCCATTTTACAGAGGAGTTAAGATGAATCTAGATGAGGTTAAATGACTTGTGAAGGTCCAAAACAGGGTTTGAACTAAGTTCTTCCTGTTTCGAAGTCTAATGTTTTTATTACTGTGCCATCTAGCTGTCCAGAAAGAAATGAAACCTAGAATACCTCTAATTCCTTCACTTTCTTAGCAAGGATTTGGTATTTTGGGGGAACACTTTTCAAGTTTCTTCATTCATGATACATCACAGATGTGTTTAAGAGTTAACACTGTTGGACAGCTGGGTGGCACAGTGGATAGCACTGGCTCTGGAGTCAGGAGGACCTGAGTTCAAATCCATACTCAGACATTTAATAATTACCTAGTTGTGTGACCTTGGGCAAGTCACTTGACCCCATTGCTTTGCAAAAAGAAAAAATACCCAAAAATAAATAAATAAAAAGATTTAGTAGTGTTAATGATTCCTCGGCTTTTTGCCATATCCCAGATACTAGTTGTAAGAAGGCAGCATAACTTCTTATGCCTGGAATCAGCAACAGTTCCCCAATTTTCTTGCTCATGCTAGTGAGGGTCCATCTGGCAACAACATAAAGAAAATCTACACTTGAATGTTTCCTTATCACTTCAGAATCACTTTCCAAACTGCTATCACTTTTCCCCAAAACCAACCGTGTTTACACCTATTCCATTTCTGTGAATGGTAACACAATCTTTCCAGTTCAAAAAGTCTCTCTCATTTGACAGTTCAGTCTCAGAATAGGAAGTCTGAAATCATCCTTAACTCTCCTGTGGTCTTCATGCAAAGAAAATTGGGATCTGGAATCAGAAAAACTCGATTTCAAATCCAATCTCTGACATCATTAGCTGTGTCACCTTTGAAAGTCACTTAACTGTCTGCTTTGGTTTCCATATCTATTTACAGATAATAATAGCTCCTATGTTCAAAGGGTTGTTATGAGGATCAAATGAAAAAGCTTGTAAAGTACTCTAAAAACCTTTAAGTTCTATAATAAATTATTTTTGTTGTTATTGATTTTATTAATATTATCCTCACCATCCATCCTGTTATCAAGTCCTCATGCTTTCTACTTATTTCTCATAGGCAGAAGATATCTAACCTGTTACCTTCTTTACTTCTTCCCTCCTTCAAAATTTGGCTCAAATCCCTCCTTCTCAATAGTCTTTTCCCAGTCACACACACAGACACACACACAGACACACATACACACACACAAAACACACACATACACACACACACGCACACACATCTTCCCTCTGAGATTACCCTTCAGTGTTACAGTTTATATATTGTCTATACAGTAATTTGCATTCATTGGAATGTGAGCTTTTTAAAAGCCAGAGCTAGGTTTTTGTCTTTCTTTGCCTCCCCAGTGTTTTGCCTGGCTCATAGTGTTTAATAAAACTTATTAATTGACTGACTGGCTATATAACTTAAAACTTTTTCATTTCAATAGACTACTATACTCATCAACTACCTGGTCTGCTTGTTTATAGTCTCATCTCACCTGGGATGCTTTGCTTTCTTGCTTCCACAACCAAGATTTTTCTTTAAAATGTTTCTTGGGGCAGCTAGGTGGCGTAGTGGATAAAGCACAAGCTTTGGAGTCAGGAGTACCTGAGTTCAAATCCGATCTCAGACACTTAATAATTACCTAGCCGTGTGGCCTTGGGCAAGCCACTTAACCCCATTTACATTGCAAAAAAAACCTTAAAAAAATGAAATAAAATAAAATGTATCTCAGTCATGAAGCCATTCTCATTCCCCAACTCTAGTTTCTGTAGCCCAAATTAGTTTGTACTTAGCTACTTTGTGTTGGAAGTGCGTGTATGATATGTATGTACTATACATTTGCGTTTTTACTTATTGTCTTTATAATTACAATATAATCTTGCAACTCTTTTTACGGTGGCAGAGGACTGAAAATGAGGGGACACCAATCAACTGAGAAACAATTGAACAAGTTGTGATATATAATGGTGATAGAATACTATTATGCTACAAGAAATGATGCACAGGGTCTCAGAAAAACATGGAAAGATTTGTATGAACTGATACAAAGTGAAGTGAGCAGAACCAGAAAAATATTATTTTAAAGTAGCAGTAATAATGTTAAGGTGATCAATTATAAATGATTGAGCTATTCTGATCAATTCAATGATCCAAGACAATCCCAAAGAATTTATAATGAAAAATGTTACCCACCTCTAGAGTAAGAACTGATGGAGTCTAAGAGCAGATTGAAGCATAATTTTTTTTTCATTTTTCTTGCTTTTTTTGAGATATGACTAATGAGGAAATGTGTTTTAGGTAATTGCACAGGCATAATTGATATCACACCCAATGGATGGAGAAAAGGTTGGAGGGAAGGAGGGAGAGAACTTGGAATTTAACTTCTTCTAAAAATCAATGTTAGGAGGCAGCTAGGTGGCATGGTGCATAGAGCACTGGCCCTGGAGTCAGGAGGACCTGAGTTCAAATCTGACCTTAAACACCTAATAATGACCTAGCTGTGTGGCCTTGGGCAAGCCATTTAACCCCATTGCCTTGCAAAAGCCCCCCCCCAGTCAATGTTAAAATATAGGTAAACAATATTTCAAAAAATAATGTAAGCACTCTGAAAGTTAGAATTATTTCATTCTTTATTCTTCTATTCCCAGTGCCCAGAGCCCAGCATAAAGCTAGAGGTACTTGATAAACACTTATTGATTGATTGATTAATTGAATGCTTTTAAAAATAAAACAAACTTTATTATCCTGATATATAGATGTATATAAACTCCTGAGTGCAGCAGAAATCAGATTAAAATATAATTAGGTCTAACAAAATGAATAAAAATATAATACTCATCGTGTTAATTTCCAAGTCAAAATGTGGCTTTCAGGAATCCATTTTTATTTAAATTGAAGATCATTCTACTGGAGGTCCTCTCAGTCCTCTATAGGCACACTTGTGTAAGTGTACAGATTTATACATGTTTACACACTCATATTTATGCACATGACATACATATATTTACATATACATATGTATTATATGTATGTGTATACATATATATCCACCACTTGGCATGGTCTCTAGCACATAGTAGGCACTTAATAGATGCCTCTTGATAACTATTAATAATAATGATAATAATTTGCATTTATATAGAAATTTAAGATTCATTGTTTTTCTTACAAAAATCTAATGAAGTTAGCAGTGTAACCCCTTTTAATAAGTATTAACAATTATTAATAGTGATATCATTTGCCCACATTAAAACAATAATTAACATATTATAACAAGTTCTAAAAGTTTTATGAATAAGGTTTCTGTAATGCTTGACTATCCCCAATCTTTTTGCATTTTATCCTTACCTCTCTTTTATAGCATATTGGTAATTGTTAGCCTTATCAATATACTGAATGTGCTCAGAATTTTCTGTCTTGATTTCAATGCTTCTTTGTTTTTTGTCATATTAAGAAAAAAACACTCACTACCTCTTGCCTCCATCAGTTATAGTCTCTTTGTTCTGTCTGACTTTTAGAGATCGCATAACCAGTCTCCATCCTCTCTTTCCACCTTAATCCCCTATAACTTCCTAATGAGCCCAAACTCCATCCTTGCTATGACCTGCAACATTCCAGGGGCACTCTCCCATCCATGTCTTTGTTCAAGCCACAGCCCAGGAAGACTTACTTACTCTAACCAGTCAAAAAGAAGTCTTAACTATTTATCAAGCTCTAACTCAAACAATATCTTCTTTAGGATGATTTCTCTGATTTCCCCAAACCCCAGTGATTTCTCCATGCTCCTCCTTAAGTTACATTCAAGACCACATCATTCATCCCAGTTTCTTATTATTTCATGTATTATTTGTGTTGCCTCACCTAGATCCTCAATTCATTTAGGAAAAGGTATTGTAGCTTATTCTCAATTTATGTTAAAAACAATTATAATAACATATAATAATATAATATAGACTATAATGCATTTAATACATTATAACAATCTGTTGTAATTATAACTGAGATTTATATATCACTTTAAAGTCTTCAAAATGTTTTTCATATAGTACCTCATTTGATCATAGAACCATAGGTTTAGTGCTGGAAGGTATCTTAGCAATTCCAATTTAAACCAAAAGGACCCAGCAGAAGTCACAGAGAGGCAAGTTTGCACTGGAGTTTATGATAACTTTCTAGTCTTTGGAGCTGTCAAATGGGTTTGGGTTGGAAAGGTGAGGATGACTTTCATTGGATGACTTCACTCAGAGTTGGATGTCCACTGTTAAATAGGTTCTAGTGGGAATTCCTTTGTGGGACACTGGAGTTACTGGAAGTCTTTTTTAATTCTAAGATTCTATTGCAGTTTAATTTCTATCCTTTAATCACCATAACTTAGTATGATGTATTACACACAAAATAATTGTTAGTAAAATTGAATCATTGAGCTATATTCTAAAGAAAATACCACATAGACACTTGCAGACCAAGGGAGACTTGAGGGTAAAACCAGTGTACATTCTGACTGCATATTTAACTTTTCAGGAGAGTTCAAACACAATCTGTGGGTTAGTGCATTTTAATTATAGAGGTGGTTGCATAATAAAATGGCTCTCAGAAAAAAGCTATTTAAGTGCCTGTTTGTTAATTGGCTTTTCTTCCTATGCCAAATACATTAAAAGATTGTCGTATTTTAAATTTAGTGCAATTATGTATAAATTCAGAAGAAGAGTATATGTCATGTAATTTTTTGGCCCTTATTTTCTTAGAAATTATTCTTCCTAATTATTTCTGGCCAAATTTATATTCACAGAATATTGCACAAAGCCTCAGACACTGTGTGTCATCTGGTAAAGGTGGCAGCCTAGTCAGGTAGTGTGTGGAGAAATCAGGATAGGTGTTCCAGGTAAAAATCTACAATGACCCTCTCTCACTGCCACATTACAACAAGAGATAGATTTATGGTAAATGTCCCACTGTGATGGAGATATAGCAGAAATGAAATAAAAAGTAAACAATAGAGCATGTGGCAAAAAAAAGACTTATAAGGATGTCTATAGGGCAAGAACCCATGAAATGTGATGCAGCAGGTGAGTAATAATTCAGTTATTACTTACCTGCAGGCATCCATGGGCAAGCTTTCGGAATGGTGGCTACCTAGATCCCATGACTAAGTCCAAACTCAGTTACAGAGTCATGTATTCACTCCCTGGGAAGTCAATAAACATTCATTGAATTAGATAGAAACCTTCAGAACCTGACTTAAGTTTGGACCAGGTCATGAATGTTGTCTATGTTGAACAAATGGGAAGCAGTAGCTTCTATTTGAAAGAGGATTTGAATCTGTTCATAGATTGTCTAGGAGATTGTCCCTGTAAGATTCAATGCGATGATCTTAGCCTTAGGAAACCTGTATGCAGGGGGAGACAAAAATAATTGTTTGGCACAATGTCTGACTTCTGACTTATAGTAGATGTTCAACAAATACTTGTGACTGGCTGGCTATTCATCTCCGTATGACTTACTCATCGACGATTTATGTATGAGAGATCTATGATTTTGGTCATAGTTTCTGGAATGCAGGTAGCAATCTGTGGGTAGCTGCAGAAATTTTTGAAAGAAACTCAGCTCCACCCCACATCTTTAGTTCTGATAAGTAAAGCTTTAGGGTAATCTATTCATAACTAAACAGCTGCAACAAAGCATCCTTTTGTTAACTATTCAATGACTTCTGAAGCATAATGACTACTTAAGGAATGTACTCACCCTTGTGCTCATGAATGATTTGGGGGAGCTATCAATCAAGGGGGGAAAGAAAGTTAGTCAAAAATATTGATTTGACCTGCTGTGCTAGTTGCTGAGACTATAGGTATGACTCACAAAAGAGCTGAAATGGCTCTTAGGCTATGGGCTAAATCAAAAAAGAAATATTGATACTCACCAATAGAAAAAAAAATGACTGCCAAGAAACTGCAATTCATCCAAGAAAGCAGACTATTAGTTGACTATCAGCATTTTTGCTAAGGTGCAGTAACTGAAAGATTTAGAGGCAGAGATTTTTTTCCTAACGATGACAAAACTCTATGAATCTTAGTTTGTTTTTAGTCTAAATATGTTTCTTCTCATCTCACCAGTGTTATGAGATTTCATGAAATTATATAGTGACCCTTTGCATATTAGGGTGAGAGAGTCCCTTGTTATTTTCTTTAATTATGATTCTATTTTGAGCTAATGGATCCACTATATGGCTTATGTGGAAGGATTAGCATTTACCAGCATTAACACACAACATGAGATGCACCTTTCCTTCCTTCTTACTAGGAATTAGTTTCACTTAAAAGGAAACAAAATTTGTCCTAGGATTACATTGGCACCCATGTCCTGGTTCCCTCCATAGTCACCTAAGGGCATGAAAACTTCCACATACATGTATTCATGGCCCCTTCGATTTCACCTAATGACCAGGTGTGTTTCCATATGGAGATGAGAGGGTTACATGCAGAGAAGCTAATTGTCATTATATCCTTGCTGCATGTATTTGCCCCATTAAAGTAAGCATCATGAGCAGCTAGATGGCTCAGTGTATAGACTGCCTGGCCTGGAGTCAAGAAGACTCATCTTTCTGAGTTTAAATCCAGCCTCAGACACTTCCTTGCTGTGTGACCCTTGACAAGTCACTTCACCCTGTTTTCTTCATTTCCTCATCTGTAAAATGATCTGGAGAAGAAAATATTGGCAAACCACTCCGGTATCTTTCCCAAGAAAACAGCAAATGGGAGTCAGACATAACTAAACAGCTACAACAAAGCATCCTTTTGTTAATTGTTCAATGACTTGTGAGTGCCTCATGTTGTCCCCATATAGAACCTGAACTAAGAGGGTTTTGGCAACAGAGGTGTCTCCAACATTTGTCATAGTTAGGGCCATTTGGAATGAGATGAGATGAATTTGTTGACTACTTCACCTTAGGTAAGAACCTGAAAATGAGTCAGGATAGGGTGATCAGATAACAGAGAGGGGTTTCTGTCACCAAGGTCCTCCCGATTGTGAACAGTTTCTCTATCAGATGATGTCTTTATCGTGGAAGGATAAAGAGAGTTCAATATGACCCTTCTGCCCTAGTTGAACCTGACAGCAAATTAAGACTAATAGCAAGCTGGGTCAGTGGCTTCTGCAACTAGAAGTTGCAGAAGAAAAGCTTCTGAGCTTTTCAGGGTCATGCAAAGAAAGTAAAAAAGCAGCTAATGGAATTGGTGACTATGCAAGTGTTGGGGATTTTGACTGATGAGCCCCAGACTAGACTCCACCCAGGGGATAAGGAAAGGGCTGAGATGAGAGCAGAGGAGACAAAGAGGAGAGTAGATTTTGAGGAAGATATTTGGGAATTCCCACCTCTAGAAACAAAATTCCAAGTTTATCCTGTCACTTGCTGGGGAAAGAGTGACTCCCTGCCTTGAAGGAACAAGAGGTAGGTGAATCTTCTCCAACAAGAAGTTCAAGACAAATTTATGAATGTCTGGAGAATTAACTCCTTTAGGCTGTGGCCCAATAGAGCCAGTGCTCTCCACAGCTAACTTCCATAGGCTAAATCACCTTAAATTTATTGCTACAGAGTCAGCTAAATTTATTAGAGCCTCCAGATGAGGAATATATGTATATTTTCCCCCTTTTTTAACGTGGTTGAAAGGGGAAGCTAAGATGAAAAGCTATTTTCACCTTACCTCAAAAAGATGAATTTCCATTGCAGTGAGCTCCCTAATAAGGATCTATAATAGTGATGGCAAAATTTCTCAAGGTACTGAATTTATAAAGCCTACTTCAGGATAGAGTGCCAACTCCAGGGTTAGGAGGACCTGAATTCACAATATTATATAAATAATAGAATCAAAATTCCAGGCTCCCTTAAGAGCAGATGTGTCCAACTGTCAACATGTTCCTCAAAGCTCATTCATGAGGCATTATCACACTTTTATTTTCATGCTCATTAGTAACAGGGTCATTGTAGTCATAAATAAATAATTAATTCTAGCCGTGCCCCTTGAAAAATTTTTGTTGGCCGATGAAGCCCAAAAGAGTTAAAAGGGAGGACACCCATGAGAGAGAGAGTTCTAGGTATGATTCCTGAAACATGAGGCTTCTAAAACAGCAACTGATGGACAGCCCCTGAATATACTAGTAAAACTACACAGGAAATTCAGGATAAGAGACTAAGGGTCTTTCAGTCCCACCTAAGCCTGAGGTACCCTCTAAAGCCTTTGATCCATTTGATCATTCAGTCCTCATTCAGAGGACAGACAATGATTAATTGAGCAGCTCAGTATATGTGTGAATCCTGTCATCAACTTCCAGGCTCTTACAGTGAGTTGGTGGTTCTTAGATTTACTTAAATTTACTTAGATTTACTCAAACCCTCCCATTTAGTTTACACCATACATATTTACACCATACAATTTTCCGTGTATCTAGGGGAGGGGTGAAAAATGTTACTTCTCCAGTAATGAGGACAAAGGAAGTTGAGGCTTCAGTTCCCTGTGAGAAAGACAGATAGTAATCTTCAGAGAGAAAACAAAAATGTCATACCCATTGCTTCTACTGTTCCTGTCCACATTAATATTGTTAACCAGATAGCCCAGACCCATAATGAGTGATATGGGGCTATGAATCTTGACATTGCTTTTTTCTCTGTTCCTGTGACTGAAATTATTCAGGAAGCTTTGCTTGGGAAACTCGTTTCTTTCCTGGGAAGGATTCCAATATCCTTCCCCAGGGTTACCTCTCAGCTTCCCCTCATATTTCCATATTATGGTGGACAGAGATCTAAAAGAGAACAATGTTGACCAAATAAGACCATGGTGGGAGAGGTCTAAGGTCAGATGGTAGCCTATATGAAAGACAAGGAGTAGGAACCCCCCCCCAAGAAAATCCAGGTTCCAGCTTGCTCAGTCAAGTTTGGGGGAATATAATGTATAACAAAGTTCCACAGGATTCAAAACCAAAATCTGTAATAAACTATTGATACTTGCTTCCCATGATCTAAGAAAGAAGTCCAGAGACTTAAAGAAATATTCAGATTTTGTAGAAACTCCATTCCCTATCCTGATAATCTACATTTAAAATCAAGTCACTCACAAGTTTGCCTCTTTCAAGAAAATCTCATCTCTGAAGTCTCCTCATTCCTACATGAGGACCACTCCCCTTCTCCCATTTCTGAGTTCCTCCTGGAGTCATTATTTTGTGGAATAGCCCTTGAAAAAGATTCTTCATTCTTTTCCTGGCCCTGTTCCTTACATTCAGGCCTTCTCCTCTACTGGCTCATCCTGGAGTTTCCTTCAGTCGCTGATATTTATAGTATTTCCTAGACAGTATCCATGGCTCTGAACAGGTATTCTGGGACTTGGAGAGCATAGAACTAGAAAATCAAGGAATCTCACCCTTTGGGGTTAAGATCAATGGATAAATTTTGCTGCTGCCTTCCACTGCATATAGTTGTTTATAGGGCAGAACATCATATGATAAATTATCAGGTTAGAGATATTATAAGAAGGGTAGAGTTTGGGGAATAGGTCTAGTGCCAATATGGATATTAGAGAAATCATGCCATATTATATTAGGAAAAGGATCAAATGAACCCCTGAGGAGAAGATAACTAATTCTATTACCCTAAGGAACTTTTACCAGTCAGGGCACTCACCTAACCCAAATATTTTTTCAACCTATCCTGGGCAAGGGTCCCTCCGAATCAATGGCTACATCAGAATACATCTATAACTATTGGGTCTCCAGTGTCCATACTCCTAGAAATTATGTCTGTGACAAATCAATGCCACCCCAAGAAGGAGAAAGGTTTTTTTAGTTCACTGGTTTCTGGGATATATTACTAAGAATACTTTAATAATAGTGGGCTACTCTTTGACATAGTTCTAATTGACCTTCTCTGGGCCTTTTTTATTCCTTCCTCAATGCAGAGTTGACTTGACCTCAAAGTTCTCATACTCAGAGGATTTTCTATATGCTAGAAAAGTAGTTTAGTTCATCCTTAACTATCAGGTTTTTTTTTCCTGAGGTAGTTTGGTATCTCCTTCCTAAAAAGGTCTTGGAAGAACAAGGGATGATATTGTTGAAAAATACCTTTCTTTCTAGCATAGCTATGAAGCTATTGCCATATAAGGAGTGTGATTTCTTTTGCTGATTGGGTAGTAATTCTAAGTTGTCAGCACATCCACAAAGACCTCTAATGGGACATGAAGATTTAGATAATTGCTTTCAGAAAGGGGGAGATTTTGTCAGGTGGGCCAGGTATTATGGAGTGTATGGTAGTATATGAAAAGTCTTGGTTTCAACTTAGATCCCAGGAAATATTTCATGACCTCTTAACTACTTTCCTACAGATAACCTCCATACATGATGAATTATTAACTGCCAGAAGTGTCCATGCTGTGACCCTGATGTTTGTGTAGCTTCTCCTGATCATTGTCATCTCCTTATATCACAAGAAACCTAGGATGATACTGGAAGTACTTGTGCCTCATATGTTCCAATTCATCACTACCACCTTGTATTAGGAAACTCTGCAAACTGCAAAGATTCAGCATGAACCAGACTTCTGAAATTTGAAGCTTCATGCTTTTGAAGCCAGATTGGACTGAGGAAGAAGAAAAGTCAATACATCTGCCTTTTGTTTTCATTTTTCTTCTTTTAAAATTTTGCTTTGTTTTTTTCATGTTGATGTTGATGATGGCTTTTTTTCTTCTCTTTCTCCTTTTTTCATTTTGGATTGCCCAGTCCAATGGGACTGACATTTAAAATCATGGCTAGAGTTTAAATGGTGGAAGGTCCTTGCCACTAAGGGGTGGTATGTGATATGACTAAACTCCCAGCATTTCCCCACAGTATGGATTAGATTTATTCCTCGTCCTTCCCTACTGAGAAAGAGATTAGTTTCCCCTCAAAGGAGACTGAGTGATCCCAGGATCTGGTTTGTACCTCTTTCCCCTGATATTTTCCCAGTCATGTAAGAATATAAAAAAGTCTCACCAACATGCACTCAGAGCCCTTCTAACTGGGTAAATTTCTAAAGATTGTGAAAATCACCATGTCCTTCACCATCTGTTGCCCTGATGACCAGACATGTTTCCATAAGGACATGAGGGGAGCTATATAAAAAGCAGCTAATTGCCATTACATCCTTGTTGAATTTCCTTGCTTAGAAGGTACCTTCATCTCATCTCCACATTGACCCTGAACTCTTAGGCATTCTGTGAACAAAGACAATCTATGTTTATTACTAAATAGTAAATGATGAATTGAATTAAATCCAATCCAAATCATTTTAAAGTTTCTACCCTCAAGGGACTCTATAATTATCCATTGAATCATAAAGATTTAAAACCAGAAAGAATATCAGAAATTATCTAACCTAACCCACTTTTACTCATGATTAAACCATGGACTAGAGATGTGACTTGCCAAATATTACTCAGGTGGTAGGCAGCAAGGTCAGGATTTGAACACAGTAATTTTTTTCTAGAAATTCAGGGATCATACTGTCATATTGTTACATCACTATGTAGGATACCTGGTTTAATCCTAAAGGTATTCTTTGCCCAGCTAATGGTTTTCCCCATATGAAACCCTTAAGACCTAGCTTCTTCCTTTGAAGACTATCTGGAGGCTAATTGTCTATGTTCTATTTATTACTAAGCTTGAGTCTTTATGTATAGTTGTGCAGGGCTGGGGGATGATGGAAATTTTAGTATTTATTTCTCAACACATTGGAACTTCCCTTATTTCTGGTGATGTGCAGCATTTTCTCTCTGCAGTGACTTTTCTGCATTCTTTGGAGACAGCAAGCCTTGGCTTTAGGAGAAATGTGTAATTTGTTTTGTTCAGTAAATCTGTCATCATTAGAGTATGGGACAGCACATGAAGTAGATTGGATACGACACTAGCGGGAATAATTTGGGAAAATATGCTAAGCAATGGAAGCGTGAACCTGATGACTGAGGAGCCTGGATCGCTGGTTGTATCATCTGTTTTTCAAGGCAACAAGGGTGCTGTGTTGTTTCCTTTTTGTTCTAGTTTTGTTTATCACTCCAGCTTACACAAAACATTTCATGAGGAGGAAAAAATTAAGCCGCAATACTGTGGTTTGGGTTGTGTTAATAGCCAAAGTCTTGGGGCACAAACTGTTAATCACTCAATACTGCCCATCACTGCCCATTCTTTCTGTGTTTAAAGATGATAATTCTGATTTGTCATAAAGCTCTTCCATGACCCTGTACTTCCAGATCCAGGGCTATCCCATGCTTTCATTCCCCAACAGTTAAGTAAGATGTTTAATGAGTTGGATAATAATAGAATAACTTTATAAACAATAACTGTACATCAAAAGGAACAAAATCCCACTTACTCTTCCAACCCTCCAGGAAAGAAATCTTTCTTTTTCATTGGAGTCCAATTCTTCTCTTTCTTCACTGCCACCACAGCAAGGGAGTTGGAGTAAAAGAGAAGCTAATTGCCTTTATATTACAACTCTTCTCACTCCAACTATAGGAACAGAGGGGGAAGATCAGTCACCCCAAGTGGAGTGCTAGATTTTTCCCCAAGCTCTTAGTCATTTCCATGGATACTAGCAGATGAGGAATGTAGCCACCATCACCACCCCAGCTCTGCAGGTGTGTTTCCTGAGGCTTGACAGGGCAACAGTGAAACTCTAGTATATTCCAGTTTGATTTGTTCCTGTTTCCAGAGCACAGGAGAGAGAAGGGCAATATGGTTAGTCTTATATATCTACCTGGCAAGGGGAAATGGTACTTCTGCATACAAAGATTTCCAAATCTCTCTGTTTCTGGGTTTCCCTCTCTTTGCTTCTTTCTGTCTATTGCTCTCTCATTTCTCTCTTCCTCTCCTTTCTTTTCTCTCTCTCCCTTTTTACCACTCCTTCTCCCTCTCTCCCTTTCTGTTCTCTGTTCTCTCTCTGTCTCTCTCTCTGATTCTCTATAACCGTCTAAATTTCTGTCTGTTGCTTCCTCTGTTTCCATCTCTCTGATTCTCTGTCTGTCCTTCTCCCTCCTCTCTCTCTCCCCATCCTTCTCTCTCTCTCTCTCTCTCTCTCTCTCTCTCTCTCTCTCTCTCTCTCTCTCTCTCTCTCTCTCTCCCCCCCCCCCTCTCTCCTTTTTTTCTCCTCTCCTTAAACCATGCCACATAAGATCTCAATCACACTTTATGAGTCTCTATATCAGCCCTCTCTCCAAAGGTCATCTCAGGAGGGAAAAGAGCAGGTGAAGCTATATCAGCTATTGGAAAGGGCTAGCATGTCCCCTTAAACATAAATAAAGGAAGATGAACTTAATTAATAACCATTTATTGAACTGCCGCAATTCTTAGACAAACATAAATATTTAGCCACTCCAATGGTATACCATCCATTAATCCAACCAGTGGTGTAGTGAGTAAAACCCACCTATAAATCATCCTAGCTATGCCATTGGCTAGTAGTATGTCCTTAATTAGTCATTTTATCTTAGCTTTTTTTTCATCTATAAATGAAAGTGTTGGGCTAAATTACTTCTAAGGTATCTTCAAACTCTATAGTCAATATCACATGAAGTGACATCATTCCTCTTTCAATCATGGCCCTTGGAATCTCCCTTGCTACTCATTCAATCTATAGTAGGACAATCAGTCCTCTCCATACACACACACACACACACACACACACACACACAAATTAACCATGATCACAAAGACTTCATTGCAGGTCTGATCCTGGGCATGGTCCGAGGTGGCAGTGGTAAAAAAAAAAATAAGAAGAGGTAAGAAGTAGAGAGTGGGGGCAAGTAAAAGAGTCAAAAAGTGGGAATAACTATGAAAATCACTAGAATTTATATATGCTTAAGGATTATAAAATATTTTAGATGCTTATTCATATGACCTTTAGAAGACCCCTCTGCTCTCTTTCCAAGAGTTCATTCTTCTATCTCTATTGCCCCCCACATTATTAGTTTAATTTTAGGCAATAACTCATTATTTATGAAACTATTACTTCTGACCAGAAACTAAAAAAATAACGTAGTTGGAGTTTTGTGTATTTTCCTTGATTTTGCCTATGCAAATGAATTCTATCTCCTAGAATTCCTGCCTTCCTCAAAGATTTTGCTCATGTATCACTTCCTATAGAAATCCATTTCTGCCACTTCCCCTTTGTTAAATCTTTCTTAAAATTAATTCATAGTACTTTCAATATACTTTGTCTATGTGTATCTATTTCTAGGGCTATGGATGTTTAAGTTGGCAAAAAAAATTATCTAGCCTCACCTTCATAGGAACAAAGCTACTCTTTCCCTATACCACCTTTCAATTGGTCCTCTGGGCATAACCTTCTCCCAGTCAAAACCTCCCCTCCTTCCTTCACTTTGGAGTCCTTTGAACTGGCTGAGAAAGGACATTGAGATGATTAACATTGCCTGAGGCTAGTTTCCTTTGGGAGAAGCTGCTTAGGAATCTCTGGTCCTTGGCCACCATTTTAGGTCATTTGTGCCTGGGGGGAGGGGGGGAGGAATAACTACATATGGATTCCCAAGGCTTAATATTTCATTGCTATTGGGAAGCTTATAAAATTATTTGTAAATCAATATCATTCTTTCTCATTTTTCTCCCAAATCCCAAACTGGATTTATTCCAGTAAAATTTCAGACAGAGAGGAACCATGTTCCTGTATTCTCCTCTCTCTCACAGTGCCCCCTCCATTTATATCGCTTTTACAAATAATGAATTGCCCAACCAAAAAAACAGTTAAGGTCTTTTTGATTTTATCTATCCTGGAAAATCCTAATTAGAATTTTAAAAAACTGTTTTAAATTTTCTTAAGGTAATAAGTCAGCTAACTAAGCAGTCGATAAAGTGCTGGGCCTAGAGTCAGGAAGACCAGAGTTCAGATTAAGACTCAGACACTGTGGGACCTAGACAACTCACTTAATCTCTGTTTGTCTCATCTTCCTCAATTGAGGACTATATAGTCTCAATAATATCCTTTACCTCCCAGGACTTTTTGTGAAGATTAAATGCAGAATGTCTAAATGTAATAGGCAATTAAAAATATTTCTTTTCTTTCTAATGATAAAACAAAGATAAACTTGGGAAACAGTCTATACCTTACATTAATGGAGAATAGTAAGGGGACATCTTACATCACAATCCAATACCTATGAGAGTAGGAAAGTCAACAGCCAGTGGTAGCTCAGACCCCATGTTGTTGAAGAATTATACCATTCTGGCCATTGAAAAGAGAGGTGTCTGTAGACCTTGGACCTTAAACAATTGTGTTGTCTCAGTGTTCATCTTTCTAATCTAGTTCCTCCTGTTTCTGCTCTTCAGTCTCTTGATTTCCTTTTTGAATCATGTTAGCACATACATATGTATGCATATATGTATGTCACCATGAAGATATGTACATGTGTGCTTTGAACATGCATATATCATATATATTTATAATACACAAATATACATCCATCACCCCCTCTGAGGCTTCTACAATTCTAGCTTGAATTGGTTGATTGTTCCCCAGGGTCAACTTCCAGGGATAATCCTGAGGGTCTAGGTTTTTCTAGCACTAGAACAACTACAGATATGCTTTCTTAGTCAGTTTAATTATCTTTTAGAAAAGTTATTTATGAGAGACTTGTTAAGGAAAATGTCATCCACATCCAGAGGAAAAATCTACAGATTCTGAATGTACAGCATACTCTTAAAGCATACTTTTAAAAACTTCTTTTATGTTTTACTTTCTCATATCTTTTCTTCCTTTAGTTTTTTTTTTGTTTGCTTGTTTGTTTTTTAGGTTTTTGCAAGGCAGTGGGGTTAAGTGACTTGCCCAAGGCCACACAGCTAGAATATTATTAAGTGTCTGAGACCGGATTTGAACACAGGTACTCCTGACTCCAGGGCTGGTGCTTTATCTACTATGTCACCTAGCCGCCCCTCTTCCTTTAGTTTTAATTATTCTTTTGTAACATGACTAATATGAAAATATGTTAAACATGATTGTATGTGTACAATCTTTATCAAATTGTTTGCTGCCACTGGGAGGAGAGAGGGTGGTAGAAAAAAGGGGAACTCAAAATCTTACAAAAAGATGAATATTGAAAATCTTTTTCCATGTAATTGGAAAAAAAATGGTTGGAGTCTAAAAAGGGGGAAAAGTTATTTACCAAATAGATATACCAAAGACAATTGTTTTTGAAACCTTGCCCATACAAAGTCTCCAGGGAAAACAAGTTCAGATTTTCACAAAAATGGAAATGAGGCATACAGATGAAACTTATGTGGCCAAGGGGTATCTTGATTCCTGTAAATCTTCTTCTCCTCATGAATTATGCTTGGTTGTAGCGGTCTGTTGGAATCAGAGGATCAGTGCCCTTGAAAAGACCTAAGGTTGCCTTTTCTAAGTGGGTCTAGTTTACCCCCTTCAGTGTGTCTTTCTACTACAGATAGAGCCACCATTTATTGGCTACTTGTGATGTAGAGTGATTATTCAATCAGGTCCAACTCTTCTTGAGTTGGCAGAGAAAACCTTCTTCATTTCCTTCTCTAGCTCATATTACAAATGAGGAAACTGGAACACAGTTAAATGACCTGCCCAGGGTCACACAGCTAGATTTGAACTAAGGGAAATGAGTCTTCTTTACCCCAGGTTTGGGAGTTTATCCACTGTACTACCTAGTTGTTTGATAATTGAGACAAACTATTTTAATGTTAAAATCAGTGGGCTTCCAGGTCATCTGATCTTTTGAAGTTTGTAAGGTGGTATCTTGCTCATTTCTAACTCTCGCTACTCATTAGGAAAGCTTATTTACCCATTGCATGTCTCTCTCTACTCCCGGATAGATGCATTGTCTATAACTCTCTCTGGTGATCTGTACAATGAGGAAGGAGATAAGAGAATGAAAACTCTTTCCTCCCTCATCTCCTGAGTCTGGAGTCCAAGCCCACTCAACTGATTGGTGCCAAACTAGTATGCCATTTTTAGTAGTCCAAGGAGAATGACTTTTTCTTCTTCAAGCAATCAAATTTCCTGTATAGCATCATTTCAATTTATCAGATGATCTAATAAAGCACAGGTATCAAACACTCCTGAATGTAGCCAGAACCAGATTAAAATGTAATTGGGAAATTTTTAATAAAATGAATAAAAATATGATAGAACATAGATACTATTAATATGAAGTTTCCTAACCATGTGTTGGAGGCAGGAATACTTAAATATAAGTTAGTAGCCCCTTTTCTATTTGAGCTCTATACTACTGATTTAAAGCACCTATGATTTTTTTAAATTGATTAAAGATATTGACACTACATTCCTTTTGGTTGATTAATTTAGAAGAGAAATCTAAGTCTTTTGTAATTGAGGTGGTAATGGAGCCTCCTTCTTCCAGTCTCTTCCACTTGAACGTTTGCTTTTCCTAACAAATCAACAAAATGATTTTGATAAAGTCCACAGTCCCAAATTGTAGACAACTCAATAGTGGTTTGGAAAGGTTTAATATTATCTTTTTCTTAATGATTTCCCCAGTGTCTTATACAAAATAGTTTTGTTGTTGTTGAGTCACTTTAGTCATGTCTTTGAGACGCCATTTGGGATTTTAAAGCTAGAAAAGTTTTGCATAAAGCCGTCATTATGACCCAGATGTCAACCAGATTTGAACCAGATTCAAGCATTTATTATTTCTATTATCTGAGATCCAGCCTAATAACTGTGTCATGGAGCCTCATCCCAGCTTAGTCACAGAGTGATACATTTTTCAGTAAAAGCAACTCATGAAAATGATCCAAGTTTGGTCCCCAAATGAAATTGAAGATCCTTGGAGTTGTGAAGTAATCATTATTTTTCTAATCCATGAATAACGTGACTGATGAAGGGGAGAATAGAAATAATAGAAATGAAACTCCAAGCTACTATACCACTCTTTCCTTCCTTATTAACTATTAAAAAAGGCCTGGTACAAAATTATTACAGGAAGGGCACCCCACAGTTCTCTAAATAGAACAAGAAAAACATATTAAGGATCAAAAAGGAAAAAAAAAAACCTAATTTCCTGGTGTAATATGATGAATAATTATTTTTAAGGGCTATGTATTAGTTCATACAAATATCTACAAAATGTCATGAAAATTGGATTTCAGATGGGAGATGAGGTCTAGCTTGCTGAAAAGTTTGTTAGTTGTTGTGTTTTTTTAACAAATATTACACTTAGAAGTATTTGGGGCTCCTGACAATACAGTAATTAAGCATTGAATGTGCAGTAATCCACTTGACACCAAGAGAATTAAAGATAGCAAAAATACTTAGCTGAATGTCACCACCAAGAGAGTTGTACACATTAGTTTTTCCCTGTAAAAAATGATTGGGAGTAAGTCTTTTCTTGTCACTAATGGGAAGTTAGAAGGAGCTTTTTTTTAATAAGAACATTGCAAATGATGAAAAATTAGGATTCTGATATCTTAGAGTTGCAAAGGGCCTTAGAAATGATCCATTTCAACTTCCTCCAGGAGTTCTAAAGCAGAAGGAAAGATGTAATAATAAACTTCATTTATCTGATCATTATCATTTATTATTACACCTTTATCTGTTCCTTACAACCCCTAAGCCTGTCCTACCTCCAATCCCTCCTCACTTTAGTTCCTTCTCAGGCCATCAGCATTTTCACTTCCCCATCTTAATCCTTTAATGAATCAATTCAACCTTACACCTTTTCTTCAAGTCCATTTTCTCACTATCCTATATTTCATCTTGCCCTACCAAGCTCCAGACTAGAATAACTCCCCAAATCTGGTGCTTTCAAACCTATTCATGTGTTGCTGAAAAGAACTGGAGAAAGTCACAAAACCATACTGATTGGGTCCACTACAAATTTATATTATATAGGCTCAACTGAGTCCTCACAGCAGCAAGGCAATGTTTTTTTTATCTCTTTAATCACTTCATTATCCCACTCACCATAGTTGCTTTTCCAAACCTCTTTTCATCTCACCTTATGACTCCCCCTCTTCCCTACTTTCTCAGCTAAGAGAAAGCTTTGCCTCATATTTCACTGAAAAAAAATTGAGCCCATGCTCTGAGAGCATTTTCTTCTTCTCCCCCTCCCCTCAAGGCACATTATTCAGACATCTTCTGCCACTATATCTTTCTTCACCTTTATCTTGTAGAGAAGGTGGTCTTTTCTTTGACAAAGCAAATCCCTTTAGTTGCAGAAGCAATCCCCTCCCATCCCTTCTCCTAAGACAGTTTGCAGTCTCTATAATTCATTTTTTTAAAGTTGATTCTTTGAAGCTCCATTTAGAGTTTTCTTGGCAAAATTACTATAGTGGTTTGCTCTTTCCTTCTCCAGCTCATTTTATGGTTGAGGAAACTGAGGCAAACAGGGTTAAGTGATTGGTCAGTAAGTGTTTGAGACTCAGGTCTTTCTAACCCCAGACTCAGCACTCTGTCCAAAGTACCATTTAACTGCCCTTCTCTAACTATTCTTCAATCTCTCCATGTCTGTTGGCTGTGTCCTTGAACTCACCAACCCCTCTAACTTTCATATTATGGCTGTCATTCTGGATTGCAATTGAGCTGCCATCCTCCCTTCCTCAATCTTACCCCCACATTATCCAGTCTGTTACCAAGTCCTATGAATTCTTTTCTCTTACACAACATCTTCTCTTCTCTAACATTACCACCATCTTGGTTTATCACCTCCTGTCTAGACTATTGTTGTCTTCTGGTTAGTCTCTCTCCTTGTCATTCTCAATTACAATCCATCCTCCCCTCAGCTGACAAAGAGATTTTTCCTCACTTGGAGGACTGACCATATCACTATGCTATTAAATAAACTCCAGGGACTCCTTATTACCTCCAGATCAAATATAAAAATCCCTTGTTTATCCTAATAAACCGACTCCTTTCTACCTTCTCAGCCTTTTTAGATTATACTTAATTCCCATTCTTATATTCTGAGATCTAGTGACTTGGACTTGCTTGCTTATGAGAAAGCATCTCATAAGATACTCCATATCTGACACTGTATTTTTACCAGCTGATTCCCATGCCTGTAATATTTTATTTTTCATCTCTGCCTCCTGGTTTCCCTGGCTTATTTCAAATTTCGGTATATTCTTCATCATCTACAAGAAGACTTTTTCAGTCAGCCTTAATGTTAGTGATTCTCCTCTGAGATAATCTCTAATTTATTCTATATTTATCTTGTTTTTACAAACTTGTTTACATTCTATTTCCCCCTATTTTATGGTAAGGCCATTGCAGGCAGGGACTGCTTTGTAAATCATAGCACTGAGTCCAGTATCTAAAATAATGTGGTCACTTAAAAAATGCTTACTGACTTTATTTGCATGAAAGATAGATTCCATTGGAATGAAGACTTGAGATAAGTCATTTACTTGGAGGCAAAGTTACAGCAGTGCAACAGTTTATCAAAAGGAGAAAGGGTAGAAAAAAGAAAATGAGAGGACCCAGACAAGCTTTGGAGAGGATTGGGAAGACAATGAATTCAAGGAAACACAAAAGGATAAAGTGGTTGGAAAGTAAGACCAAGAGACTGTGTTATTTCTGAAGCAGAGACAAAAGTATGCATATGAGAAAGAATCTATTGTAAAAATAGCAGAAATTAAGGACCTGGAGGACTGAACAGAAGTCTTATAAATAGAAGTCATATAAATAGAAGGTCATTGATTACCTTATGGTTACCAGGAGATGGTTGTATGAGTAAAATAATGGTCTTTGAAGTCATTGTCTTCTAATGGTGTCCTTATGCTAATACTCAAAGATCATAGCAGATGATAGTCATAACTAGTAGTGTAACCAGTGCTTCTGAGGATTCCTTTTAGCAACAAGGATTGGAGGTAAGAGGCACTGAAAACAGGATACTATTATGACAGAAATAACCTGGATGTTCTGGTGCCCAGAACCAGGGATTCATAAGGAAATAGCACCTATTCCTAAAAGAATTAAAGAAAAAAATGGTGTTTTGGGATACAGTAAATAGAACAGTAGAAAGGGTTCTTTTTACTATATTTATCAAACATTATAAAACTTAGGAAAGATGTTGGATCACAAGATACTTCCTATCCATAGGGCAGGCTAGTCAACAGCCAAGTTCATTAAATTCTTTATTAAATGAGGAGGATAGACTATCTTATCTTACATTTAAGCATTTGACTCATTGTGAGTTCTTTCTTTTTCTTTTCCATCCAAAAACCTTAGGCCTCTATGTCCTTTTACATTTACTTTTTAATTCCTTTAACTTTGTGTCCTATTTGAGTAGCCCATGAGTTAACCTGAACAACAACCCTGAAGGATGCTCTGCTTTACTAAAGATCCCAATTATTAAGTAAATTGGGCCCCTGGATAGATTCAGATCTAAGATTCCTCCAGAGAACTCACACTTAGATTGACTGCCTGACAAGAGGAATATCACCTCTTTCTTGGGGAAAGAAATTTCCAGAATTATGCCTGTTGTATTTGCACATTTGCATTTGCCCAGAGCTAAAAGCTCCAGAGAGCTCCAAGAGTCAAACTGCCTTCTTGTTGATTATCACCAGCTTCATGACAGGGGGAGAAAGAAATAGAAATGGAGCCTGTGAGAGAATGTCAGGATAATTTATCCAAGTAGGCTATTTTCACAATATTCTCTCCAGAGAAATAGCACTAAAGTCAACTGGAATTTCCCAACTTCAGACATAAGGAATATTAGATGAAGCTTTCCTCACCAACATGGATCCTTTGATGGTAGTCTCCCAAATGGGGAAGGCCTAGGTAGTCTGTCAACAAGTCTCTGTTGAGTGTTTACTGCAACTGGGGAGGCAGAGGAAGACAAAAACATGGTCCTTGTGCTCAAGGAATATATAATAGAGGAGACATGTGCCATCCAATACATCCCTACAAGACATCAATAAGATAAATAGGAGGTGAGCTCATAAGGAAGGGCACAACATTGGGCAGAAGGGAGACCTAGAGAGAGTTCCCACTGGTGATAAGATTTGAGTTGAGTCTTTAAGGAAGCCAGAGAGGCTATAGACAGAAGCAAGGAAGGCGAGCCCTCAAGTATTTGTGTTTACACAATGAAAGAATCTAGTGAGATTTCTTTGAACTTTATAGTAGAACTATTCTGTACTATGCATGTATTGGTACGTTTCAAGGAAAAGAGTACATTTCCGATATCCATATTCATATACCCATAAACTATATCTATATTCTAATGCCCATCTTTATTTATTCATTAGGGCTTGCAAAATTCATGCTTTAGCAAGGAAATATTTTAGCTCTTCATCTCTTCTCTGTGGTCATTTTCAAAATGGAATGACTTAAAGGCTAGGGTTTCTGTCTTTACTACCTTATAAGAGGGAAGGGGAGTTCCTTACAGTTTAGGTATTCATTTCTAATAACAAAGTCCTGGGTTTTGAAGAGGGATATTTTTAACCCTGAGGAAATAATCTTTAGAAAAAAATAGCTGAAAAAAAGGCTTGCTATATTGGTATGTGTTTAAGCCTTTTATATTGAGAAGGATGATTATTAGCATTGTATTAGAGAAAATAAGTTGGATTCCTGTTTAATGAAACCCATTTTCATTACTTCTTAGCTTCATGACCAAATATTCAAAGATGAGAAATGGACTGGAAGCAGCAGTAAGATGGGTTGTTTTAGGATCTGGGAGAAATGAGTTGATTACTCTAATATCCCAATGAAACAAAAAAGCATACTTCACCTAGGCAACATAGTATATCATAGAAACAAACTGGAACTTGGAGTAAAACAGACTTGGGTTTGAATTCACCCTTTGAATCTTACTAGCCATGCGATTCTGAGCTAATCAACTTCATCTCCCCAAGCCTCAGTTTCCTTACTTGTAAAATGGGGATAATGGCAGGTCACAAATGAATCTATAAAATGTGAAATGTTAATAGAACTCTCTTTGTAGAGTTGTTGTGAGGATCAAATGAAATAAAGTCTGTAAAATACCTTGAAGCTCTTTTACAACAATGGATAAATGATTAAAATAGAATAGGCAGTGACAGCGGACCTGGGCAGACAGCAGACCCTGTAGTCAGAGAACCTGGGTCAAATCTTCAACTGAGAAAGGTGGGAATTAAATTGGATGGATGAGTGGATGGATAGATGAATAGAGATAGATATGAGGTAGGTAAACAAACGTGTGTGTGTATATGTGTATAAAATTTGTGTTTATATATCTGTGTTTATATAAATGCCTGTTTCTTTATCTACCTACCTATCCACTATCCATCTTTGTGTGTGTGTGGGGGAGACAGAGAGAGAGACAGAAACAGAAAGAGAGAGATATGAAGATAGACTGAAAATGGATGGATGGAGATAGAGCATTTTTTTTATTAAGTACAGATTATGTGTTGAGAACTTTGTGAAACCTTGGGAATTCAAAGTAAAAGCAAAAAATACCCTTAGGGAGCTTTCATTCTAATGAAAGACACAAAAGGGAAAGGGACACAGATGGAGGATACCCAAATCAGAACAAGGTAGGAAAGTGTAAAGAATCAGAATGGAACCACAAGAAAAGAGCATGGATGGCTTAAGCCATTTCCTTAAATCTATGATCTTATAATTCTATGATGAAGGGACTAATATGTGCTAGATATTTTGTTAGCTACTGGGAATACAAAGAAAAATGAAATGTCTTTGCCCTCAAAGAGAATTGCATTCTCTCTAGGCAACTAGTGGCATAGTGGATAGAGTACCAGACCTTCCAAAATTGGTTTTGGATACTTCCTAGTTGTGTGACCCAAAGTGAGTCACTTTAATCTCTGTCTCAGATGAAATAAGATAATATCTATAGAGAGTTTTGTAAACCTTAAAATGCTATATAAATGATAATAATTGCTGTTTTTATTTTAGGGGTAGTGAGCATATGAATATATAAGTTTTTGGTGGGTTGTTTTTTTTTCAATGATCACATCTCTAATTTTAATGGAACAAGAGCAGAAAAGAATTTGAGGAAAATTCTTTCCCAGAGCAGATTAGTAGTCCCTTCTCTTCAAACTTAGAGTTCTACAAAGTCACCTAGGAAAAGAGAGTCACACTGAAATATCCCTGAAGAACACATATTGTCTCAGAAAACAACAAAATAGCATTATAAATATTTCTCAACTTTTTGTCCTTAAGGTCCTGGTTTGAATAACCGGTATGTATTAAAAGAAGGACCTAAAACTAGATCTTTGTGATAGAAAGATCAGTTCTCTAGCTATGGTATAATGCTACTTCTCTATAATGCATAGCACAGACTCCCATTATTATCTCAACCCACCATGCCCTTTTTCAAGTCCTAGCAGATCAAGTACCCAAAGCAAGGCTAAACATTGCCCAACTCAAAAGATTTAGGTGTAATCCTATGGGGTAAGGGTGAATTTCTAATATATTACTCATGAGCCCCAATTAAGTGTTTCCCTCTATATCAGTTACTAGATATATATCTCCATGATATCAATCAATTAGTTTTTACAAAGTAGCATTTACCAATTAGGTAAAATTCAAACATTCCAAACTAGAAGCCTACTCTTCCCCTCCTACATGTCTCTTTTCTGGGGAGAGTGGGTTCAAACCTTTAAGTGTTTGCCACAAAAAAAAAAAAATATCCACATCAAATTTACTTTGGAGTTAAACACAGAAAAGATATTTTATTGGTTGTAGGACATGGTGTTTAGGCTGCTGGGTTGTTGTATTCCCAGCCTTGGTCAGGAAGGTTGCTTTGTAAGACTATATCTTCAAGGAACTTGGGTTGCTACCAGCTCTGGTTACTGAGAAAATTTTAGACGGTACTTCCAAACCTTGAAAGTACACAGGAGTGAAATCTGGACCATTCTGTCTCAGATACTCCTTCATCTAAGATCAAAAAAGAATCAAACACATGAGGTAAAGAAGGGGAAAAAATGACCAGATGGTGACTTAAGGGAGCTTAGGTCCCTCCTCTACATGATGGCCAATGGGAGTTCCTGCTTCACTCACCACCAGGGAAGATGCAGTTCTTCATTTGAATCTTTTACATTTATACTCAATTCCAGCTTGGCAGTCAATGAAGATTTTAAAGCATGTCACCATGCAATAAATATGGGAATAGAAAAATAGTCATACGATACCTGTACATACTCAGAAGCAAGGAAGGAAAGGCGCCCTCCATCACACATTGCATTCTACAGAAGTAGGTTCACCAATTTCAGATTGCCAGTGTACTGAAAATGTTTGTTCTTCATTCCCCCAAAATGGAGATGATGTCATGACTTGCAAGTGTAGATTTAAGTGAGGGAGGGCTGGAGTCACCAGCCTCACTCTTTTCTCCAGTCATCTAAGTTCAGTGGTCAGATATGGATAAGGATGACAGGAAATGGTCTTGGCTGAAGTGAAAGATTTTGAACTTTCAAAGTTAAGGTCTTTCCTGAGTCTCAGTTTGTCTGAGACAATAACCATTCAGTGATAAAATCCAGGTAAAAATGAGGCAAAGAATGACCTCTTACCTAGTCAAAAAAAAAAAAAGATTGAGAATATTGCATGTACTAAAAAACAGGCCTTCATTGGTCAGTCAAGAAAATAAATACTATTATCCTTTGGAATTCCTTTATGACCCAAATTGCAATTTTAATTTGATCAATCCCCCTTTTAATAATGTGGCAGTTGATGGATGAAATGACTGAAGAAACAAAGGTTCCAAATACTTGCAAACTTCCACAGTCATTTCATCTTTTACTCACCAAAATAATTACATCACTTCAAAAAATGGGGTTAAGTCATTTGTGAGAATGAGTTATTGAGTAGCATGCCAAAGTGTCCAATGACACTTGTACCTAGGAAAGTCTTCTGGTTTTATTAACAGAATTGGGTAAGGGGGGGAATGGGGGCTGGGGTAGGGAAATTGCATTTAGGCAGCTTTCCTAGGAAAAGAAAAAGCAAATCCTATCCTGACTCCAACTCTGTAGAAATCATGAATCATTACTGAAAAGAAATTCCATTAGTAAATGTCCAATTTAAGGAAACAGCCCAACCTAGCAATGCTAAACTAGTCATCTAAAGGCCTAGGTTGGAGTCCTGGCTCATTTACTAGACAAATCAGTACAAAATGCTATGGCCCTGACCATTCACCTATAAAATGAAAAGAATGACACTTACCTCATTTCTGTGACATGGGAATATCGAGCAGATTAATTCAATCATAGAGGGAAAGGGCTTAGAGCTGGCTGCTAGAGTGAATGAGATTTTAAAATGGAAAGTGTTATCAACTTTTACTCTCATATCTTTCATTTTTCCCCCAACTCTCAAGTAGACATCTGTATGAGATCAATGTTTCTCCCATAAATCATTTTCCTGAATATAAAGTTTAAAAATCTTTGTGGAAAACACAAAGAGGATTCGTGGTACATAATTATTTCCAACTGGAAGGGCATTGGTGGTCCCTCCAGTGCCAACAACTGTCATGAAGAAGCCTGCAACTTTCAATCAATTTACCCCATTGTTTACAAATCAGATGCAAACCCATGGAGTGCAAGGTTAGCAGAGTCTGCAAACAGCTCTGGTTTCTAGAGTAATTTCACAGAAAACTAGAAATATAGCAACTAGAGAGATTGTTCCTGTTGCCACTAATCTCCCACCCCCACACCCTCCCTCCAAATGATATTGCTGTTTCTGCATTTTCTGCTAGCCGTACTCTTTTTCACATGGAGCTGACAATTCAGAGGTCACACCGGGTCTTCAGTGGCACACTGACTGTGGGACTTGGCTGCTTGAGCTCAGTTACTAATAAGTGAACCCACAGAGTGCCATTTCATTATGGAGTGTCATTAAAAGTTTCACCTCTATGGTTCATCCCCTGTTCTTTCATATGGTCCATCCTCTGCAATGTAGACCTCAAAAATGAGGAGGCTGAGCTGAAGCCCAGGACTGGGACTGGATGTTACAATGGTGTTAGTTAAAGACTTAGCCCACATCATACCAGACACACACACACACACACACACACACACACACACACACACACACATACACACCAGACACCAGACAGTATTCCTATACTCCCATGAATTAGGACACTCATCTCCCCAGTCATGAAAATTGAATATAATCCAGTAAAAGAAAATATTTAATAGGAGTTAAGAAAGAAATAGAAGGAAGGTAAAATTGCAGTTACAGCTTCTGGCTGCTCTGGAAAATTTCAAATTTTCAAAATTATATATACGAGATCCCAGAACTGGTGGATGGCATCAGTGAGGCATCAGTAGTGCCTTGATCTTTGAAAAACTGGAAATATATAAATGCAGGAGACTAGAGAAGTAGTAATGCCTCAATTAAAAATAGGAGAGTGAATCTTCAAACTATAGAGGAACCATTCTTGGTTTCATGTCAGACTGGACGGATGTCTCTCATTAAGTGGCCCAGGGATTTCTTCTTAGCCCCAAGTTCTTTAAGATTTCCACTGACCCAGGGGGCGGCTAGGTGGCGTAGTGGATAAAGCACCAGCCCTGGAGTCAGGAGTACCTGGGTTCAAAACCTATCTCAGACACTTAATAATTACCTAGCTGTGTGGCCTTGGGCAAGCCACTTAACCCCATTTGCCTTGCAAAAACCTAAAAAAAAATCCTAAAAAAAAAAAAGATTTCCACTGACCCCTTGGATGAAATCATCCTTATCAGAATTGCATGCTTATCAATTAAGAGGGATCACAAATATATGATAGAAGCAGGAGTCAAAGATATCTATATTGCCAGAATATTAACCTCAATTTCCTTATCAGTAAAATGAGGGCTATTGTGAAGATCAAGCAATAAGATATGGAAAGAGTATGGCATCCTGAAAACACTGTATCAATAAGTTCGCTCCACCCCGGTTATCATTCCCATCTCTCCAAAAGAACCTGAGACTCCATCTTTGGTAGGTGAGCCTACAAAACTATTTTGCCCAAAACAGTCACCTCCACATTATACTACCTCCCTTCCAGCTCTCCTTCATTCACTGTCTTACTTTCTTCCCATTAAGATGATAGATCCTAAAAGCCAAATTTGGCTTTTAGGATCTATCATCTTAATGTGCATTCCTAAGACTTAGCATTTTAAGTGCATAAATAAATGTTCTTTCTCTACCTACCTATCTATTCATCTCTCTGCCTCTTTCTTTTTTCTTCCCTCTCTCTCCCTCTTCCTTCCCCATCCTCTCTCTTCATCTCTGTCTGGCTCTGTCCCTCTCTCTCTTCCTCTACATGCACACACACACACACACACACACACACACACACACACACACACAGACACAATTCTTTCATTGTTCTATAGGTCTAGAAACAGTCCATGGTTAATGTGACATACTCTATCCAGAGTGCTATGAGAGCCTGGACAGTATCTTATGGAATCTTTATATCATCCATCAGTACTCTGTACCAAGGATTGGTTGGTTTGTTTAGGGGAAGGAAGGGGAATCTGATCCTTTAGTTTCATCAACTTCCATGTGGAAACCCTCTCTCCCAAAGGATATCAGGAACCTTTAGTCTTAGAGAACAGACTGGAGCACTGAGATGTCAAATAGCTTTCCAAGATTCATTTCAGAGGAAAGACTTGAACCAAAGTCTTCCTGACTCCAAGGTCAGTCCTCAAATACCATCTTGCCTGGCTGCTTTATAGATGTTTATTGAATTAAAAGGTAGTCACTGACAAGGAAACACTACAAGTCCTAGACTACATAGTCACTGTATTTATGACCAGGGCTTTGTTAGGTGGTGTTTAAGCAAGTCTCTTGACATCTAAAGTATATAAATGGAACTTAAAGAAGTAGGCATTAAAGAGAGAAGAAGCATCTATAGGTCAGATATGAATGACCTATTCATTGTTTTAACAAGAGCTGGGGAGGTAAGGCCTAGATAGGAAGGATGGATTTCAGAGTAACAGAATAGAAGGAGGTTTTTAGAGATCATCAAAGAACTTTTCAGGTTTGTTCTTATACACAATAAAAATAGGAACCAATGAGTGGTTATTTCCTTTTTGATCCCGAAGAAAACACTATAGAGCCCCCCAAATACTTATGACAACATGGATGCTTATGTCAAATGACAGAATTTGCTCTATTTAATTGAAATATATGAGAACCATAGAGCAAAAATGAAAGGAGAAGTTTGCCCATCCATCATTGTGAATAATGGACAGTTCCCATTTCTTTGTAGCTTTGCTGTTGCATAGCACTGCAGGAAAGAGTGTGGGTTCAGGAGAAAGCCATTTCCCACAGAGCAATTATCAATTTTAATATTAAAGACATTTTAAAATGATTTTTAATTTATCAACTAATCCCCAAGTTCAGTATGTGAACTGTCAGCTCTCAGCTTTGGATATCATGCAGATGAGAACTCATGTCAAAAGTCCATACATAATGAATATTTTGTAAATTTGTAATGGGGTCTGAGGAGCAGCCCCCCTCCCCTTCATTGTAAATGAATTGATCTCTCTGTGCCATTAGGGACATGATCCACTGCCCTGATTTATTTCTTCTTCTATCTCTTGTACTTCTTTCCCTTTTGAATAGAAAAGAACAAAACATTTCCCAAACTAACCAGATTTTAGTTAAAGTTGCCCCTTGTCACCATGAAAAGAAGTCCCCTCCTGTTCTCTTATAGCTTTGAAAGGCTCCTGCTTTGATGTCATGCTAAAATAGCAATGAAAACAGAGGGGAGCAGCTTAAATTTGAGAAGGGTCTTTAAAAGGATGAATCTTTTTGCCCTTCATGCTCTCATCTTTTGCCTCTAGTTCACAGTCTGGGACTAAATTGTCATTCCATAAAACCAGTGTAAAAAATCAATTTTGGTTCACCAAGAGCAGAAAATATGAACCAAGGTTGAATTGGGAAACAGCATGGCTTAGTGGAAAGAGTGACAACTTTGTCATTAGGAGATCTGAATTCAAATTCTGACTTGTTACCAATTACCTAGGTGATATTGGGCAAGGCAAAATGTTTCTGAACCTCTTAAAAATGAGTTGAATTCAATTACTTGTAATGTCCCTTCTAACTCTAAATCAACAGTTTCCCGACGATCCTATAATCATAGGTAACCTCTCATCCTGTTCCCAGCACAAACTTCTGCATTGGATCTTTTCTTGGCCTCCTGCTTCCTCATACTCCAGTTTCAACAGTCTAACATACTCAACCAAATTATATTGTATGAGTTTTGCATACTGCTTCTCCAATAGATTGCAAGCCCCTTGAAGGTAACAATTCACTTTTTTTCCTCTACATCCCCAGTGCCTCAAATAATGTCTATCTAGGCCATAGCACTTTATAAGAGATTATTGGTTGATTGTTATGCTTTTGAACTATGTCTTTGAAACTATATTATCCCTTCCACATTGGCAGGGTTAAGGGTAGTGGCACTCTCACCACCTGGGAAATCTATGTAAAATTTTTTGGCACTCCCTTCATACCAGAGAAGAATTCTTAATTATTATGGTATTAAAAGATAAAATATGTTAATATTATATGCACTTCTGAATTTCTAAACTTTTTCTGTCATCTGTTGGTCTTCAAGTATTGTCTTTAACTTCTGCAAAATTTCCCCAAAATTTGCATTGAATTTCTTATGCTGACCCATGAAATATTGAAACTGAGATGAGGAGAACCTTCTTGTGAAAGGGATGAAAGTATGTTTTACTGAGCATGAGGCTTTTGAGAAAACAATATGAGATGATCAAGCATTGGAAAACATGGCTATGCTTTTCAGCTCCATTTGGATTTGACCTGTTTTGGGATGTTTAAAAATGAACACAAGCCCTGGCAGGTGTGAGATTCAAATTCCCTCATGAGAAGTTGCAAGAATTTGAAGGGTCTTATACTGTACTATGCCCAGGAAGGACATTCAAGCCAAGCTGGCTTCAGACAAAGGTTCCTTATGATTGTACAGGAATCATAATTTACTTAAATTCAATGAATATTTATTTAGCACCTCCTGTGTGCCAGTCACAAGGAGCCAGGAATATAATGACAAAAACAAAACAGCTCCTGTGCCCTCAGGGATCAACACCCCATCTGGGAAACTCAGTACTGAAAACTGCTGTCCATAGTGGGAAACAGAAATGTAATAAAAATCACTTGAAGCAGGCATTAGCTTGAAAATAAGTAGGACTTCTTTGATTCCCATTTCTCACAGGTATTTCTGAACATAATAATGCTCCAACTACTGACCTCTCTGGTTTCCTTTAAATCCCAACTAAAATCCCATCTTCTATGTAAAGCCTTCCCTAATCTATTTTATTTTCAGTGCCTTCCCTTTTTTAATTATTACACACACACACACACACACACACACACACACACACACACACACACATTGCTTTGTATATAAGTGTCCGTTCGATTGTAAGTTCCTTGAAGGCAAGAACAATCTTTTGCCTCTTTTTGGTACTCCAATCACCTAGCACAGTTTCTGGTACATAACAGAAGCTTAAATGCTTTGTGGATTGAAGAATAAATATTTGACAGTCCTGTAGTTGTGGAAATTTTTTTAAACATGCATTTTTACTTCTGAGCTATGAGATATTAGTATCCCCGATGCTACAGATGAGGAAGCTGAGTCAGATTGCCCAATGTCCTGATCATGATCACACAGATCATGTATACTAATATGTGAATACATTGTTTCCCCTGATAGAATGTGAGTTTTCTGAGAAAGGAACTATTTTTGTTTTGTTCTCTTTGTTTTGTTTTGGTCTTCAGATCTGTTCAGTTGTTCAGTCGTGTCCAGTTCTTTGTAACTCCATCCCTCATACTGTCCATGGAGTCTTCTCTGCAAAGATACTGGAGTGGTTTGCCATTTCCTTCTTCAGTGGTTTAAGGCAAACAAAGGTTAAGTGTCTTGCACAGTGTCACCTAGCAAGTAAGTGTCTGAGGTAAGAACTGAACTCAGGTCTGTCTCCAGCACAGTCAGAATTCTATCCATTGTACCATTTAGATGCCCTTACATTGTTGTTTGTTGTGCAGTTGTTTCAGTTGTGTCTGGCACTCCATGTCTCCATATGGGATTTTATGGCAAATATCCTGAAGTGTTTTGCCATGTCCTTCTCTAGGTCATTTTGTAGATGAGGAAACTGAGGCCACAGGATTAATTGACTTGCCCAGGGTTACACATCTAGCAAGTGTCTGAGGTTGAATTGAACTCAGATCATCCTGATTCCAGGCCCCCAACTCTATCCACTGCAACACTTAGCAGCCCCTGTCCTGATACGTAGCATGTGCTTTATAAGTACTTTTTAATTTATTTAGTAATTGATTGTTTGGGAAATTTGAAACCAGATCTTCCTCTCTCTCCCATCATCTTTGTCATCCTCCTTCCTTAACAGTTTTGAGGTTGATTTGGGGGTCTTTTGTTTTCCTTGAAATTCATTAGCTTCCCTAGAAATTAATAAAGAATAATGATATTAATAATATTGCTAGCTTATATTTATATAGTACTTACAATGCAAGTATTGTGAAACCTATAGGAAGTCATTGTGAAGCCTTGGATTTTTGTCAAGACTAGTAAATTCAAAAGCAAAAGGCTACCCCTGTGCCATGTGTGATATCTCGGGAAGACGGGAAGTTTTCCTCTATTATTTTATAATGATAATAATTTCCATCAATACCCTAATCTTTCTTTTCGAGGAGAAATACTTTATATTTGTCCATGAAATGCAACTGGTTCTGAGGGGGCCCAGGTTAAAGCTATTGAAGAGAGCCCAGCTAACCTCTATAGGACAGAAAGGACAGAAAACTGTGGCAGTCAGGGTTGGAAGGATGGCTTTTAACCCCAAAGGGAATATTTCAAGGCTGCTTTTTCTCCCTGCAGAAAGGAAAAAGGATCAATGCCAGTCAGCCAGCAGTGGTTGGAGCCCCACAGCATGTGCAGACTTGATGGAGGAGAGAAAATTGAGGTGAGGAAATAGATTTCACATTAGAGGTCTAAAGTGATTATTATAAGCAATGGGGAGGAAATAATTATTTTTAAGATGATAAGGGCTACCTGGTCCAAGCAAGATTTCTGTTAGAGGAACTCTGTCAGATAGACACGTGGTTGCCTGGGAGTCACTGTAGTAGACTTCTGATGCTTCAGGCTCCCTTTGAGTCCATCCTGGGAATGAAACTTTTCTTAGCGTCAAAGGGAATGCTGCTGATAACTGTCACTGGGGATGATCTAAAGTATGATGAGAAGGCATCTTGGGGGGGGGGGTAGAAATTTCACCTAAATGACTCTCATTGTAAAATGGAAAGAGGAAAACTGCTTCTATACTGAGTTACTTGACCTAGCTAGGATGTTATAAGTTTGGTTGTGTTTTTTCCCCTTTCTTGACTAATGACAACTTACTGAGAGCGTTCATAATGTACCATTGATGGGGAGAAAGAATCGTAAGTAGGTACCAATAGCCCCCACAGGTACCATCTGCATATTTCATCCTCTGCTACAATTCAAGTCTCTTCTATCTCTGTACCTGAACAATTGAACTACAATAAATTGAATGTAAGCTCCCTAAGAGCAGGGATGGTTTCATTTTTGGCATTGCTTTTCCAGCATTTAGCAGTGTCTGTCCATAGCAAGTTCTTAAAATAAATGTTGTTCATTGGCTAATTAATGCAGAAGTCGAATCAAACCAGTATCTAGCAAAGGACAAATGGGACTTTGCCCCAAAGGGGCTAACGTCTGAGAGACATGCTTCATCTTCTGTGAGACCACTACTTTCTCAGGGTCCTTCACTGACCATTCCCAAGCCTACCATTCCCAGGGTCACATTGGCACAATGTCCTTTGCCTAGAGCTCACCCTTCCCCTATCTCTGTGGGGCAAAATCTCTGTAGGATGTGCTTCCCCAATCCTAGGTCAAATGTACCTGCAGTCATACTGTTCTCTGCCCTGCCACCTTACTCCTGCTCCCAACATGTGCTTTTGCCTGGTGTGAGGGAATCCCTCTTAGAATTTTAACTCACTCCTTCCATCTATTCTGCTTCACATCCATTTCTGTCTCCTCAGCACACAATTTTTTTTCCCATACTGTGTTCAGAGAAATGTTTCCAGGGGGATGAAAGTGAAAAACACCCCTGCCCTTTCTCTCAACTGATCACTACCCCTTTGGCACCAGTTATAACAAACTCCTTCCATGCATAAACAGACAAGAGAACTCAGCACTCTCCCTGCCAAGCCAATCTGAAGCAGTCACATAGGCGCCGTATGAAAGGGCAAAGGCCAATGGAACAGGCAAAACAGACAGGGGATCTAACCAGCATTCTCCCTGTAAATCCATAGGGACTTGTTTGCTAGAATCTTAATCGATGATAAATAGTTCACTTCAGGTCTTGTAAAGTGTGAAGAAGTCCCTTATGCATGCAGCAATGATGCTATTTAACATGGCCAGAGAATTATTAGTAAAAGACCAGCTGGGGACAGTGCTTGTGTTTCAATATATGCATCTGGGTACCAGAGCATCTTGGATAGACCTGGAATAGCCAGCTGTGAAGGAAATGCAATGAGAGTGAGGCAATTCTGACAAAGAATTTTCAATCTCCACTTCCATATAATTGTTGAGGGTACTAAGGACCTCCCCATCACCCAGGCTCACAACTATTATGTCATACTTGAATCCTCATAGGAGTTCAACTCACTTATCTAATTTACTGTTGCCAAGTTTTAACCTTTCAACCTTTACACCGTCTCTCTTATGTGGCCCTTCTCTCCATTCATACAGTCACTACCTGGGCACAGGCACTCATCGCTTCCCACTTGGACTTTTGTAATAGCCTTCTAGCTGGTCTCTTTACCTCTTTTCCTTCTAATCTATCCACTCAACTTTAAAGGTGATTTTCATAAAATGTAGGTCTGATCTTGTCACCTCCTTACTCAATGAACTCAAATGACTCCTTATTACCTCCAGGACCAAAAATAAAATCCTCTATTTGACTTTTAAGGTTCTTCAAAAACTGGCTCTGTCTTCCCTTACCATTCTTCTTCACATTTTATGCTTTGTCCAATGTGAGTACACAGACCTGGAGTCAGGACAATTCATTTTCCTGGGTTCAGATCTGGTCTCAAACACTGGAAAAGTCATTGAAGTCTATTTGCCTCAGTTTCTTTTTCTGAAAAAATGAGCTAAGGAAAGAAATTGGCCAACTATTCCAGTGTCTTTGTCAAGAACAACCAAATGGGGTCACAAAGAGTCGAATATAACTGAAATGACTCATTAACTACAAATGACACAAGTTTGCTTTCTGTTCCCTTTGAATTCATTGTATCTTCAATTCTGTCTTTTTACTGGCTATCTCCCATTCCTAGAGGGCTCTCTTTCTTCACCTCTGCCTCCTAACTTCTCTGACCTCTGCCAAAACTTAGTTCAAACCATATCTTCTTCTCAAGGACTTTCCCAGTATCCTCCCTACGCTCTTCTTTCCCCAGAGCCTTCCCTCTGAAATGTATACTATAAGTATCCTGTATATAAATAATTTTTCTCATGTATCTAGCACATTAAGAATATTAGCTCCTTGTGTTCTTTGGATTTTTATTTTATATTTCTAATTACATGGATGGTATTTATTAACATTTATCCATTTGTAAATTTATATGTAACACATTTTTCTACCACACTCCCTTTCCTCCCTACTCCCCCTAATGGTGATCAGTTGATAAAAGTTGTGATCAAAACATTTACATATTACTCATTTTGTGCAAAAAGAATTAGGAAAAGAAAGAAAATCATAAGATAAGAAGGAAAAATAAGAGAAGTTTTAGAAAAGTGAACATAGTATACATTCAGATTCTCTGATTTTATTTTTTATTTTTTTCCTCTGGATGTGGATCTCATTGTCCATAACAGGTCTCTTAGGATTGTCCTTGATATCTGAACTGCTGAGAGGAGCTAAATTCATTCTAATTGGTCAACTCACAATGGTGTTGCTAATGTGTACACTATTCTCTTGGTTCTGCTCCCTTCACTCAGTATCAGTTCATGTAATTCTTTACATGCTTCAGAGACTTTTTTTTTTACTTTTCTTTCTATCTTCAGTGCTTCCAACAGTATCTGATTTATGGTAAAGCTCTTAATAAATCCTCATTGACTGATTGACTGACTGGAGTCCTTGAGAGGAACCAAGTAAATGATGAGAAGACCCCCTCCAACTAGGAGGGTAGATTTTAGTTAATCATAGTGTTTGGTTTATTTACTGACTGAATTTAGAATCATGGGATATGCGTGTTAGTTGTGCCTCTGCCATCTTGTTGACTTGGGGCCAATCATTTCATTTTGGATCTTAGTTTCCTCAACTATAAAATGACTATACATGGACTGGGGCAGCCAAAGTATCACTTTTGGTTCATAATTTTATAACCTAGTTTGAGATCCTAGGGCTGTCCCTTAGGAAAGTCACTGGGGATGCTGCTTGCTTCTCAGTAAAATGTAAGGTTAGACTAGACCTCCAAACTTCTAAGATTTGTGCTCCCTGTGATCTCCTTTAACAAACCTCCCCTCATCAAATGGTCCATTAGGAAAACTAGTTTTCCTTTCGCAGCTAGTCTTTCATGGAAATTAGCCCAACAATACTCATATTTTCCCTGAGTAGCCATCATGTTACCAAAGTAGAAGCATCCGGAACATCAGAATGAACAATCTCATCCCTGCTCCTTTGTTCTTAATAGTTCCTCTCATATCTGTGTATGGCATAAATATGCATGCTATTCAACCAGGGATGCTCAAATACTTCTTCAGTAAACTAACAATTAACTTGCTCTTGGTCCAAAGAGGAAACGAGTGACTGCAATGATCCATGGGAGAAATGATGTCTCATATTTAGATTAAAAGGAAAGAAGGAAAAGGGAGAGGAGATTCTTATTCTCAAGAGAGAATCCTAACTTGGGGTATCTCTTTAAAAAATTTATTGGGAAAAACGTTGCAGTCTGAAAATCAAATAAGCAAAAAAGATACTCTGCCAAATGGCTCACTAAGCTAATGGGTATGGGGGCAAACACAAGTAGGTCCCTTGAATTGCTTTGAATAAAGACTAGTCAATACAAAGAATTATTATTAGCTTTCTTAACTCTAATAAATACTCTGACAGGTAAAGAAAGAGAAAAAAAGAAAAAAGATTTTGAAACATTCTATAATCAATCAATCAGTAAACATTTATTAATTTATTATTATGTGGCAGATGCTATGCTAAGTCCTGGAGTTTCAAAAAAGTGGGGAAAAACCAATCCTTGACCTCAAGGAGTTTATATTCTAATTGGGGAGATACATACAGAGGGAAAGTCTTCTAAGTTGTGTAGACCCAGAAATGTCTCATGAAGCATATAGTTTTTGAGTGAGTACTAAAGGAAGTAGGAGAATTTAAGAGTTGGAAGTTGAAAGGTAAAAGCTGCCAGACCTGGCCACAGTCAAATGAGAGGAGTGAGAAGCAGCCTGTAGGTCAGTATGATTGAATCATATAGTGAATGAAAGGAAATAATGTGTCCAAAGACCAAAGAGTCAAAAGAAGCCAGTTCACAAAGAGCTTTAAATGTCAAACAGAAAACTTTATATTTGATCCAAGAAGTGATAGGCACCTTTGGAGTTCAATGAGTGGGGGACATGGACATGATTAGACCTTCCCTTTCAGAAAATCATTTTGGCAGTTTTGTGAAAGGGGGGCTATAACAAGGCAAGGGCTGAGCCAGGGAATCTAATTAAAAGACTATTGTGAAAGTCCAACAAGAGTACAACTCAACCTAGTGGATGGAGACAATTTCACCCTTTTTCTGACTCCTTTAAATTAGCAAGGTGTGTATTGGGCAGTTAACATCTTATTTCCCTTCAAAGCCATATAACATTGAGTGGAATTCTGACATCTTGACAAAACCTGACAGCCCAGAATTAATGTAGCCCAATTTAGGATTCATAGAATGCTATCATCACTTCTTTCACTGCCATAGAAAAGAAATCCTAAGTGACACGTGGACTCTGCATCTGGCTGATACACATTGCATGCTTGGATAGCCGAGTGACTTTTCCAGATGTTAAGAAACCCCCTCAGTGCATTTGAAAACTTGGCCCCCATTTCTGAAGGCTCTTTCCCATAAAACACACCAACTCAAAGGCACCAGCTCTATTATTAACTCCATCTCCCTTCATTTACCACTTTTTGATGAAGCATTTTGTTCCATCATCAGGTGAGAGAGGATGATGCCTTCAAGATCTCATTTGCAGATATAATATTATGAGAAACCTGACACAGATTTATATACTAGGCTTTAATGGCACAATTAAGATCTTGATCTACAGAAGGAAAACGTGGGCTGAAAGGCATTTTTCATTTTCAGAATAAGGACAGACCAAACTTGTGTGAGGGAGTTGAAGTCAGAGGAGGGCGATATCAAGGAGAGTGATAAGTTTTCCTCTTCTGATCTTATTATCAATAGTATAACAGACCAAGGAGATCAAGGGAGTTGACTATAATAATGTCTCATAATCTCTGTTTTGATTGCCTCTAAATCTGAAAGTTGCTGGGGTAGTTCTAAATAACTTCTCAGCTCAGAAATAGTTTGACATGGTGGATAGTGAGTTGGCCCCAGAGGCCGGAAGACTTGGATTTAAGTCTTGCCTTTGACATACTGGCTGTATAATCCCGAGGCTAGCCATTTAACTTCTTAGGGCTCTAAGTATTCTCAATGACTACAAGCTGTAGAAACATACTTGTCTGCTTTGATAGAGGATATTTTTCTCTTTTGGAGACTCCATTATATTAGTAAAATTTCACAAGCATAATCTTTATCCCTGTCATTGGAGGGGTCGAAACATTGGTTGCCTTTGTTCCAGATATGGGGCAGCTAGATCGTTCTACAGTGGATAGGGTAATGAGTCTGAAATCAAGAACACTCATCGCCCTGAGTTCAAATCTGATCTCAGGATCTTTCTAACCATTTGACCCTAAGCAAATGACTTAATCCCATGTGTCTCAGTTTCCTCATCTGTCAAATGAGCTAGAGAAGGAAATGATGAACCACTCCAATATCTCTGCCAGAAAAGCCCAAATGGAATCATGAAAGGTCATATATGACTGAACAAGAAGAACAAAAGGTTATCCTAGTGGCAGGAATGGAGGGTTTACAATCTAGAAAGATCTGGCTCAAAATAACATCACCAACACTGACTGTTTTTATAAATCTAGACAAGTCACTTAGATGATTAGTGTTGCTAGTGTGCCGAGAAGATGGTATTTAAAACGCTGCCTCGCTTGCTAGGTTTTTGCTCATGTGCAAGTCCCTTAACTGCTCTCAGTTTCCTCATATGTAAAATGGGAACAAAAATAGTAGCTACCTCTCAAGATTGTTGAGGGAATAAGATGAGATAACCTATAAAAAGAACAACATAAATAAAAATAGTATTGCTTCATTTCCATATATTACTTGGTATCTCTCTAACTAGGCTGCTGGTTGGGACAGTGGACAGAGCACCAGGCCTGGAAGACCTGAGTTCAAGTCCAGCATCACCCTAGGCAAGTCACTTAACCTCCATCTGCCTTGGTTTCATTAACTGGAAAATAAGAATCATAGCACCTACTTCCCAGGTTTATTGTGTAGATGACATAGATTATAGAAAAGGCTTTACCTACTTCAAAGCGCCACATAATTATATATTATTATTGCTACTATATGATCACACCTAAAGTGCTTGGCAAAGATTTAAACTATTGGAGAGTTAGGAAACAAAATTAAGCACACAATGGAGGAGGATAGATTCCTTGTGAGGTATTCCATCCTTAGACATGTCAGACCCCATGGAATATTTCACCACCTGCTGAAGGTGATGGTGCCTTAACAACAGAGAGCAGCTGTCATCATGGAGCCCTGTTCTTCTTTGGGAAACTGAATCACTTCCCCATGGGGCAAGTCAGGGAAATGTGAGGTCATTGGAGACTTCCTTCCCAGCCCCAGCTGGCCTCCCAGCTGGGATAAAGTACACATTTCCTGAGAACACCTCATAATTTAGACCCTGACCAGGGTCCCTGCTGGTCCTTTCTATGAAGAATATTTATTCTGCTCCTGCAGACTTCCTCACCAAAAAAAGGCAGCCTCTCCTTGGCTCCAGTTGGGGGATTAGACCAATGTTTAGGCAATCTTGTGGTCTCTCTCAAGAGTAAAAGAGGCTTGTGTCCCTCCCCCCCCCCACCCTGCTAAATACTGATCCCAAAATTACTGAAAATGAACTCTCTCTGAGGAGGAACTAGTAGGTAAAGAGAAAGTCCAGTAAATGGATTTCCTTGGGAAAGTTCCATTTCAAAATTGATTTTTCCCAACATGTAAAGGAAAGCCCCTAGAGCTCCATCTGAGCTCAGAGGAAAGGATTTAGGCCAAAAGGGGGTCTTAGAAATCATGGAGTCACAGAATGGTAGAGTTGGAAGGGACTTCAGCAGACATCTAGTCCAATTTGTATCTGAACAACATCCCTTCTATGTCCTCCCCAGGAATCAACCATCCAGCCTTGCCTTGAAGACCTAAAGTATCTGGCAAACTTGTAAAGTACTACAAAAATCAAGTACCTCAAAGGGGAGCATGAATTCCTTGTAAAGCATCCCATTCTTGAACATGCTAAACACCAATGAGAGAGAACCTTCTACTTTTGAATAGTTTTAGTTATTAGGAGAAAGGTAGCATAGAGCAGGAAATAGGAACTGGATTCAAAGCTTTATTAGTATTCAATTTGGGAGGCACAGTGGATAGAGCACTGGGCTTGAAATCAGGAAGACTCATCTTCATGAGTTCATTGCTAGCCTCAGGAACTTACTAGATCTGTGACCCTGGGCAAGTCACAAGTCACTTAACTCTATTTGCCTCAGTTTCCTCATCTATAAAATGACCTGGAGAAGGAAATAGGAAGCTACTCTGGTATCTTTACTAAGAAAACCCCAAATGGGGTCACAAAGAATCACATATGATGAAAAATAATAAATCTAATTTGAGGCAAGCCTTCCCCCCCCATCCCCGAATCTTTGATTCCTCAACTAAGCTCGTGAGAAAGTCAAGAGGAAGGCAAAAAAGAATGGTGAAGGGTCTTTCAAATCAGTTCAAGGTCCATCTCTGGCATGTATGGGCAGGCAACTCTGAAATTATAAACTGCAAAATAATTGCTTGTTTGCCTAGGTAAAAAGAGCTTCCTCACCAGGAACTCCCTACATGGAAATGGATTTCAAAAACAAAACTTTGCTAGGAAGTTTACCTTCACATCAAATGTATTTGTTTCCTTTTGCTATTCTAACCTAGTTACTCCTAAGGGACTTAGTTAAATCACTTTTTTCTTGGAGCCTCTGGACCAACCAGAACACATCTAAATTTGTTTCCTGCTATCTTTATCATGACCAAGACCAACCATGGACCAACTCCCAAGGTGACCAAACTCAAGTAAGCAAGGCACCTTAAAAAAGAGACAGGTTGTGCATGTGCCCATTTGATATAAAACATCGCCACCATATCCACAACCTTTCTTCAGATCCCAATGTCCAAGGCTACCTGAAATAGCTGTGCTATCCTGCTTACAATCCAGCCCACCCAAAACTCCCAATCACGTGTGATCTTTGCCTATAGTCTCCTTTAGTTTCACTTTAGAGGAATCATCCAAATTGCTGGAAGGCAATTAGCCTTCAAATCAATAAGCATTTTTAACCATCTACTAAGGTCTAGGTAGTGTGCAAAGCCTGGGAATGTAGATAAAAGCCTCAAACATTCTGGACCCTCAAGGAACTCACATTCTAATGGGGCAAATTATATGTTCAAGCTACTTTTTATACACATTGTTTCCCTCCAAAACTAATTTTAGCAAATCCAATTTTAGAAGGAAACAAAGTTTAGGGAAACTAGTTTTAGGAAATAATGTTTTAGAAAACTAACTTTGGAAGGAAACAACGTGATTAAAAATAGTTTTTGGCCACATAGTTTTCCCCATTAATATGTGAGCTTCTTGAGGGCAGGGATTGTTTTATTCCTTTATTTACTTTCCCAGGGTTTAGCACATTATCTGGAGCTCACTAGGTGCTTAAAAATGATTGTCAATCAATAAACATTTCTTAAGAACCTACTAATCTCAGGGACTGTGCTAGATACAACAAGCAAATAAATATGTACAAATGGGTTATGTCTAGGATAAATAAGAAATAAAAAAAGAGGGAAGGCACTAGAATGAAGAGCAGTTGGGAAATGAGAAAGGATTTCAGTGGCAATTATAGAGTAGGTGGGAGGGGATCTCAATTCTGAATTGACCTCAGCCCACTTCTCTCCATCTCACTCACAAAAATAGCATGAGACTTTATCCAATGCTTTGCTTTAACCTATATAAATTATAATTCTGGCATTTCCCTAAGCTATCAAAAAGAAAAAGAGAGACAGAGGCAGAGACAGAGAGAGAGACAGAGGTAGAGACAGAGACAGAAGGGAAAGACAGATGGAGACAGAGATGGAGAGACAGATAGAGACAGAAACACAGGGAGAGAAGGAAGGAAGGAAGGAAGGAAGGAAGGAAGGAAGGAAGGAAGGAAGGAAGGAAGGAAGGAAGGAAGGAAGGAAGGAAGGAAGGAAGGAAGGAAGGAATTGTTAAAGAATTGAGGTTAGTCTCTTTATTATTAATCTATACTGGCTCTTTTTTTTTTATCATGTTGTTTTTCCCCCCTATATTATTCACAAGGCTTTAATAATATATTCCAGGAAATTTGTAGGGCATTGAGAAGTGTATACTGGCCTATAGTTTTGCTTTTTGCTTATTTTGCTTTGTTTTGTTTCTTTGTTTTTGCAGACTAAACTCTCTTCCTGTTTCTGATAATCATTTGCCTTTCTCTACTTCTTTAACAACAGATTTTTTTATCTATTCATTTCATGATAAGGTATAAACCTAGGAACTATATTCTCTATAAAGGAGGTATTAGAATGAACCAATCTTAATTATAATCTAGCTTCAATAGGAGGAAAAGTCATATCTGACAATTTCACCATCTAGTTCAAGCTTCACAAAAATATACTTGGGGAAAGCAAGACAAAATCCCCGCCCCCCCCCCCCCCCCATTGAACTTTTTAAAACCAAAGAGAATGGGTAAGATCCCTAAGAAACCTGTGACAACAGCCTCTGGGAAGGAGCCAGAGATTGTGGGACATTGGCTCCCATGGATAGAGATCCCAGAACATTTCAAGGTTGCTGCTTGGGATGCCACTGAAATGGTAAAGAGAAGAGAAGGGCTGGGGCGGGTATCATCTGGGATATGGCCGCAGCAGGGGAGGAAACATGCCATCTGCTAGCTCCTAGTTATTCTTGCTAACTGAAGAGTTAAGCTCAGTTATTTCTACTGTTGCAGCAATAGAAGTGCTGTCAGTGATCCCTAAATTTCAGTGTCCAAGAACAAAAACACCAGTCACCCCATCCATCCTCGTTATGTTTCTCATTGTATGTTTTCAATTAAAAAAAACTATAACAAAAGATTCATCTATGCTACATGTGCACATAAATTTATAAAGATATAAAGAAAATGTTTATAGTTACCAGCATACAGCGAGACAGAGACGGAAAGACAGACCTTCTAAGCATACTGGTGTTGTCATTTCCCTCGCAAATCTATGTCCAACTAGCTTTTCAGATACATCAAAAAAAAAATGTCATTTCTCTGTCTGCCTCTTATCATTTTAGGAATATAGGAACTAATAAATCTGGGTAAGAGAAATAGGAAGGAGTAAAGGCTTTCCTTATTTTTTCTTTTAGAAATCCCATAACCTGAGAGCAGTCCAACTCACCAGGAGCTGTGTTTTGAAAGGATTACTCTACTTCCCAGGAAGTTAACATTGTTCAGCCTTTGCCCTCATGGATTCCAACATGAACCGAGACATACAACAGTCACACAGCGGCAGTCAACTGTCTCTTGTGTCTTATGTTTAATTGACTTTCCAAATATCTGATCTATCGCACTATCAGTGAAAAGCTCTTTCACCGATTCTCCCCTTGCTTCCTTTTAAACCTCTACCAATTTGGTATTTACCTTATTTATTTCACCTTCACACTTCCCTGACCTCATTACCTTTAGACATAATCAACTCCCTTATTCCTTTCTGTATCAGTGACTGCCTGCTTGACATTATGGCATTGGAATAATTTTAATATTGTAACAGGAAATGACAAAGGCCAATCAATTACTTTGCATGATCCTTTTCATTCCATAGGGATTGATTTTTTTTTCTGTACGCAATCAGATTTGCAGTCATTAACAAAAAAAAAAACCAACAAAAGCTTTTTCTTTTTCTTTTCCAATGCAAAGACATCAGGTTCTTGGGGCCAGGTGGTCATGATGTTGAGACTAAGGAAAGAAAGGACCACCTGGAAAAGCAAGCATATAACTCCCACTGGAATCCCTAAGAAATAGACATAGATAGTTCAAGACCCAGGATCCATCCCTGGACCTCTGAGTATTCATCTGCAAGGATATATAACCTAAGGGTTTTTGTTTGTTTGTTTGTTTGGTTGGTTTTCCTTGTTGATCTGGGGGGGAATAGCATGATATGAATTCCATAGTAAACCACCTTTAATGCATCAACTCTACCTTTCTGCTTTTCCTGGAAGGGTTCTACATTATTGTTTTTTTAGCCTCTTTTTTCCCACTCTATATAAGACTGTTTAAAGCTTCCTACGTAAAAGCAACCCAGAAATGTACCAACAAGAAATTTTTCCCAGCAGGACTGGCGCTGCTCACCCACTTAAACTTCTCCTGCCTGCATGGCTCCTGGTCCTTGAAAATAAAAACACATTAGCCGCAAGCCAGGCTCTGTGTCTTGTCATAGAGCCATGTCAAGAATGAATACAAAGGTGAGTAAAAAGCTTCCAGGAAAGAACAGCCATGGATTCCTGTTCCCGACAAAGCAAGCTATGAAGAACCAAGCTGCTAAGCATTAGTCGGGTCTACATGTAAGACAATAAACCCACAGCAGCTGGGCAGCTGGCCAAACCAGCCCTTGCTTTAGGATGCTAGGGTGGAGTGGAGTGGGGAACCCGTCTACATTGCATACACCCCAACCTGTCACAAGCTTTTAGCCTAGCAAGCAGGAATTTATATTCCTCATAGTCAGAATATCCAACTGGTTAGAGTATTCCTTTGTCTTTACCAGAAGGGAATGCAGCAGCCTCAGAACATAGAAAGGTGCTAGAGAACTCTGCTCCAGTGAATCGGTAAGAATGTTAAGATTTTTCTCTATGTTTTTATACTTCAGAGATTCCCTCTCCTTCCCTTCTCTCTCTCTCTCTCTCTCTCTCTCTCTCTCTCTCTCTCTCTCTCTCTCTCTCTCTCTCTCCCCCCCTTCCTTTTTGTTCTCTGTCTGTCTGTCTCTCTGCCTCACTTTCCTGCCCTCTTTCTCATATACATTTATATTCTCTCTAAATTCAATCTTCAGACTAAATTAGGCAACTTGCATAGGTTAAAAAAATCCTTCCCCATTTTCTAGGATCAGCATCCTTGACCCAAATATTCTCTCTGCTCATTTCCATGAGATTCCAGATGTCAGTATAATCACAGTGATTGGTACACTCTCATGCACAACAGTTTCCTGGCTCCCTTAATGGCAAAGGGGAGCGTGGGCACTGCTGCGGGTTGCCCCTGGTACTCTCAGGAGGACCAGAGGCCTTCCCTCTAACAAAGTCTTGACTTGGGAATTCACAGCTTCTTTTCATCTTGAGAAAGGCCTAACTCTTGTCCCTGCAGGGGAGGGCATACATCTCCACCTGCTGCTCAGGATTTGGAAGAAGGGGGGGGGGGAAAGGACGCAGGCCACCTGTCTATTAATGATGAGAACAATATGAGGGTCTGAGCAGGGAAGGAGGGATAGACTCCTTATCTGTGTGTAATCCGAGTGCCCTAGCCAGAGACTATCCCTAGACTTTTTCCTCCTCTGGGTCTGTGTCATCCCTCTGGCGGGACACCTCTGACCCATTTCCAGATTCTGAATTCTCCTCTTTCCTCTTCCAATTTAATCCTACAAACATCGACTGCATTTTACAAGCAAAAACGCCTGCCACCAAAAAAGTCAGAAAAGAGCTGCCCCAGCTCCAAGACGCTGACAGCAAAATTCCATGCTTCCGCCGGCTCATTTGGTTAAAACAAAAGCCCCTAATTGGATCCAACGACCCCCTCCCTGGGAGAGTTCACTAACAGGACCACAGAATATTTTTTATTGCCGAGCTAACAGTTCCCCAAATAGGCTGCCTCCGAATGGTCATTGTCTCCTGCTTCGGGCCCCTCCACAGCCCCTCTCGTCTCCCTGTGGTGCCTGGCAGACCATTTGGTGGCTGTGCAGCATAAAAGTCCTCATAAATAAACTCCCATATTAATAGGGCTGGGAGAGAGGGCTGACAAAGTTGGGGGTCGTAAAATAATTGGAAACTTTTAAAGAAAATGGTCCAATCGCTTTGCAGGCCGGCTCAACACTTTGGAGGATGGGGAACATGGTGGGTAACTGGGCCCAGTTGCCTTCCTAAGGGAAACAACTCCAACCAGTCTTACAATTTATAGCCCATGTTATAATAATAAATAAAAGTGAAATACGCATCTCAAACTCCGGCTTTCCTTGGCCTAGGAGATCTCCCAAAGGCTAGGAGGGTTGTGGGGGAAGCAGGTCAGCTCCCTCTGCAATTGCTCTGTTTGACAGACAACGGAACAGTTGTTTGCCATCAACCTTCCACAGGCCCCCAGAATCTATCTATCTCCCCTGTCTCTTCTCCCTTCTCCCCGTCTATTCATGCCCCCTCCTCCTTCTTTCACTGCCCTTGTTTTCCCGTTCCCTTTGCATCCTCTGCCTCCCTTGCTCCCAGAAAGGACCAGCTTTGCTGATCCAATCAAAATGCAGCCAGGCTTCCCCATCAAGGGCTTCTTCTCAGGACTCCTCATTGTGGAACCAGAGACTGCCAATTGTCATCCCCCCCCGCCCCCCATGGCTTGCAACATGGCGTGTTTGTGTGTGTCTGTGTGTGTGTGTGTGTCTGTGTGTGTGTGTGCATGTGGCTGAAGCTGTCTAGAGCCTGTGTGGTTCCCTTTAAATATTTAAAATTCCAGGGTTTCAATTTTAGATGAAATGACTTAATTAATTAACATGTACTAAATAATAGAAAACTATTGTTTGGGGCTGTTTGGGAATTTTGCTGGTGTGGTAGAGATTTGGGTTTTGTTTCTTTCAGATTCAATTGATTTCAAATTCAGCAAACATCTATGGAGTGCCTATTAAATTCAAAGAGAGAGACAAGGGGAAGCAGGGAGCCTTCTCGGTCCTTTTAATTTATTATTATTATTATTTTAATGTATGATGTCCCCCCTATAAAATCAGCCCTGTTTATTTGGAAATGCCAACATTTACCTAATTTATTCAGCTCTCTGATTTGAAAAGCATCACTTTCGAGGGCACTGGAAAGAGGGTCTGAGAATCAGTAAAATTCAGATTTAACTCACTGTACACTGGCGGTGTGACACTGGGCAAGTTATTTAACCTTTTTTGTGGCCCAAGGGAATTTTCTAAGATGATATGTTACAAATGAGTTGTATCAATGGAAAGAGTTTCCAAACCAATAAAACACAAGTCTGGATTTAAATTTTTTTTTTTAATTACATCCACTTTGACCTATGGTTGTCTGTTCTGCTTAGGGACTTGGAAGAAGGAAATTGCCATTAGAAAAACGAGCAAAAAATGCTATGGAATGGATACAGCATGTGAAGCAGGTACAGTCTCCCTCTACCACCCTCCCCTTCCACCCACCCCCTTTGACTTATGTTAAGGTGGAATTAATAATACTCGAAAGCACATATGAAAAGCATTTCAAGCCCTATGGAAGGCATCATCTCCCCAAATTAATTTCTCACCCACAGTGAAATTTTCTAAATTTTCCTCATTAGCAGAGCCCAGGTAAAGAGCTAACAGTTAGGATACTTCCGTTTTTCTATAGATCTGCTGACGATGGCCTCTTGTAGTCAAGATATCATTTAGGAAAAAAAGCCAAGTCAGTCCCTACAACCACTGGGAAACTATAAGCAGAGTGGACTTAGGATTGTTTTTTGCACCTTGCAGAGATTTTTTCTTTTAAAAAATCACCAAAACAAAGGGCTACAGTTAGGAAAATCTGCCTCAGGAGTCCTGTCAGTCTCTCCGGTTTGCAAGATGGGTATGCAATCATTGTTAAGTCAGAGCCTCTAGAATCAAAGCTAAAGAAGACAGGTTTCTTGAAATACACCTGTCATCCAAAAAACAGAAACAATACATCACACTAAGTCTCCCTTATACAGGAATCGAACAGCTAAAACAGTAAGAGCCAAATGGTTTGGGGTTGGGTTTTTTTGTTTTGTTTTATTTTTATTCATTTTTTTTTCTGTTCTTGAAAGTAGACAGAAGTGGGTAACTGTGGAAGATCTGCTGTTTGGCTTTTATTAGAGAGGAGCACATTGAAAAGAAAGGAGGAAAGGAAACTTTTATTGCAATGTTGTTCCCAAGTCTTGACAGTGTATGGGGAACTCAGTACCCCCAGGTATCATACCCCGAGTTTATCTAAAAGATAAAATATGGCTTATTCTTTTTTTATAAGTTACCTCTCCTTGTCATTTCAGTAAGACATTCGATCTAGCCATCGGGGGGGAAATGCACTTATGGAAAAAATAGACATCTTTCTTTTTAAAGTGCAAATGTATTTTCGAAGTAAAAGTTTCCCTTTTCTATCTATCTTTCCTTCAGAAACTCTTTCTTTTCCCCCTTCATTTCTCTCTCTCTCTTTTACAAAAAAAAAATTAGAATTAACCATTTTTCAAAGGTAAGCAGTGACTGTTTCATCTTTCCCCGAGAATCTAAATATAAGGCAAAAACCTCAGTGCTCATTCACTGAGATAATCCATATATCATTAACATGATATGTGATATATAGATATAGATAAACATATGTACAAAACCTATATATGTGTATGTGTATATCAGATAGCAGCATCCATTTTGGTTACTCTTTTTGGGGTGGGGGAGAAGATTTGGGGGCAAGGGAATCCAGGAATTTGTTAATACATTTTAAACTGAATGAATATCACCTCTGGTGGGTGGATATTTTGAGCTGGAGGCTTGCTAGTGGGTGGCTATTTTGAGCCAGCCAGTAAAGGTAGCACCCTTTTCTGTCCCTGTGGTAAAATTGACTGAGGTTGAAAACCAGCATTAAGTCTGGCTGACAGTTCTAATTTCCCTGCAAGAAGTTCATGAGAGATGGGCAGGTCCACAGTGAAGTGACACTGTCAATCGGTTCCCTTTGAGAATCAATTAGCAGATAAGCTGCCATCCAGACTGGGTAATGGCAGATGTCAATGGGGTTTCCCAGGATCACCTGGAGCAAGGTAAACCAGCCACAGAGCCCTGGCCCATGAGGGAAAGAGCATAAAAGGAGGCCAGCTGCGCAGAGTATTGAGCTTGCAGGGAAAAATCTGTAAGGCAAGCCCTTAATACAGGGACAGGGAAAAGCACAAGGGGTTGAGGCTGCCCAGCAGCTGTTTCCAATAAGATAATATCATTTGCATTGGCTGCTGAGGGTTTGGGGGGTACTGCCTGGATATGTCCCCCAGATTCTTTGTGAATTCTCCGCTCCTCTTTGAAGCTCAGACGGTTAGGATTAAAACATCAACGAGGTAGACTTGTTTGTCTCTGAGATACAGAAGACAGTAAAGCTTCCTTTCCAATAGAGATGCCCAAGAGGAAAGGGTTATACGGGTTGTACTAAGCTACAGAAAACACTCACTTGAAATTTACATTGGAATCAGAAAAACCATTTTCCATGCAAAATAAATTGGAGGGGAGAGGGGAAGGAGGAGGACAGTTTGTATTTTTAGAAGAGTCCCTGCCATGTTCTTTATGACATCTCAATCTCCCTTAAAAAGAAAAGAACACACACACACACACACACACACACACACACACACACACACACACATTTTCTTTAGGGGATTAAACAAAAAAAAATTAGCAACTGGATGCCTACAGTGAGGCTCTTTATAGAGGAATAGGAAAATTTATTTTTTTTTGTGGTGCCTTTGTTTAGACTTTTAATAAGATGCTTCACTTGAATTTTTGTTCGTGTTTTTCATTATAGTTGTTGGTGTGGATTTTTTCCTTTTTTTTTTAAAAAAAATTTGTCCTCATCTTCCTCCTACTTAGAATTTAAACCATTCGGCCCCACAATGAACCCCAAATGGGTTTGATTTGGAAGTATTTTTCTTTTTTTCCAAAATAGTTGCTCAAAGATTTTTCTCCATATGTAAAAATCAAACTCGACACAAAATATTTGGCGACACTTGCAAAGCCTTAATTAATTTTAGCAGCAAAAGCATCCCCCAAACGGTGAGTGAAACCTCAAAGTGAATCTCTGGCATATATTTATCGCAAGAAAAAAATTTGAAATATCCTTAAGTGCCCCAAGGAGCAAGCTGCCAGTGCCTCCCTAATTATGAGACCAATTTTGATCGCTATCTGGTAGCATTTTTCATATTCTTAAGACTTTTCTTTTTTTTTAAAAAAAAAATTGAGGTTTTGAAACATTATACCTTCCAGTCTAGGCTAAGGTATTAAAATGGGCTTTTTAAAGAGTGCCACAGTTTATCTGTTATCATTATGGGAAAATATTCTATCCAACACTGTGACTAATGTTAAAGAAACTTCTTAGGATTGTGCATATGGATTCTAGTAAATACAGCTTTAAAGTGACAAAGCAAACGTTGGCAAGGAAGGTAATGGCAAAGGCTCTCCTATTCTCTAGATATCTTTTGTACAGGTGTTAGCAACTGAAGGGGTTGTTTTTCTATCCTCTCTATGCTGAAGGAAAAAAAAAAACAGGACCTGGTCTCTCTCTCAAGAGTAATCACTTTTCATCTTATTATCCACCAAAGGCAACACTAAAGAGAATCAATGCTGTTTTTGTAAAAGTCAATTTGTTGAAATCAGTGTCCAAAATAGACTCCAAATTTAAATATCAAAACTCTGCCATTTGATTGGTTGCCATGTAAATTGTGACTTTTTTTTTTGGTGTTGCTGCACTAGAGAACATGGATTTTTTAATCAAATTTTTAAATAAGTTTTCGTTAATATTTTCTGTTTCTTTCATTACCATAATTATGTCATATATTCCTCCCTTCCCTTCCCAGAGAGCCATCCCATATAATAAGTAGCCATTGTGCCTTCTGTTAGGAAAGGGACAGGAAAGGTAAGAGTTATACTCATTAATATCTGGATACAATATTGCCTGGTAGACATGTAAAAAAATAATGTTCTCTTTGGTTCCTCCACTTGTTGAATGAATGTTCTTTCCCAAAGGATACATACTTTGAAATCAGATGGATTAAATGTGTTGGTTTGATTTCCACTTGAGATATAATGACTACATTAATAGTGACCATATTTAAAGGAGAAATTGCCAAAATTAGGCTATTTTTTTATTTATTTCAGTTTAAAAAATAAAAAAACTTGGACTGAAGATCAAAGGGCACTTGGAATTGTTTGAAAGCTGTAAATGACCCATTTCCAGTTTTCAACCCCATAAAGTTAGAACACAATCTGTGAATACTTTGGGCCAAAACCAAGAAGGAAGGGTCTTCTGTTTCATACATATGTCAAGGCAGTAAACATGTGAATCTGGAAAATATTTTCTAAGCAAGCAGCCATGGGTAAAATTTGGAGAACCTGTCATGAATGAGCTCAAACTGCAAAAGTGCAAACTTCTATTACATGGAGGCTCCAGATGCAAAGTGGGGGGTGGAGGGAGAGGGAAGATCTCATCTCACAGCCCCAGCTGTGCACATCAGAGGCTAGCTTTGCCAGTTGCCATCTTTTCTCAGCCCAAGAGAGGAAATTATAGCATCATTTTAGGAGAACCTCACGTTAATCACTATAGGGTCTGTCATTTCAAACAAAGATATCTAGAGAATGTGGTTTACAATCTGTCTAAAAGACAGCTGAGTTGAACAATGATGGGGCCAAAATGAAAGAAAGGCTTCCAAAGTACAGAAGAAAAAAATTGAAAATTATCAAACAGTCTAGAAAGTCTGAGTGCAAATCCTAATCCTGCTTAGGACAATTACTGGATTCATGATCTTAGGTTTGGGATTCATCAGGGGTCATAGAATCATAGATCTAAAACCTAAGAGGATCTCAGAGACCCTTTAGTCCAACCCCCTAATTTTACAGATCAGGAAACTGAGACCATGAAAGTTTCATTGTTTACCCAAGGTCACACACAGCACTAATAATTTTCACAGAGGTGAAATTTTAACTAGGGTCTTCTTGGCAGTTTGGTGGCACAATAGATAGAGAACTGAGTCTAAAGTCAGGGAGACAAGTTCAAATTCAGCCTCAGCCTATTCATTAGCTGGGTGACCATGAACAAGTTACTTAACCCTGCTTTAGCTTAGTTTCCTCATTGGTAAAATGAGCCAGAGAAGGAAAAGGCCAATCACTCCAGTATCTTTGCCAAGAAAACTCAAATAGGGTCATGAAGAGTTGCACACAATTCTTGAAACAATTGAACAACAAACTAATTCTGGAAATTTTTCTATTTCCATTGGATCATGGTTCCTTCAAAGTTTAAATCTTACGGTCTATGATCTCCTGAATCTCTCTCTGAGTCTTATTTTCTTCATTTAGAAATTGCTGATAATAATACCAAAGGTATCAATGTTATTGTGAGGCTCAACCAAGACCAAGTCTATAAACTGCTTTGCAAAAATCAAAGCACACTAAGCATGCTCTTTATTATCCTACCAGTTTTGTGACCCAGGCAATTTACTTAGCCTCTGAAGACCCCAGAAAACTCTCTAACACTATAAATTATGCATAAGTTGACACACTGAAATTCTACATTGGTCATTCCCTATAGAGCTGGACAGCCCCCCCCTCCCCCAAATAGATGGAATTAATCCATTGTTCCAACCTGTCGGCAAAGAATGTCTCTATTAAATTATATTATACAGAGTTTTATGAAAACCCCAAAAATTTATTTTGCTTCCTACTTAGAACCAAAAAGGGTGAGAATGGATTTAAAACTTTGTTTTATGACAGAAATGTAGTCTGCCAGATATCATAATAAACAAAGACAATTTGATGGATTTTAAAATACACACACACACACACACACACACACACACAAATACATACACATACTAAAACTACTTTTAACACCCCTAGCATTATATGTAATATTTACAATATGTAATCTTCTTTTATAATGTAAAGTGTTTTTAAAATGAAATCTGCACTTAAATGCCAATATCCTCTCCTTCTGGCTTCTCACTTTATGACACTAACATAGGATCTCATTCACCAAGCCAATTGAAATTTTAATAAAAGAAAGCAGGAGTTTCTAATAAACTCCTGCCGTGAGCTGATAATACTAAACATCTTTAGCAGCATGGTGTTTTTTTATTATTGTTTTAGCTGTATATTAATATGCTAGTATTTGTAAACTCCCTAGTGTCACCGGATTTATTTCCAAAGGCTTCACTACATTCTCTTATTGTGAAAAGTTTATCTGACAGTGAAAAATTCTAGCAATGGTTTTCTAGACAATTACCCGACAGGGGGAAAAAAAGTACACCTAGCTAAAACATTAATATCATACATCCAGAAGTACAGATTAATCTTGTCTGAGTACCTGTTCCCACAGTGCTATAGTGGACATCACAAACCTTAAACATAATTGGGACTTTATTGGAGTTTTTTATTTTGGTGTCTGAACAAAAATGGACATCTCTCCATGCTCTTGCACTGTAAATATACATCTCCATTAATAGAATTATAATAATACTTGCTCTTTATATAGTGTTTTAAGATTTGCAAAGCACTTTATATATGCTATAGCATTTTATTCTTACAACAAATCAGTTTAACCCCATTTTACAGATGAGGAAGCTAAAGCTGAGAGAGATAATTTATACAAGTTTTTTTAACGAGTTAGTTTCTAAGCCAGGATTATTATCTCCAACTAGACCTAGGCCCAATGCATCCACAGAGACAGGTATATTGACTGCTTTACCTTCTTGTGGAAATAGACTTTAACCATGAGTCCAATGTATTTGACAGTGTTGAATTCAAGTATAGCCATAGGGGATTTCCTTCCCTAACACAATGTTCACTACTGTGGATATGCAATTGCAAGAAGGCAATCGCCTTTAGTGAATAATGCATATAAAATATTTGAGATTCATAAGAGAAAGGAGATTGGGACTGTGGGAACAGTCTTCCCAGAGGGCTGGGTTTGTTTTTTTTATGTTAGCAGAAGGACCACTGTTGCCAGTTGGATGTTCAACTGATACCTGGGCTCCTTCATACTCTGAAATCTGGAACAGGTGCATATCTCTAGATTTTTCTGACATATTCAAGAAGAAAAATTAATTGGAATCCACACTCCAATTGGAGCTAGCCTTCAGGAGGAAAAAAAAAAGAGGGAATGTCATCTATTCTTATCTCTCCATTTAGCATTTTAAAAAAGAGTGCTTTCAGTTTTAAGGTAAACAAACCAAAGACCATATTTTTTAAAAAAACTGCCTAACTTGAAAAAAAGCATTTTATTATTATCTATGGTCCTATTTAGGAAGTACTACTAATGATAGCCTACATATTTGCAGTAAATAGAATGCTATAACAAGACAAATATTTTTTTTTTACCATTTAGCACCTTAAATTTTGCAAGGCACATTGCCATATTTGATCCTTACAACAACCTTGGGAGATAGGTATTTTTATTATTCACATTTTACAGATGAGGAAACTGAGGAAGATTAAGGGACTTGTTCAAGATCACATAGCTAACATCTGAGGCAGGCTTAGAATTTAGTTCTTCCTGACTCTCCAGGTTGAGAGCTCTCTCTATTTTGCCATCTAGATGCCTCTGACCATTGGTCTTCAAAGATCAGTGACTCAGATTGGGATTTATTTGAGCAACGGATACCCCAGAGGTCAATTTAATCAGATGTAGAAATGACTTCAAAGCTATCAAAATAAAAGAAAAAAGTAAACCCATATAGCAATTATAGCCAGCTTTTGGCCAGGTGAAAAGTGATTCTGCTATAGGGAAACAGACTGGAGAATGTCTTTATTCCTAATCAAGATGTGCTAGCATGGGAATACTTTCCAATTGGATTGGCAAAAATCAGTTCTATGTCTGTCCTCAGCTAAGATTCTGGGAACCATTCGGAAAGGCAAGCCAATGGAAATGGTAGGAACATTTGGAGAAGAAGAGGTAGCCCTTCCTGAGAGAAGGACCATACATCTTTGTTTAGAAGCAGTGGCTTCTGTTAAATTTAATTACCTCCCCAGTGACTTTAAATCAAGGGCAGCTTCTGTTAAATTTAATTACTTTCCCCTGTGGTTTACATGGCAAAGGTGCTTTTGCAACTTGCGGACAGCTTCAAGCCCAAGTGAGGCTGGGGGATGGGGGTCTGAGCCTTTTAACAGGCCTTTCCCACTCCATCACATCCCCCCCAATTCTCTTGGCCCCAACAAAACATCTCTTGGGGGGGGCACTTTTTGGGATATTTTCATCCAAAAAACTGCTTCCAGGATTTTCCAAATTTACTGGATGATTAGCTTGTGAATGACAAGCAGTGGATCTCTCAGGTGGGAGCTGAGAGTGATCTGGAGAACAGTAGTCTTGATGCATTTCATACCAAAATTACCAAGACAACTTCTTTTAAACTTAGTTGGACAAATGTCTTCTATTTTGTATCAGATGGCTAAAATAGACCCTACTTCTCCAAAGCATCTAGGTAAGTGCATCATCTCCTAAATTGTCAGATGGGGGAGGTTTTTCATTATTTTTTTTTCCTTCTAAATGAGCACGATGGAAGGACTTCCCAACAAATTGCACCAACAAGAGTTCCATCTACTCCCCTACCTCCTCGACCCATCGAACTTGGCATCTGTTGACAGGAACTTTCCCAGGTTACCCTTCATCAGCTTTTCAGGTAGAATTTATTCAGAGGAGAAATCCTAAAAGTTTGCCATGGTAAAGATGAAGCGGAATCTTCATTAACATTCTGAAAATGTAAATCCAGCCTCATAAAAAAAAAAAATAAGGCAGCTTTCAGACCATTTTAGAATTTCAGAGAAATTTTGCATTATCTTTCCCATGATTCTATGCTGATGTCAGGCCATATTTCAAGTAAAATGACAATGAAATCATTTCAATTCCATGCAATGTGCAAAAAAACAGTCAATTTTTCACTTGGCAAGCTGAAGTCTAAAGTAATTAAGCACCGCTGTGTGGGAGGCAGCTTCCTGCTCTGAAGTCAGTCTGAGATAATTACCATATTAAAGTCAAAACATCATGTGCTGCACGGATAGATAGATGGATGGAGAGATTGGGCATCTATTAAATGATCCATTTTGTTATGCTTCCTGGGAAATGTGCCATTGATGCCAATTAAGAAATATATATTCCAAGTGAGTATTTCCAAGTGACAAAACTTCTATCCCGTAAATTGAATTTATTATTTACTGATCATGAAGTACTTAAGGTAATAAAATCGAGATAGATAGCAACCTATGAGCAGAATTACCGACTTTTACTTAGTTTACAAACCCCTCATTACCCAATTGCCATGTTAGCATGCAATTCTTCATAATATTTCTAGCCACTGTTGGGATGCAGTATTCCTGTCATTGAAGGGGGGTGGGGGAGGGGGAAGACAACTTGAATGAAAATGTAAGATTGCAGATTGAATGCAAACACTCGGAAAAACTTCGTAACTCAAAAACATGTGGGCCTATTATAGGGAAACAACCCTCAAGCTAAAAGCAAAGGAATCATCTCCCTTCATTTACCAAAGTGGGAAGGAACAAGAAATAAGGCAATGGACCCCAACATCAAAGTTAGACAACAAATATGATTCTGCTGAATGAGCAGAATTTTTTTTTAAAAAAAGTAAGACAAATGAAAACATTTCCTAATAGTCTCATATGTTTATTACCATACTTAAGATTCATGATGATTTTTTTTAAAGCCATAACTAAGGCAGAGTGCCTGGGGCTCTGCCCTAGGATGTCAAAATTTAGAGGGCACTGCACTGGAAGCAGGTAGAAGGGATTAGATTTAGTATCTATTTAGAAAGAATAATTATCTAAAATAGAAAGTTTCCAAATGGCAGGAGTTTCCTCTGCTCTTACCCCTATGCCTAACAGCAAAGAGAACTGTTTTCTGTCTAAGCCCTGTCTTATTCCATCTTTAAATGGCCACTGCCCACCCCCCAGAAGTCTCTCCCATCTTCAATTAGATTTGTCTTTAAAAGTTGATTGTGTCTTTTATAGTGCTTGTTCTGGAAGCAGCATAATACAGCCCAGGGAGTGCTCACTTTGAAGTCTGAGGACAAGTTGAAATCCTGCCTTCTTGGGTTTCAGCTTTCTCATCTATAAAATGAAGCAGTTGAATGAAGTCATTTCAGTTGCATCCAACTCTTTTCAACCCCATTTGGGGTTCACTTGACAAAGATCCTGGAGTGGTTTGCCATATTTGCCATTTCCTTCTCCACTTCATTACCGATGAGAGAACTGAGGCAAACTGAGTTAACTGACTTGCCTAGGGTCACTTAGCTAGTAAGTCCTGACTACAGTTCCATTGTGCCACCTACCTGGAAGTTGAATAGATGCTCTATAAAATCACTTGCAACTCTAATTGATAAACCTATACTATTATCTCTCAAGATCTGACCATATCATCCCTTCTTCAATAAACTCCTGTATTTCCTTATTTGCTCCAGAATCAAATAGCAAAGTCCTATTTGGTTCTTAAACCTGTTTATAACCTGATCCCTTCCTACCTTTCCAGTTTCTTCCATTTTATTAACTCCATGTATCCTATAATCCAGTGATCCTGTCCTCCTTGCTGTTCCTCACACTTCATCTCCTAATGTCTGGCATTTTCACTGACTATCCCTCATTTTTGGAATTCCCTCTCCTCTGCTTGTTGGCTTCTCTGTCATTTGCAAATCTTAGTCCTTCAAGAAATCTTTCCTTTACCCCACTCTTCCTGGCCCCATGGACCAGAGTACCAGGTCTTTCTGTCCTCCACTATCTCCTGGAGACCATACACCTCATATTTGTTGCTTCCATGCCATCGTCTCTCTGTCTCATCTCCTCCATCTCCTTCTCCTTTTGCCTTTAATCTTTCCCAACTTCAGGTCTTTTCTGATGAGTACCATCTTCTTATTATGTAGCCAAAGTATTTAAGCATCAGATTCAATATTTGACCTTCTAATGAATAGCCTGAATTAATTTCTTTAAATATTGACTGTTTTGATCTCCTTGCTGTCCAAAACACTCTCCAAAACTCTTCTCAGGTACCACAATTCAAAAGCATCAACTCTGAGGGATTCTGCTTTTCATATAGAGCAACTCTCACAGTCATATATAGCTAGTAGAAAAACTTTCCCAGTCTCCCTTAATGCTAATGCCTTTCCTTCTGTTAAATCAAATTCACCTTATCTAATTTATCTTGTTTGTACATAGGTTTTTGTTTTGGATACTACCCCCCATTAGATGTTGAGCCCTTGGAGACAGGAATCATCTATTGTTATTGCTTTTTAATCTCTTTATATCTCTGATTCTTAGCAAAATGTTTGGTAAATGTTAGTCACTTAATAAATGCTTATTAACTTTACTATGTTCTTTCTAGTTCTAATGCTGAGTCTCTGATCCTGGTGCCAGATTGACTAGATATAACTGTTGACTTTTCTTTATTAATTCCCCCTCCTACTCTTTTTTAATGGGGGCTGATCACAAATAGACTTTGAAAATATCCCAATCAAAAATGTCTGTGGGACAACTTATTTCCATTCAAATATTCATGAAAGATGCCCAAATGGAAAGAGACCTCCTGGCTTATCTAGGGAAGGTGGCTTCTCTTTATCCTGGTATTGAAGGAGCCAGCACCTCTATCACTGTAGTGAAGGTTATGTTTGATCTCATTTAACTACCTTCTATGGGATTTGTTCACCACTGTTTCTACTGGCTTATTGATATCATAAAGCATGCAAAATGAAAGCTATAGCTCTTTGAAATAATGGACAAGGACTTTAAGGCTCAAACTATCCATTTTTTTTTCTTGTTGACAAAAAAAGTCAGTTCTTTAAATATGAAAATGCACCCCCACTGAGGTTAAACGCTAATTAGCTTCCCAAGGAGGTAATCTCAAGAATTGATCCATTCACCTTAATATATCAGATTCAATCCTTGCCCTGTAGCACATCACTTGATCAAGGATCCCAATGAGCAAAGCAGTCATTCCGGTAAGCCTGGTATTGCTAATTCCACCTACTGCTCAGATAGACAGTCTAAGACCTTTTGGGTTTGTGGGTTTCGACAGAAATCTTAAGATGAATGCAGTTTTAAATTACTTGCTCTGTCAAAATTACAAAAACTTATGGATGTGACTTTGGGCACTAGAATTTTCGAGGTTGTGTTTAAGGTCCATACTATTTGAATTTCAGAATTTCAGAGAAAGGACCTCAGTCACACAAATGAAAAGTATTCTAAAGCATGTATTTTATTTTTTTTTAATGACTCCAAATATTTTTCCCAATTACATACAAAGAAAGTTTTCAACATTCATCCTTTTGCTAGATTTGGGGTTCCACATTTTTCTACCATCCTCTCTTCTCACCCCCCCACAGTAGCCAACAATCTGATATAGGCTGTACATCTACAATCATATTTAATATATTTCCATATTAATCATGTTGTGAAAGAGGAATTAAAACTAAGAGAAAATAATGAGAAAGTAAAAACATGGAGTTTTAAAAAGTAAACACAATATAAAGTATATATATTTTAATATGAGCATGATTCATCTTATATTGGACATATTCCTGGTAAATATAAAAATTAATTTTTTCCTTAATTTGAGCTCTTCCTCCCCACCAACATATTGTGATCGCCAGTATCGTGCCTCCATTTCTAATTGCTTTCTTCTTCACAAGGGTATGATAGAAGCCATCAAGGACATTACAGTTGCTCCTCCTATATAAGATCTTTCCTGATCATTCCAATTGTTAGCACCTCCTCCCCCCAAATGACTTTGTATATATTTAGTATTTGATTATTTGTGTCAATCAATAAACATTTAATGTGTCTACTGATGAGCTCGGCAATAGGTTAAGTGCTGGGAATACAAAGACAGTGCCACCTTCACAAAGTATAATGGGGAAGGCAACATGCAAAGAACTATAGACAAACAAGCTGTGTCCAAGCTGTCCTTCCTCAAACCCTAAGGGGAAAGTTAGCTTCCTAAGGGCAGAGATTAGTTCAATTTTTTTTGTCCACGCATCCCTCATTACTAATAGCACAATCCCTGGCAAAGAATAAACACTTTGTCAGATAAAACTTATTATGCCAGTGAGACAGAAATCTAATTTTAAAAATTAGGGTCATAGACTTAGATCTGGAAGAGACTTTGGAAGTCATTTACTCCAGCTGTCTCTATTGAGAGTATTGATAAGAAAACTGAGGCCCAGGGAAATTATGATTTTTTTACCAAGATCAACACTGGCAAAAAGGGAAATCAAATCCAATGTACATGTCACTGTCATTCTTTCAAATCTTAACTTTTAATGGAAATTTCAACATAAATAAAATCATGGGATGAGTTGCACAATCCTACACACTAAAAATCCCACTAGCCAACTGTTGGAGTCATAGTTCAACAGAAGGGACCACAGGGATGAAGCAGATATTATGTTTGATGTGTTACCTAGTGACATACAATGATTTTGATTAGAAAAGTGAAAGACTTATAAGGAACCCATCTTCACAATCACAGGCAACCTTCTGGGAGCCTGTAATTTTTCCAGGCACAGTTGAATAGCACCAATCATCATGAAGCCACGGGCATGTTTGCCCACTCATGCTTCATTTTGTCGATTGGAGAAACAGAATGAGTTTGGAAACCACCAGAGAGCAGAGATGTGGTTTGCTGAACAGAGCACCAGACTGGGAGTAGGAAGATCTAGGTTTTACTATTCTTGGATCTATCACTGACTTGCTTCCAAAAGTGGGACAAGTCACTTAACTGCTCTTTGTACAGTCTCTCCATCTGTAAAATAGAGAAAATAATGCTGGCAACTTACCTTGCAGCAAAGCAGGGGGCTTCATTACATAGCAATGTCAAAGAGAAAGGCAGAAAAAGGCAGTAAGTAAAAACCAAGATCTGATGGAGTTGGGGTAACTTTCAGTTCTTTGAATTTGAGCATCATTTGCTACTACCAGTATTCTAGTTCACATTAGAATATTGGGTAGCAAGATGGTGCAATAGATAGAGCACCAGCCCTGGGGGATTTGAGTTCAAATTTGACCTCAGAAATATGACTCTCACTAGGTGTGTGACCTTGGGCAAATCATTTAACCTTGATTGCCTGACCACCTCCAGTCATCCGGATCCATATCTGGTCACTGGATCCAGATGGTTCTGGAGAAGAAAGTGAGGCTGGTGACTTAGCAATTCACTTGCTTGTCATGGCATCACCGCCCTGATGTCATGATCTTCTTTGGGTATGAAGGACAAGCAATGAGAAGATTCAATAAGATTTGAATTTTTTTTAATCCTTAAGCATTCATGATGGCCACTATGATGCTTAGATGAGATTGTTCAGTTTTTATTGATTTCACACAACAATTTCCACCCATGGAGCAAGATGGTGACTTTTATTTGAGGCACCCCAAGTAATAGATGTAATGATTTTGTATTTTTTTAAGTTAAACTTTATCAAAGTACTTGTTGTTTCCTACTTCACAGGGATCTGAGTACCATATAAAATCCTTTGAACTAAAAAAATAGAAGGAAATGACAAAAACCATTATGTATCTCTGCCAAGAAAACCCCAAATGGGGTGATGAAGATTTGGATATGACTTAAACAACCCAACAGCAATGGAAAATATATAAAGATGGGGAAACTGAGACCTAGAGAGGGTAAACTGCTTTACCCCCAAATCAGTGAAATAGAATTTGAACTCAAGTCCTGTGATTTCAGGTCTAGTGGTTTTCCAGTGTCCTGTGGTTTGTTATCTTGGTCTGGCAACTTTATATCTAATATTGTTGTCCTTTGGTCATTTCAGTTGTTTCTGACTCTTCATGACCCCATTTGGGGTTTTCTTGTTAGAATTATTGGAATGGTTTGTCTGAGGCCACATTTGAACTCAGGTCCTTCTGACTCCAGATCTATCACTCCATCCACAAATAAATACACATATGCAACATTATAAATATTAATTTATAATTAATATGTCCACTAATCTAATACTGTGCAGACATATATAATATATATTTAATGTCATATATATATACAGTTGTATGTATATACTATGTTATTGTATATAATAAAAGAAAACAATTTTGTTGAAATATAATAAAGGAAACTGTTTCTATATATAAACATATACACTAGATACCTGGTTATGTTGATGTGTATATGTTTGTGTTTACACATACATTTACACACTCATGCATACATCTATTATCTATCTGTCTATCTATTTTCTATTATCTATCTATTATCTATCTTATACATCTTTCTATCTATCCATCTATCTACTCAGAAAGATGAGTCTCCAGGAACTCATCAGGAAGATGAGGCAGATTCCAGGCTGGGTGCTTGAGTCATCTTCATCCTCCTGATGACTTCCTGGAGACTCATCTTCTTGAGTTCAAATCCTGTTTCATGGCTAACTGCATGACCCTGGACAAGTCATTTTAGCATTTTTGTCTCAGTTTCCTCATCTCTAAAATGAACTGGAGAAAAAAATGACAAACCTCTCCAGGATCTTTGCCAGGAAAATCTCAAATGTGATCACAAAGACTTAGGATAAGGCAGCTAGCTAGGTGGCACATGGATAGAGCACCAGCCCTAGAATCAGGAGGATCTGAGTTCAAATTTGACCCCAGACACTTAATAATTGCCTAGCTATGTAACCTTGGGTAAGTCACTCAACCTTATTGCCTTAAATAAATAATTTTTTTAAAAGATGAGGGAAAAAAGAGAGACTTAAACTACTGTGCCAAGCTAGAAAAATTAAGTCAACTCAATTCAACAAACACTGATTAACCTTTACTATAATTATCTATTCATTTTTTGTTATTTTTGCAAGGCAATGAAATTAATTGACTTGCCCAAAGTCACACAACTAAGTAATTATTAATGTCTGAGGCCACATTTGGACTCAGGTCCTCCTGACTCCAGAGCCAGTGCTCTGTTCACTGTGCCACCTAGTCACCCCTATTCAATTTTTTTTTTTTAATTTCCCAAGTATGTTGGACTGAGGGCTTCTCTAGACATAAGAGTCAGAGACAGTGCGTGGAGCAAGAGCTGGCTGTACTATCATTGAGACTGCCATTTTCATAGACTTGGTTTGAAAGGAAAGTCCCTCCTCCAGAAGGGGCAAGTCCAAGACTAGGAGAAATTTCACTGAGAAGGAGGAATATCTCAGTCTACTGAAAAAAGTGGGGAGAAGGTAGAGGCAAAGAATACTTGTTAATATTTCCTTGCCTCTTCACTAGATCACCATACAGGAACCACTCTCATGGGATCACAAGTTGAGGGAAGGAAAGGATCTGAAAGGCCATCTAGTCCAAAGACAACAGAAAGTTTTGACTACAAATACAATGCTCTTTCTATTCTGCTCCCCTGCTTCTATTCCACTGAGTTCAAATCCTATATCAAATACTTAACAGTAGTGTGATTCTGAGCAAGTCAATTAGCTTTTCTTAGCTTCATTTTCCTCAGCTATAAAATGGGGATAATAATGGCACTTCCCTCCCAGGATTATTATGAGAATCAACTTAGATGACATATGTAAAGAATTATATAAATGCTACCTTTTCCTATTAACTAAACCTATAGCATTTATTTTCTGCTTTTAAAAATAACTAAAATTGGCATAATACTATCTATTAATACTCATTTCTGTGTGTTGCAATTAATTTTAGGAAAGCATAGATGTAAAATGTTTTTATTAACATACAGTGATCAGGGGAAATGCGTTCATTTTAACTCAAGTCCCTAAGTCAAATAAACAAGGTATCCATCCGTGTTGCTCACACTTCACCCTCTCCCTGGTTCCCTACTATCTCACAAATACTTTACCCACAGTCCTCTTCCTTCTCTCAACAAATGTCACATCTAGTAACTCTATCATACATCTTAATCAAAAGCAGTAAGTGTAGTCCCAGACATGAAAGAACACCTACATAAACATAGTCTTCTGTGCCTTCAGGACTCTCTCACGTTGACATTGTTAACACAAGATAGCACTTCTCATCACTCAGAAACACACCCCCTGAATTCATTAAGTGTTCAACACTTTGACTAAAATCATGTTCAGACAGCCAGCAGCAGTGTCACCTAATGTTAAAAGAGATTGGCACTACAGAAATTTAGAGTTTAGGTGGGAGGGGGAAAGAGAAGTAAGGGCATCTTTCTTCCTGAGATGATTCTCTCATTTACCTGACCTTTAACTTGTGTTACTTTGGGGTGATCGACCAATAGTCAACCAACAAACAGCTCCTAGCTACCAGAATCATTAAAGAAATTCTGGAAAGGCAAAGCATATGACTTGATTAACTTTATTTAGGGAACCAGTGTAAAAAGCCTTGGTTTGGGAAACTTGGGGTGTCTTTGGTCCTCTGTGAAAGCAAAGGACCACCATCACCACTACCACCAACACCAACAACAGCAGCAACAACTTGAGTTGATTGAAAGAGAAATACAAGATGGAGGAAGAACTAAATTAGACTTAATATCACTACGTTGAGCTACCCTAGCAGCATAACAAGGCCGACAGAGCACTGAATTCAGAGGTCAGGAAGATCTAGGTCGAATCCTACAGTCTTAATTAAATCACTTGAGGACTCTCAACCTCAGTTTCTTCTTCTGAACTCAGATAGTTGTTAATTATGGGACCCTAGGCAAGTCACTGAACCTTTCCCTGCCTCAGTTTCCTTATACGATGGGGACAATAATCTCATCTCACTCACAACTATGTGAATACCAAATAAGATCATATGCAAAAAGCACTTTGCATAAGTGTTATGATGTTGATTGTGCTATCATTAGTATTTACAACTCTATCAATGTTAGATTTAAAGGGATTTTTCACATTCTACCCCAATTGGTATAATGAATAAGATGCTCTACTCTCTGATGTTTTTGGGTAAAAATCCAGTTGAACAAAGAGGAGCACATTTCACTAGCAGCATGAAGCAATGGGACAAATGTCCTGGACACCCCTACTGTTAGATCTGTACAGTCAAGATCATGTTCCTGCCAAGCTCCCCTTCTTATATATGGATCCTAGTGGGGGGTAAGGGGGATGAGGATAGTTCACTTTCATTCTGCTTAGGACAAGTTCCTCGCCTACACACATGCCCCCCAGGCAGAGCAAAGACTTTTATAAATAGCAAGGTTTTTAATTTTTTAAAAAATGGCAAAGTAAATAGCAAGAAAATCTCCCCATGGACAGAGAGGTACAATCCCCCACAGATCTCTGAATCATTGTGGGGAGGGGGCAAGAGAGGGAACAAAGAATTAGAAATAGCAAGCAGAAGACCATAATTCTTAGCTTTTAGTGGAACAGGCTTCTCATATTTCCAAGCAACAAAAAATGAATTGAAACAACCAGAAAAAGCATTCTTATATTCACAAAACAGATGAGAGAACTGGGGCAAATTTCTGAAAGACATTGGGTGACTGCTTCAGTCTTTCCTTTTACGGTGATAATTATAACTTATGATGTATAGTCATCAGTGTTTGGATGGATCAGAGGACTTGAGTACAAATCCAGTCTTAGATACTTACTAGATGTGTGACCCTGAGCAAATAACTTTGTTAGCCTCAGTTTTTTTCATTTCTAAAATGAGTTAGAGAAGGAAATGTCAAACCATTCCAGTATCTTTGTCAAGAAAACCCCAAATGGGATCATGATGTGACTGAAACAACTCAATGGCAACCATCAGTGAATGGGTCTTCCTGATACATTCATTCATTTTTTAAAATCTCATTTCTTGAAAGAGAATTTTTAAATGTTAAATTACCAAGTTGAGAGATAGATTAAAGGGGCTGGTGTTGGTATAAGGAAGAACTTGATTTAAATCCTGCCCCCAGCTATACAAACATAGAAAAAGCATTTTCCTTCTTTTTGTTTTCAAGCAACTTTCTAAGACTGTAAGGTAAAAACAAATCATCGATTTTGCTTTGGGAGAGGGAGTTATTGGAATAAACTCATAGATGTGAAAAAATATGTGTGTGTGCACATATATAAACACAAAATATGTGTGTGTGCACATATATAAACACAAACCCAAATATATTTCCTGATGTACATCAAACAACTAGTTGGTTTTGCTTCATCACAGTTTTCATGTTAATAAATTCATTTCAGTGCATTAACTTTTCTGTCACTTCCTTAAAGTTTCCACCAAGAGTCCATCATCACCACTCATTTTTCTTCTTATAATAGGTTCTGTTTTTCTACTTCTACTTTTCACTTCTGTTTTCCTTTTGCAATATTTCATAAAACTCTCTCCAGATATCTTTCTATTGTTCATACTTGCCAGACTTTCTCCAGCAATGCGACAAGGTGGATAGAGCACCAAACTTTGAGGGAAGAGACCTCAGTTTGAATCCCACGACCCAGGACTAGTCACTTAATAGCTCTCAGCCTCAGTTTTCTCATTTATAAAATAGAGATGATCTTAATATCTACTCTTCAGGGTTGAGGTAAATTTCTTAATGAGATAATGTATGTAAAGAGCCTTGTAAATGGTTTGGCACACCTTCAAGAACTAGAGAAACATCAGCTATTATTGCTTAACCATTTCCTTCCTATTCAATGTTCAGACTGCTTCCAGTTTTCTTGTTTATGCCTTTGCAACTACAGATAAAGTAATTATGCATCCCTGATGGACAGATCTTTTTTCTGGCCATTTATTTATTTATTTATTTACTCATTTATTTACTTTTATTTATTTAATCATGTATCATTAATATAAATCTTTCGGGGTAAATACCCGGATATGGAACTGTTGGGTCTTGTTCCTTTTCATTGGGTGAATAGGCTTTAGGTTGTTACCCAAAGAATTTCACATTGAAGCACAAGTCCCTAAAACTGCTTCTTTCAGTTGTTTTCACACCTGTACTTAAAACATGCTAAGTTTGATGTTCTTTTTTAGCAAAACCTGGGCTTTTTCTATCCTAATTCATTTTGTGTTAATTTCTGTGTAGGGGAAAGAAGTTGATTTTTTTTTCTTTGGGGCTTCCAGTGTCGAAGAAGAGTAATGAAGAAGTTTGCATGTAAATATATATACAAATACACAGAAAAGAACCACACTTTTCTACTTCACAAGTTTTCAAATTGCTTGACATTCATTATGTCATCTTTTCTTTACAAAAAACCTTGAGTAGAGGTAGTATTACCCCTGTTGGTTCTATTTGGAAACAATCTCAAAAAAGTGGAGTGATCTGCCCAGGATGAGACAGGTCATAAGCATCTAAGGAGACATGGAGAATCAGTGAATCAGAATATTTTGACTTTTTTTTAATACTTTAAAGGAATAATTGACAGTCTGTCCCTCTCACAGAGTTTACATAGTACATCACTTCTCAGTGATTCTTCTTAACTTTTCTTTTTTTTTTTCTTTTTTTTTTTTAGTTTTTTCAAGGCAAATGGGGTTAAGTGGCTTGCCCAAGGCCACACAGCTAAGTAATTATTAAGTGTCTGCGATCGGGATTTGAACCCAGGTACTCCTGACTCCAGGGCCGGTGCTCTATCCACTATGCCACCTAGCCGCCCCTCTTCTTAACTTTTCTAGAGTCTTTTGGATATGTCTCTGTCCCTACTAGATGATGAAAGCTAATAGAATGCTGAGTTGAGAATTAGGAATCCTGGTTTCCATCCTTGCTCTGTATGATCTTGGGTAAATAAATCCCTAGACCCCTCTCAGTTCCATTTTCCTCTTCTGTAAGATGAAGGTATTGGACTAAAGCAGGGGAGTCAAATTCAAATGGAAATAAGACCACTCAATTATATATAAGGATCTCTGCACCTTTAAATATAATGTTGTCTATGTTTTATTGTATTTTTATTTATTTTATTAATTATTTCCCAATTACATTTCTGAGTTTTAGAGAGACACATCCCTGGGAACTAGACCAGTTCCATCAAACTAAATAGAAATGGGCTACTAATTATTCAAAGGGATCCTCAGGGGCACTGACTTAGAAAATCACATGTTAATATGATCTATATTTTGCTGTATTTTTATTTTGTTACATGTTTCCTAATTATTTGTATGTGTTTTGGCAGTGTTGCTTTTTTGGGGACCATGTTCTTATCTTTCTTTGTATCTCCAATGCTTAGCATTGAGTTTTAGCATTAGCTAAATAAATGTTAGTTGACTGACAAGGTAGCTTTTCATTTTAGCCTGGATGTTTAACACCTCTGGATTAGATAATCTCTAAGGTCCCCTCCAAACTGAATTCAATGATCTTTAAACTGTCATAATTTTCCTTAGTAAACTGTAAGTTCCTCAAGGGCACAGATGGGGTCATTCCTCACCTTTGTATTCCCCAAACCAAAATCTTACAGAAGAAGGAGTCAGGAATACATCCTGGAGAGGAAAGTTTCACAAACTGATATGTCCCTCTTGTCCAGGCATTCTGTATATTATTAAAATTTTAGTCTATGTGCTGCCAGAATTAAAACTAATTGGGAATAAGACCACTCCATCAATGTGAAGTCTGACTCTCTGCAAATTTTACTCATTATAGCTAGGTGGTTACTTAGTTCCCTCTCTATTAAAGAGGGAGTTTGTGAGCATTTAAAATGGAAGGGATGATAATTAAAGGCAGTCTGAGTTCATCAAGAACTGGTTATGTTAAACAAATTTCTCTATGTCACTCCAAAATTCAGCTCACATCTAACATTCCATATGAGACTTTTCCCATCCTTTAATTCCAGTGCCTTCCTTCTGAGACAATCATCCATTTAGACTATATATATGTATATATATATATATATATATATATATATATATATATATCTTATATATGCATCATTATTTGCATATTATCCTATTCTTGAGGTTAAAAAATCAAATGTACTGGCATTGGATGGGAGCATAATGACTTACAATTGATTCATGTGCAATCATTTTTATTATACAATGTTATGGAAATGCTTGTTTTATATCAAAAATTAAAAATAAAATAAATTAAGAAAAAAATACTTGGGGATTCTAGTCAAAGCAAGTTCATTAGTGTGATGAAGTGGCCAGACAAACACATAAACTCTTAGAATTAACAAAAGTAGAGTATCTAAAATGTGAGAGTTGTTAGTCATCTTGAACCCTGCCCTACTCAAGCCTGGAGCTTTCATTCAGTTCTCATGGCTACATTTTAGAAGGGACATTAACAAATTTGAGGGCAGGAGAAAAGGAAATCTAGGATATGGAGGGGCCTGAAGACCATCACTCATTAGGATCTGATGAAGGAATTAGAAATGTTTATCCCAGAGAATAAAGACTTCAGGGTTGCCAAATGAGATTACTTAACGTGAAGATCGTCCATGCCTCTCACTTCCCTAAAAATATTCAATGGTTCTCTATTGCCTCCAGAGTAAAATACAAAATCCTCAGCTGAGCATATGTAAAATGGCAGAAGGAGGTATCTTTGGTTTTTTGTATTTTTTTTCACAGATGAAAATAATTTTCCTTAGCTATGTCAGCAAAGTGCTATGGGGGGAAAATGGTATATCTGGAGTCATGGACTGGGGAATTCAACTCACCTCTTCTAGTTGGCCTAAGACATGTCATCTCAGCTTTGTTTACCTCAATTCCCTTGTTTATGAAATGAAAGGCGTAGACTTAGATGACCTTTAATGTCCCTTCTGGTTCTACATCTAAGATTATAGTAATTATAACTAGCATTTATATGGCACTTTACTATTTACCAAGTATCTCATTTGATCCTCACAACTCCAGAAGATAGATACTATTATTATCATCCTCATTTTTTGAGGAAACGGAGAAAGAATAAGGTTAAATAACTTGCCCAAAGTCACCTAGCTAAGGAGCTTTTGAAGTGAGATTTAAACTCAGGTCTTTTGGATTTCAAGTGAAGAATTCTATCCACTGCTAGTGAAGCTAAATAATCAGTATTTAGGAGTGTGCGCATAGATTTAGGGCTGTGATGGGACTTGACAGACTTTGTTTCTCCTCTTCTAATTTTCTACTTAGAAACTGAAGCCACAGGTAGTAAGTGATAGAATCAGTATCTGAACCCAGGTTCTCTGACTGGAGGTAGAATTTTTATCCCTGAACCACACAGACATGTTAAATGCTTCCCTGTTGAACATATTTAGAACTGCTACTACTTAGAAAATGCAATATTAATTAAAATGCATCTATTTCAGTGGACAGGTGTAATTAAGTAACCAAGTTTTGTTGGGGTTTTTTTTTTAATTTTCTTTTCCAGAAATAAGTTATTTGAGGGCAGAAAGAAAAATCTGCCAATCTAACCAATACATTCATGGAAAATCCTTTACCTTATGCCAGCTTAGAGTGTTGCCTTCCCTTTTGTGAGCTGCTATTCTCACAGCTGGCTGGGAAGGCATCTCTCAGGTCAAAGTCCTATATATGGGTTAGAAGGGGACTGCATATTTTTCCATTCATCTTCTGAAAACCAGTGTCAGGCTAGGAGGTGGCAAGAGACAGTAGCTCACAGATATGTTTAAGGATTTATCAGTTAAAAAGAAAACTTTGACTCCTGGGGATTCCCTTGCGAAATACACATTTCATTTCCACGACAATCCCAAGATTGGAAGCCAAAGTCATAGAATCATAGTGTTTCCTACTTTGGGGAATTTGAAAGAAAAACCAAAACCAAGCTCCCTCCCTCCCCCTCCCCCCCCCACATATATACTCATACACACATATACATACACCTACACACACACACACACACACACACACACACACACACACACACACACACGAAGCATCCCAAATCAAAAAGGACACTTGCATTCCTGATAAGTTTTCTTAGCAAGGAATTATCTCAAGGGGTCCCTGTGGACCTATAGACTATTACACTTGGCGGTTTTAAAAACCAAAACAACCAATTACCTGGAATGCTTGGAAAAAAAGTATATTGAAAACACTTCCCAGATTGACATTAATTACAATTAGCAAATTGCTGGGGGTAGGGGGGTTGGTGCTAGGAGATGGAGAAAAGAAGAGCCCCTGACTGGTCCTGGGGAAGTTGATGATGGGATTTTTCTTGGATGGTACATAGAGAAGAAAAATACTCCAGTTTGGCAGGACCTCCAAGAACTGGATGCTGGCATCTATGGTGAGTTCTGCAACAAGGATTCTTGAAGACAGAGTGACATCTAAAGGGATTCTGGAATAGCCAGTTCTTGTGGCAGCCCAACTGACAAAGTCAAGGACATGTCACATTTCTGAAAACTGATGAGTTTTCAGGTTTCCTGGGCTTGATTGTCCCGAGTAACCATGAAAAGAGGATCAAATTCCGATTTTAATGACATGCCTCAGGGTACCCTCAGGACAACTGCAATTTTTATCTTAGATTCTGCAGGTCCTCAGTGAACAAAAGGGGGTGGGGGGAGGAGATCAGCTTTGAATAGATTCCCTTCTGCTCTTGTCCAAAGTAATCCAACTCTGAATATCTATATCCGAAAATATTATCAAGCGGGCAGCTTTTATTAACCCAAAGAATTAATAGAGCAGAATATTTAAAATGGGGTTTCAGTTATTGATTCTCCAATTAGATCTTCTGTTCCCTCGGTGATGGAGAGAATAATGGGCTTTTGCTCTCTCTCTCTCTCTCTCTCTCTCTCTCTCTCTCTCTTTCTCTCTGTCTCTCTTGTTCTCTCTCTCCCCATGCTCTCTGTCTCTCCTTTTCTCATAAGCACATGCTTTGAATACTCATGTGATGCATAATGACTACAACTGAGAACTGAGGTTGCCTTTATATATTCTCATTATGCATTTTTAAAAAATCTATCTGCAATCTTAAAATTTCATCTAGCCAGGGCTAGCAGTCTCCAATCTACAACTCTACATGAATGGATGGATAGATGGCTGAATGGATGGATAGATGGATGGATGGATAGATGGATGGATGGATGGATGGATGGATGGATGGATGGATGGATGGATCAATGGATGGATGAATGTATATGTACATGTGTATATACCCCCCCTTCTTCTTCTCCTTCCCCCAAAACACATCATTTATGTTTTGTTTTTGGAACTGAACCTGAATAATGTGCAGATCGGCAGAGTGGCCCAATGTGCTTGCTAAAAGCACCCCGATGTTAACAACAAACTAATTACTTTTATGACTGATCTGTCCTGGAGCAGTCTTTTTTTTTCTTTCTGGATGTTTTCCTACTGAACCATTGTCATGACTCAATCACAGGACTGGGGAGAGGGGGGGTAGAGGGGCAGATAGAAAGAAAGAAACTATGGAGAATAGATTTCCTTCAGTGGGGCTGAAAGCAGAATCCAATCTCTCCCAGATCTGTGTTGTTTTTTTTTCTCCCCAGCTCTTTTTAATTGTGCATTCCCTCGGAAGCAGGGATGCCTTCTGATGTATTTTTACTTATTTATGAAAAATAGTATAAAATCATGAAAGGCTCCCGGGATGTCTATCGCATTTATAACCATGATGCCCCAGTGAACTGCTTAAGCATGGCTCAGCAGTCAGCCGGCAGAGGAATTAACTCTTTCCTGGTCCAGGATGATTGGCAGAACAGGCATGTCTCTTGAAAAGAGACAGAGCCTTTCTTGTTTGCAATGCCATATTTGTGGCAGAATTCTTGTAGTGAGGAATGAATGGGGCAGAGGATAAGGTGGGAAAGAGTGGACACCATTAGCTCATAAAAATGGTGTGAAATTTATAGGGAGATACCAGTGTCATGAGGTCTGAGGACAGAATTTGCTCACACAACTGGTTTTCTGTTTCTGAGGGGAAAAAACGTCCACCAACTCTAGACTCATTTGTATATTTACTCAAATACTAATATTTTATTTTCAAGTCCAAAGAAGTTGGAACACCTCCTTTGAAACAAAGAATGGCATATCCTTTCAAAGATTCCTAATAAAAGATTAAGGCAATGTGAACATGATGCCTGTTAATAAAACAAATGATAAAAAGAATAAATGGAATAAAACAATAAAAGATGCTTATCGCCTTGTTTTGGTATGTCTTTGTTTTGTGGATGTTTTTCTTTGGCCCCACACACAGACACACACACACACACACAGACACACACACACACACACATACAGACACACAGACACATATACACACACACACACACACACACACACACACACACACACACACACACTCTACCCCTCTATCCCAACATTTGGAAATATGTTACAAATGTAAAAAGTAGTAACTCAAATCTTCCAAAATGTTCTTCCAAAATAAGACTATTTCAATTTGTATTTAAAATACTTGATCCACCTCGATCTATGAAACTTTTGTTTCCAACCTATCTCAATTTTCAAGCCTGAGCCAGATTCCATTTCAGCAGCCTTGGCTTCTGTTCATTTTCCCAAGGCTGTCAGGATCTAGAGTCCCATGAGATGGTTGGAATTCCAACAAGAAACAAAATACACCAAGATAATACTGAGAAATTTTTGGTAAAGACAATACTTTGTGTATTCTGTCATGGATGAGAGTTTCCATGGCCAGGATGAAAATTAACTTCATATTATGAATGCAGTTTGAACTTCTTTGATTAAATATTTCTTCAGGTCAGATTTAATAATTATATTTTTTGCCTATTGCTTTTTCCCTGCCTTTTTTCCACACAAAGATGCTAAAAGTTTCTCTGTATTTCTATAGAAAGAGCAACTATGATGATAGAAGAATCCTTTGTCAGTGGCTTTGTCAAGAAGAGATGACAATGGGCTAAGAGAAATACTAAAAGTGTGAGACAGAACGGCTACCTCTCCCAATTATTACAAATTGTCACTTGTCCCCCCCCATATACTTGGTAAGTCCAGGGAAGTTATTGTATTGATGCAAAAGTAGAATTTTATTTTTTTAGCTCGAGTTTTAGAAAGATATTTGTGTTATAAGTTTATCCTTTTAAATCATTCAAATATAACAAAGGCTAGAATTCAGATTTAGAAGATAATGCTGGAGTTTTAAAGAAATTCTGTGTGTGTGTGTGTGTGTGTGTGTGTGTGTCTTAACTATATCACAACTAAAATCCTATTAAGCTTCAATACCTGGGCAGGGCTCTTAAGACTTGCATAGAAACAGAGAAAGTCATAATACTGAGAAAGAGTGAGAAACTTCAGATAATGTCAAAATGATCAACCAAAATAGGACTAAAGAATGCCATTCTCCTCTCTGTAAGGAGGCCGACTGTCAATAGAAATCTGACCATCTTATTATATCCTGTATGAATCTATAGGACACTAGAAGGCTCAAACTTCAATTCAAAATCTGCCTTTCATTGGGACAATTTCTTCATTCTTTAAGAACTTAGTGAAATTTCGCCTTTGTACTGAAGCTCAAACCTATAGAGATACCCTTTAAAATAATGGAGATTGTGTGTGCCTAAAAAAAAAATAAAATGGAGTGAATTGCTAAGCAATTATCTGATGAATTTGCTCAACACAAATACACAGTTTCAGTAGTTTTGACTAATAGATAACAATCTCTGGAGCTTCTGAATTGAGTTCTTTGTCTGACTCCATATTCCTGTCATAGGAGAGAGAGTATTGCATCTGACCTTGAAAGATCTCTCTTAGAACCCTGGGACCATCATTTACTACCCATTTAACTTTGGCGAATCACTCCATTTTTCTGGGCCTCAGTATCTTCATTTGCAAAATGATGGGGTTGGATTAAATATCTCTAAGGTCATTTCTAGTTCTATGACCATATAATTTATTTAGTATATAGACAGACAAACAGTAGATTGCAATGTAATACTTACTATGGAGATATTCCCCAAATTCTCCACTGGCCAATAAAGGTCTTCAGAGTAAGGTTAATTACATCTCTACCTTAGGGCCCTAAAGGTATTCTTAAGAGATTGTGGGATGTTTGTGATACAGCCCACACCACCACCACCCCCACCTGTGTTCTTCCACCATTGATTATCAGTTGATATCAACTAGTAAATCCAGACTTTTTGAAATTTTATTAATGGGCATTGACTATAGTATAACAGTGGTTACAAAATACCCTCTCTTCATTGAAAACAAACAATCTAAACTGTGGGACATACTCCTATCAAAAAAAAAATAGAATTTAGGAAAATTCGTCTCAAGAGTTGAGTGTGTGTGTAGCAAAGGGGATATCTCAAAGCTCTAGGAAGTCTTTTTCCTAGAGCCTTCAAGTTGTTTCCCTTAGGAATGGTATAGATTTTTGGCTAGGGTTCTTGAATCTGTCTTTCTTCAGGGTATCTCGTTTGTCCTCGATTCACAAGGCAGACATTGTAATTCATCATCATTCTGAATAGAGAAAGAATGAGAAACTCCAACCAATGCAAAAATGACCAACCAAAATATCCTTGCTGTCCAGGGATAATGCTCAGCTGTTGATATAAAAGTTGAAGTGATCCAGGCCTCTGAAGAACAAGACATCCTCCCCTGAGGGAGGACTTGGGAGGGGTTAAAGTGAGGAATGTGGAATGAAATTGAGTTGATCAACTCTACCCCCAACTATTCTTTTCTAAGCGTTTGCCAGGAGATTTCCACCAGAAAACTGATTTCTTAATTCAAAAACAAAATCATTGATTTTCTAAAATGTTACAGGACATGATCAAGTTCCTCAACCAAGAAATTCTAATCAAAAAGCTGAAGGTGTCCAAGTCTTCTTCACCCAGGGCTTGGTATGTGATAAGAACCTGATAAATGTATGTTGCCTGTCTGCCCTGGTTCATAAATCTGATTGATGGATTCAATTAAGGGACAGATATGGGACAGTTTTCTTACACAAAATTTGGAAGTACATAGTAGAATTTCTGCTGGAAGAAGTATATACATTTTGGCTTAAATTAAAATGACTATCAGGACTAATTATCCAGGTGTGCACTCAGATAATCCTATGAATTAGAGGCCATGTCTCCACTGATATAATTAAGTGGGGAGAGGAGAAATTATCCAGGTAAATATGATCTCTGTAGATAGTCATTGTGAATATTTCTGAATCCCTGCCCCCTCTAGTTTATGATTTATTATTATCCCACTCCCCAAAAAGGGAATAGAAATTGAAATCGATTGCACCAGAATTCTCTTTTATATCTCTGATTTTGTATAGATGCTAACTCATGATTTCCATCACTGTCCAACTTAGTCACTCATATATAGCCAAACTGTGAACAGAAACAGAGTGCATCCATTTGAAAACCAGCTAAGACTAACTGAAATTAATTTTATACAATTTCCTTTTCTTCCCCTTCCCCCAAAGCAGCAAAAGAAGTCAATGTAGTTTTGCAAACATACTAGACTTGTAGTCAGAGGTCCTGGGTTCAAATTCTATTCTGTCACTGTGACTTTGAATAAATAACTTAACTTTCCCATGCCTTCATTTCCTCACCCATAAAATGAGGAAGTTAGACTGAATGGTGACTAAAATCTTTTTCAGCTCTTAATGTATATATAATCTTGAGTCATTTCCTACTAAATTACCATTTATTGTTTACCAAAGATCATATAAAAGAAAACATAAGGACAAGAGGAATCTATTACATTCAGTTTCCAGCATAATAAATTGTTACAATAACATCCAAGATATTAAAATATACACCTGTTAACTGGTTAGGCTTATATAAATTTGTTCAGAAAAATTATAGATTCAAACAGTAGCAAGATTTATTATGTGTGTTGAAAGGAAGGAGAGGTGACAGCCAGCAATCAGTTTAACAAAGTAAAATTAATAATAATGATAATAATAATAATGATAATAAAAATAATCATAATAGTAAACCTGAGCACATTCCTTAAAAAAGATGGAAATGAATGAATAGCTCTCTGAAAGGAGTTTTTGATTCCTCTCTCAGTCTTGAACTCGGAAAAAAATGATCCTGGGTAATAGAAAAGTAGCACTGCTATGAATAATGCTTTGGATTCACCTAAAACCTTCCTTCCTAAGAAATCACACAGATATCACCCCATTCTTCCTCCTGGCAACTCTCTATCATATGATCTTACTGAGATGAGCTGATCACCCCAAAACCCACAAGTAGCGAAGGGGACAGTTGTTAACCCCGTACCCCAGATTCTGATTTTCTCTATATCATTGAATGAAGAAAGGGCTTTTTAACTTATTTGGGTCTATAAAGAAAAATATAAAAATGTCCCTGCCCTCACCTGATTGGAGGAGTTGGGGATGGGAGGGTAGAGAAAGGGAAGGGTGATTATTTCATTTTCTGTATTTATAGCCCTGGAGTGACACGCAGTAGTTCCTAAATTACAGTAAGTATATAATAAATGCTTGTTCTTTGATTGGTAGTTATAATGTATATCTATATAAGTAAATACAAAGTGTGTACAAAGTAATGGGTGGAGGGTGGGGAGGGTGGGGATACCTAAGAATTGGGAGATCATTGGGTACTATGTGGCATCTGATTTGATCATTGAAAAGAGAAAGGGCTTTCAAGAGACTCTCTTCCTTTCAGTCTACACTGATATATGCCATAGGCAAAATTACCCACCAGCTCCTATTAAATTGCTAAGGATCCATTTGGACTTGTGGATCATTAACTGTCTAAGACAATGGGAGTCAGATTATCACATGAGCAGCTTTAACCAGAGCCTCTGCTTGAACCCTTACCAGAAGACAGATTTAGAACTAAAGGGGATCTAAGTCCAATCCTGTCACTTTATAGATGAAGTGACTGAAGAATGGCTTAGCCACAAATATATAGATAATAAGAGGCAGTGTTAGGTTTTGAACAACAGTCCTCTGACCTCTGTGATTCCAAATCTGACATGCCAGCACCCCAGCATCTTTGCACTAGAGAGATTTCAAGGGGGAATTTAGGAGAGAGATGAATCTACTTCTCTCAGCCTCTCCTTCTGGCTGGGGACAAAATTGATGAGCATATTCTCCTTTATCCCCACAGCAAAAGTTGCCCCTAATCTTGATATCTCAGGAATTGGGGGTGAAGGGAAGAGAAAGAAACAGATTAGAAAACATAATTCCTCAGGCATGAAGGAAGAAACTAAGCCCAAATGAATCAGCATATATGTCAAAGTTCTTATTCAGGCCAATGATTTAATATATGTCACTAGGAAACAATCAATCCTTGTTCAGCCTCAGTTTTCCTATATATGGGGAAGAGAGAGGGGGCGGATTTATTTTTAAAATCATCACTCATATCTATTGGGATCTTTAATCCAGAAAATATGGGTTCAAATTCTGCCTCTGCCATTTCTCAATAGAAGGACCTAGCTAGATAGGGATGGCCCATAACACTGAGCCTCAGTTTCCTTATTTGGAGAACAGAAATAATAGCACCAGTACTTAATCCTCAGGATTGTTGTGAGGATGGCAGGAGGTAGTTCCTGTAAAGGCTTTTGCATTCCTAAAGTTTCTCATACTTGCCAGCTGTTGTCATGCTTAACAGTATTTTTTCTTTCTGTGTGACAGACTTGTAGTATAGAGAGATGGGTGACCTTGGTAAAGCTCCTCAGCCCAACAGGTAGAATGTCATGTTTTTTTGAATGCTGAACTGAATCTAAAGGCTGATTTGCAAAGGCCAGATGAATGTGAATATTTATTAGTTGAATACTCTTATTTGGCCCCCATCTACCCCACCCCTTTTCACCTTTCTTTGGACAGCGGCAGGATGAAAACCAACTGGCCTTTTGGCTCAGCTCCAATAGCTCTTCAAAAGAGAAGTGTGTTTTCTTTTATAATAGACCAGCCGCACCCTCTAGGGAATCCAAAAGAGAAAGCAAGGTCCCATAAATTCCAGAATCTTCATCGCAACATAATTTGTGGAAGCAATGCTGGAAACAAAACGAATGCCCATTGAATGGCTGGGAAAACTAATTTAGGAATATTAAGAGTCTAATTTAGGAATGGTAAGAGTTTAAAGCTGTGATTTTTCATTGGTGTAGGGAACTTCCCATGAAGAAACTTCCTCTATTAATATAGATGGGTTCCTGATCTGCCACTTAGAACCTTAGATTTGTTCAAAGGATGTAGCAGAAGAGAGGTAGAGCTGGAAGAAACCTCAAGTCATTGAGTTTAACACCTTCATTTTCCAACTGAGAAGACTAAGACCCAAAGAGATTAAGTGCCTCCCTTGCTCAGGATCATACTGGTAGCAAAATGACAGAGACAGGGGAGCCAGAGGACATAGAGGACGAGTCAGGAAGACACAAGTTCAAATCTAGCCTCAGACAATGACTGTGAGTCCTTGAGCAAATCAAACTTATCCTCTTTTTGTATTAATCCACCGGAGAAGGAAAGGCCAAATCACTCCGAAATGTTTGCCAAGAAAACTCCATGGATAGTTGTTCCATGAGGTCTTGAAGAGTCCACTAGTATTGATCAACCAAACAATAACAACCTCTGACTCGTGATCCCCTGCGTTAGCCAAGACTTGACTCCAAGGCCAGGTCTCTCCACTCACTATGTCCGTCATCAGTAATTATTATGATTTTTTTTGCTGTTGTTACTATAGCAAATGATGTAATCTCTTCCCTGAGAAGACAGAAGCAATTTGACTAGAGCTCTCTTCTCATTGAAGAAATGAGAGAGCTTCCCAATGAATGAGTGTCCTTGCAGTTGCAAGCCAGGCCATTCAAAAAGTCCGATAGCCATTAGAAGTCTAGAAAAGTTGATTCCATTACAGAGAGGAGGGGAAAGATTGATGATACAAAAATGTCCTGTGAAAAGAGGTTGACTGGCTTGTTGAATTAGGTCATGAGGCTTCCCCGTTTGTATTGGATGATCCAGGATTCATTCCTCATCAGAGAAGCCATGATTATACATGTAATTACCTCATGTGTCAGAGATCACTGCGAAATTGCTCCCTTCAAAGGATATGTTCTCTTGTCTAGTCTATACTATAGAGACAAGACATTGTTACCTAGACTGTTAACTAAAGGATCTCTAACCAGGGTGTCCAATGACTTCTCCTACTAAAGTCACTGACCCTGTAATTGTTGGCTTACCTGTCTTCTAGCTAGTTTTCATTCCCTCTGAACAGAAGCCTCATCTGAGCCAATTATCAATAATTTTTCAAGCAGAATATAGTGGGACCTTGTACCAGTTTTGTTCTTAAAGCCTGAAATAATTCATCTCATTTAGATATTATTCAGTCTGTAATTGTCCCTGAATCAACCTTGCTTGACAGGGATGGAGCTTAATTAAATCAGTCTGATCCATAGTTATGGATTAAACACATTCTCATAAGATGCAATGATGGATCTAGCTTAATCACTTTGGGGATCAAGTTTACAGAAGCATCATCTTCAAACTGAGGGTCATAATGAGAACCACAGAATCTCAAAAGTAGAAAGGAACTTAAAGGTTAACCTTAAACTTGAAATTGTCTAAGCCCTCACTCTCTGTATATTGAATGGAATGAATGAATAGGAATGTATCATGAAATGGAACATCTGAATGACTGCATCTGAAAGTATAATATTAAAGCAGAATAAATCAAGAAAGTAAATCATTCCAAATAAATGATTATATAACTCTCACCTGACTATAATTGAAGCCTAATTATCATTTTTCCAGTTGGAGATAGACTGCCCCAAAAGCATCCAGATACCAATCCCTGTGGGCAGAGGACCCAGAACTCATAAACAGGATGCTTCATCTCTTAGCTTCTGACATTGTCTCTGGCCAACCTCAAGCCTAGCATGTTCTCTGTCCTCAATTCTGTCTACTAACTTCCCCAGATTCCTTAAAGTTCCATCCTCTCTTTAATAAAAAGTCTTCCACTATCCTTTTTAATTCTAGTAGCTTTGTCTCTTAAATATTTCCCATTTATCTTGTATATAGCTTGTTTGTATATGTTTGCTTGTTGGCTCCCCCATTAGATGAAAACTCCTTGGGGGTAGGGGTAGTCTCTTAGCTCTTTTTGTATACTCAGAGCTTAGCACAGTTCCAATGTTTAGTAAATGTTTATTGATTGACATGGAGGAAAGGGATGTAAAAAAGTTCCATCATGAATAGTAGAAAGAAGCTTAGCTAGGGTTTAGCAAATAGCGTAAAGAGTACAAGAATCCCACATAATAACCTATTAAAATTATAAAATTTTGCTAAGTACATAAAAAGTTAAGATATGTCTAGGTTGCTAAAAGATCCAGATTATTATTAGTGCTCTTTAAATTTGGACATTTAGTGTCAAACTTTTGATGCCCTCCTCTTAGATATGACTTTGAGATCCATTGAAAAAAGGAGAAAAAGGAAATGAATGATGATGATAATAATAACAAATATTTAGATGATTCTCTAGAACAAAAGGACTAGAAAAGAATCTGAGAGTTGCTTCTAAAGATGGAGGAAATTCAAGACCTGAGGAGAAAAAACAAGAGATGCTAGGATGCTCTGATGGAATCTGAATATACTCAGGTGACATGTTTTCTGTTTTTTTCTTTATACCAAATCAGTACCTGCCATGTCCTTGAGATACCCTGGGACAAAATCACTGTTTTGCCAAGAGCCTTCAAACCTATCAGGTATCTTTTGCCTCTTGAGCAATTCTGACTGTTTTGACTGGTTTGAAATTATTTCTCTAGCCAGTTTCATAACTAGTGCAATTCTTATGGCCAAGGTGGCTTTGAAACTTTTGATCCTAGACTAGAAAACAGGCTTTGTATTTTATGAAGATCTCAAATCATTAACACTTATATTAAAAATAATCCAAGAAATATTAGAGACATATTCAAAATAACTATAAAGTATATAGGCTACTTGGTAGTTAATCTATCAAGACAACCCTTGAGACTAATATAAATATAACTACAAAAGATTGTTAGAAGAAAAGAAGAACAGGAATAATTGCAAATAGATTGATTGTTAGACCTTGCCAATGTATTAAAATTACTATACTATCTAAATTAATTTACAAATTTAGTGATATTCCAATAAAATTGTCAAAATTACCTTTATAGAATGACATAAAATAACATTTATTTGAAGAAATTGAAGGCCTAAAATCTCAAGTGAAATGATGAGAAGGGGCAGGAACAGAATACCTATAACATTACCATATCCAAAATTACTTATAAATCAATAACCACCCCATCTGACATGTTGAAGCAAGCTGTGGATGCTAAAAAATGGGAAATGACTTTTTTTATGTTGTCAATATAGACTATCACCATTTCTGAAGAAGTTGATACAAAAAAAGAAAAAAGGGTAATAGATACAAGAATAGATATTAGCATGGAATCTTATCATTTCCTAGGATATTTTTTACTCAAATGGATTTGGGAAGTCATTGTTTTCATACTTGCTATAGTGATTTTGATCTTGTATAACTCTCATCCATGCCTTCTCAAACTAGGGATTCTATCCATCTTATTGCAGGTCTTCCTTGCAATTCTTCGGATAGAAATAAGGAAACTAGTGAAATATTCTGACTGTTCACCTTGCCTTTACTATTGCAACCAACCTATATTACAGTTCCCCCCAAAATCTAGTTTGTAGAAAACAATTATGACAACAAGGACCAAAAGAGCTCAGTAACCAACCCTCAGAAAAATCTGATGTACTCTCATCTATCAGACATAGCAACCAAGAGCAAGTCTGGTTTTGAACATGAACGTGTTTGTAAAATCTCTTGGAGAGGGGATGGTGGGAGATTATAAAAAGTGTGAATAACAGCTAGCATTTATTGAGCACTTTCAGAATTGAAACTGCTTTTTATAAACAACAGCAAAACTGGAATAATAAGAGCTGATATTTATATAATGCTTCTGAAGCAGTTAAATAGTACCCAGGAGTCAGGAAAACTCATTTTCATCACCTCAATTTATCAGTTGTGGGACTCTGGGCAACTCACTTAACTTTGCCTCAGTTTCCTCATCTATGAAATGTGCTGGAAAAGAAAATGACAAACCCATCTATTATTTCTGCCAAGAAAACCCCAAATGGGTTCATGATTGGAAAAAGTCTGAACCAATAATAAATATAGTACTAACTATGGGCCTCTCATTCTGCCTTAAGCACTGAACAAATCTTAGCCCATTTGATCTTGACAACTGTAGAAAGTAAATACTATTATTATTCCCATTTTATAGATGAAGAAACTGATAGATGATTTGTCCATTATGTTCATCATAAAGGAAAATGAACATATTGATAAGATTACCCATCAACAAAGTAACACCAATTCCTGAGGATAAGGTAAATGTTAATGCGGGGAGGGGGGAAAACTAAGTAGATCTGTTATCATTTGCCTATCTGTCAATAAAGGTCAGATTCTGTTTTTTTTGTCAGGAAAAAAGGATGAGAAAGAAAAATTCCAGAGAGGAAGACCAAGACAGTTTTCTTTTGAATTTCACAAGAATATTCTCCTTCCACACTCCAAATCTCCATCACAGATAGTTTTGAAAAGCATAGTTTAAATTAAGAAATATCTCATTGTCTTAAAAGCAATTGTAAAACAACTTAAATATGATAACAGGAGGCTATAACAAGCACAACGGGGGGGATATGGGGTACTCAACTGATTCAGTAGCTCCAGGAGAGAAATAACAACCATTCATTCAATAAGCACTTATTGAGTACCTACTGTGTACTCAGCACTCTATTAAATGCTAGAGGGGGTAAAAATCATTTCTTTTGTGTTCCTATTGCTTAGCATTGAGCTAGAGAAACAAATCATATAGAATCAGTATGAGAACTATTCAGGGAGGCATAGGAGAAATTAAAAGATGTATGATGAAGCTGTGAATTGGTACAACCATCCTGGAAAGAAATTTGAAATGATACAAATACAGAGGCTGATCTGCCCATTCTCTGACCCAGAGATTCTACTAGGGATATATGCCCTGAGGCAGTTTCTGACTTCTGAATACACTAGGATTTTGATTGCCAAACTTTCCAAAGTAGATACTCATCAATTGGGAAATGACTGAACAAAGTGTGGTACATGAACATAAAGGATTATTATTATTATTATTACACAAAGGAGTATGGGGAGACTTATATATACTGATGCCAAGTGAAGTAAGTGGAACTGGGAAAACCATAAGCACAATGACTGCAATGGCATAAAAATGAAAAGATCCAGCACCAAGCAACTGAAAATTAATTTTATAGTTGGAACAATCTTGTTCTCAAAGAAAAAATATGAAGAGATGCTCTCACTCTACTCCTTAGTGGCCTTGTCTGGCAGTGTGGCATATTGCATGTAACATAACTTTTTTTCAATGTATTCATTAATTTTGATGATTTTCTTTTCTGTTTTTAACAATTGTTTTTTCTCTGTAAGGCATGAGTCTCTAGGGTGCCCTCTCTCAGGGTGGCAGAGGGATACAGGAGGATATCTAGGCAATGTGCAAGAAAAAAATATATCAATAAAAATGTTTTTAAAAAGATGTGAGAGATACCTAATGAGAGTGTCCAGGTTGGAAGGGACCTTCAAACCATTAAGTCAACATGCCAAGAGTTCCTCCTACAAAACCATTAAGTAACAACTGGCCATCTTCTTTCAAGACTCTCTAAAGAAGAGGAGCCCATTATCTCCCACACAGGCATCATTGTTAGGAATTATTTCTGACATCAAGCCTAAATTTTTCTCTTTTCATATTCACATTCTGGAATTCTATGAAGAATGGGAAGAACATGAAAAGAGAAAAATTTAAATCAAATTCCTCTACCATGAAATACTCTTTAATGACTTTGACTGCAATGTAGTGCTAATAAAGGCTATAGATCTACTTTAATCTACTTGAAAATAATTATCAGGCCCCACCTTCTATTCAATCCAATAAACATTTATCTATCAAGTTCTTACAGTCCCTGCCCTCAAGGAGCTTACAATTTAACAAGGGAGGAGTCAAGCAAATAAATATAAACAAGCTACAAGATAAATAGGAACAATGGGAAGGTACTAGAATTAAGAAGGGGTGAGGGAAGGCTTCCTGTATAGGAGATGGAATTTTAGTTGAGAAAGGAAACCAGGGAGATCAATCATTAGTTGGAGCAGAGGAGGGAGAGCATTCCAAGCCTGGAGTTCAGCCCCCAGAATGCTTAAAGTCAGGTGAGAAATGGAGCATCCTGATCATGGAACCACCAGAAGGCCAATTTCACTAGATCATGTTCCAGAAGACTGGAAAAGTATTGGGGGCCTAGGTTGCCCAGGGCTTTGAATGTAAAACAGAGCATTTTTGATTTGCTCCTGGAGTTCTTGAATTTATTGAGTGAGGGGAGGAAGGGAAAGAACATAATTAGACTTGCATTTTAGGAAAATCACTTTCCTGGCTTAGTGGAAGAGAGTAATGACTGGAAGGGATTCACCATAAGGTAATGGCAAGAGTCCAGATATAAGGTGAGGGCCTGTACCAGGGTGATAGCAGCACCAGAGGAAAAGAAGAGGGGTATTCAGAAGATGCTGCAAAAGGTATTCTCATTTCCAGGTTAACCATCCCCAGCTCTTTCAACTGATTGCCAAATGGTCTTCCCCAGCTGCTTTTTCCTTCAAAATCTTTCCTTCAAAATTAATGGGTAGTATTAGGAAAAAATTTTCAAAAAGATATGAAAGAGATCCAGATTACAGTCCACCTCTAATACTACTTGGGTACCAGAGGCAAATCATTTAATCATCCCCTCAAGGCTCAGCTTTTTCATCTGTAAAATGGGTGCACTCATCCTTATTTTTCCTATCTCACATGATTGTAGGGGAATTCATATATTCCTATAGAATATGAATATATATGTATATATATATATATGTATATGTGTGTGTGTGCATGTATATTCCTATATTCCTATAGAATATAAAGCACTCCACAGGTATGAGATGTGAGTCAGTAACTCCATGACAACACAGAAGAGATCAGCATGGTAATCTTTCTATACAGAAAAAATTAAAATAAGACAAAGGATGGCAGTTGCCCAATAAACAAATTATAGCATACAGTAGGATGGGCAGTTCACTGAATAATCATAGCTATCTCAAAGGTGAAAGAGATATCAGAATCAACTAGCCCAACCCGTGGCTGATGATGAATTCTTTCAGCAATATCTAACAAATAGCTTTTCACTCTTCATTTAAAGACATTTAATAATAAGGGAACCAATCAGTCAATAAACATTTAATAAGAGCCTGTTATTTTTTTATCATTATTATTTAAGTATAAATCTCTGAACTAACCTACTTCCTCCAGAGACAACCCATTCCATTTTTGGATTTCCTTACATAAAACCAAAGTCTGCTTCTTTTCAATTTCTTCCCATTGCTTCTAGCTTCATTTTCTGGAGTCAAGACCAAAAAAAAAAAGTCTAATCTTTCTTCTGTATGACAGCTGTCCGCATACTTGAAGACATTTATCTTGTTTTCCCCTAACATCCCCAATTCCTTCAACTGACCTTCAAATGCAAGGGTCTAGAGGACCCTCAACATTCTGTTTGACCTCCTTCAGTCAAGGTAATGAGGCAAGGTAAAATAAGGCACACGGAACTGAATACAATATACATAGGCTCAATTAGATCAGAGAGTGGCTACATATACAGAAGATAGAGTGAATTCTGCCTCAGACACTTACTATGTGATCTTGGGCAAGTCACTGAACCTTAATTAGCATTAATCTCTTCATCTACAAAATGGAGATAATGATTGCATGACTGTTGTAAAGATGACATGAGATAATCTATGGAAAGTTCTTTGTAAACCTTAAAGCTCCAGGCAAATTGTTAATATTATTAATACTATTTGAAGCTGGCTATATGTAAACACACATATACTTTATATCTATATCTATATCTATATCATCTATCTAGATATATATACATATATCTATATCTAATCTATATCTATATCTATATCTAATCTATATCTATCTATATATCTATATCTATATATATCTATATCTATCTATATATCTATATCTATATATATATCTATATATCTATATCTATCTATCTATCTATCTATCTATCTATCTATCTATATACTGTTGTTGAGTTGTGTCAGCCTTTTCTTAACTCTTTTTTAAAAATTTTATTTATTTAAGGCAATGGGGTTGAGTGATTTACCCAAGGTCACACAGCTAGGCAATTATTCAATGTCTGGGGTCACATTTGAACTCAGATCCTCCTGACTCCAGGGCCAGTGCTCTATCCACATGCCACCTAGCTGCCCTATCCTAAGTCTTTGTGACCACATTTGGGATTTTCCTGGCAATGGTCCTTGACATTTTCTTCTCCAGTTCATTTTAGAGATGAGGAAACTAAGGCAAACATGCTAAAATGATTTGTCCAGGGTCATGCAGTTAGCATCTGAAACTGAATTTGAACTCAAGAAGATGAGTCTCCAGGAAGTCATTAGGAAGATGAGGATGATTCAAGTACCCAGCCTGGAATCTTCCTCATCTTCCTGATGACTTCCTGGAGACTCATCTTTCTGAGTAGATAGATGGATGGATAGATAAATAGATAGATAAAAGATAGGTAATAGATAGATAGATAATAGATAGATAATAGATACATGTATGTGTAAACACAAACTTATATACATCAACATAACCAGGTATCTAGTGTGTATGTTTATATATAGAAACATAGTTTCCTTTATTATATACATATATACTATATATATTTCAACAAAATTGTTTTCTTTTTAACATGGTATATTCATATAACTGTATATATGTGACATTAAATATGTATTTCTGTACAGGTATTAGACTATTGGACATATTAGTTATAAATTAATATTTATATGGTGCATATGTGTATTTATCTGTGGATGGAGTGATAGATCTGGTGTCAGAAGGACCTGAGTTCAAATGTGGCCTCAGACAAACCATTCCAATATTTCTAACAAGAAAACCCCAAATGGGGTCATGAAGAGTCAGAAACAACTGAAACGACTGAAGGACAACAATATTAGATAAAGTTGCCAGACCAAGGTAAAGAACCCCAGAACACTGGAAAACCACTGGACCTGAAATCACAGGACTTGAGTTCAAATTCTACTTCCGATTTTAACTGATATGGGGGTAAACCAATTTACTCTCTCTAGGTCTCAGTTTCCCCATCTTTATATATTTTTCATTGCTGTTGGGTTGTTTAAATCATCCAAATCTTTGTCATTTCCTTCTCCAGCTCATTTTACAGATCAGGAAACTGAGGCAAGATGAAGTGACTTGCTCAAGGTCACACAGTTACTAAGTGTTTGAAGCTGGATGAGAAGGTAGGGCCAGATGAGCTCCAAGGTTCCTTTCAGTTCCAGGTTTATGATACTCTGACTTTTTCAAACAAGGGTATTAGGACCAAGGAAAACTTGATTAGGTTCCCAAAAGTGAGATTAGAGAGAGGGTCATGATGATGCAGCAGCTTTTCTTCCTCTCTTGTTCATTCTCTTAATTTCCTCTTTCCCCAAGAGACAGAGACCCTGAAAAAGAGAAACATGAACCTGCTCAAGAAGGTGTTCTGGATCCTCTCCCGTAGGTTAGGGGGCATAACTGACCTGGAGCAGGAAGAAGAGTTGGTTTGTCTTCCTAACCCCAGAATGAGTTCCAAGACTCTTGGAGCCAACTAGAGAGTTTCCTTCCACATGTGAGACTGTTGCTGAAGTGTGGACCAATGACAGGCTGGCAGTGCCTGCTTGCACCCCAGGTGGGGAAGGAGCGGGGTAAGGAGGTGAAGGAGAAGGAGGGAAGTGACACTTCCATTATGCTCCTATAACCCTCCATCCCCTTGATGCAGAAACCTAACGCTTACCGCCAGCCATTTGTGGCTTCCCCAGGAAACCATTGGAAGTGGGCCGGGTGCCCAATGGTTTCTATTCCAGTTAAGTAAATAAATGAAATATGCTAATTAGAACCCTATTAGCTCACAGCAGGTAGTAATCCATGGCATTTTGATTGGAAAGAATTCTGTCATCCAAAAGGCTGGTCTATAACAGAATATAAATGGAATCCGTTTTTTCATCTTCCACACAGTATGGCAACAAGCCAGTTTTCCATGAAGCAGACTCAGGACCTGGTGTGAATTGAGGGTATCACTGAGGTTCCCTGAAGACTCTTCTAGGCCTCTCAAAATTTAAAGCCAGGTTCAATCAGAATTTGGACTGGCAAAATCCAAAAATGTGGACAGTGTTTAAAGGCACAGATTAGGTTTAAGAAAAGCATGACTTTGGTCAATTTATTTTGCCCAGAATGAGATCTTTCAAGCAAATTGGTTTGCTCACTGTCCTTCCTACAGTATATTCCATCGTCTCTCCCTGACAGTTTGTACAGATTTATACCAAGTTTCTGGGATGAAAACCATCCTTGGCTTCCTCAAAGCTCAGTTCTCCTATAAGAGACCTACCTGGATCCTCCCACTTACCGCTGTCCTCACACCAAAATTATTTTACATTGGCTTTGTATATATCCCATATTTACTTTTTATTGCAAGGTAATGGGGTTTAAATGACTTGTCCAAGTCCACACAGCTAGGTAATTATTAAGTGCCTGAAGCTGGATTTGAACTTGGATCCTCCTGACTACAGGGCTGGTGCTCTATCCATGGTGCCACCTAGCCCCGCCCCCCACTGGCATTTACTTTTGGGTGTGGTATACATAGTTTCCTTCCAAAAGAATGTAAGCTCCTTGAGGGCAGGAACAATTTCATTTTTGTGCCTTGACATGATAAGAACTTAGTAAGTTCTTGTTGAATGAATGACTGATAGTGAACAATTGAAGAAATGAATGGATGTTCTCCTTTGTTTTTATCATAGTCTTGTTCTTCTAGGACCTGCCCCAGAATGCTTTCTTTTTAACTCGGATTCATTACAACATAATTCTAGAATGGTCTACCCAAAAACATCATTGCACTGAAATGGTCAAGTTTGGAGTGTCCTAGGGGAAATCTTAATTCAAGATTTCCTCTTCATGTTGATATTGTTTCAGCTACCCAAAAAATGCAGTGGAGAATCTATTTCCCTTTTTGATGTAAGTTAAATCTAGAACTCAGCAGAGAGAAGACTTCAGAGAGAATACAGATGTCAGAAGAAAAACTTTAATAAAGGAATAGCATACTTTTTAATCTAGTCTTTATAAACATCCACTTTCAAAGAACTTTGGGGGCTTAAGGGGATTAGTATTATGACATATCTGTCAGGTGGTCACAGAATATTTCTAAAACCTCCATTATAGTTTAAGTGACACAATGAAACTTAACTATTCTACAGCTATTCCTAGAATCATGTTTTTACTATTTTTTATTTACATGAAAAGTTCATGGAATTACCTATGAATTCTCTGGGAAAAAAAAAAAAACTTTTTTTTAATAGAGAGAGTCAAATTTCTTTTTTTTTAGTTTATTTAATTTATTTTAGTTTATTTATTATATGGGGTTAAGTGACTTGCCCAAGGTTATACAGCTAGGCAATTATTAAGTGTCTGAGGTCACATTAGAACTCAGATCCTCCTGACTTCAGGATCGATGCCCTATCCACTGCACCACCTAGCTGCCACCTGGAAAAAAAATCCTTAAGGGAAACAAAACATAGATCAGAAGCTGTTAAGCTTTTTTGAGTTAGATCTTTGGAGGGGCAACTAGATGGTGGGTGCAGTGGACAGAGCACCAAGATTGGAGTCAGGAGGATCTGAGTTCAAATTCAGCATCAGATATTGAATAATTATAATTACTTAGCTGTGTGACCTTGGGCAAGTCACTTAACCCCATTGCCTTGCAAATAAAAAAAGGAACCTCTGGAAATATGGAGAAATTCACTGACCCCTAAGATGTCTTAAATTCATAATTGAAGGAAATGTTGGACTTCAGTTAGAGGCTAGTGAATATATACATGTTTGTATGTATGTATCATTTCTAGGTATATAGACTGTGTGTTTACTATACACACATATGTGGGGAGGGGGGAGAGAGAGAGAGAGAGAGAGAGAGAGAGAGAGAGAAAGGGGAGAGGAAAAGAAAGGAAAGAGAGAGGGAGGGAAAGCTAGGGTGAGAAAGAGGAGGGTGAGAGAGAAAGACAGAGAGACAGAGAAGGGGGGATGGGGAAGAGAGGGGCAGAGGGAGGGAGGGAGGGGGAGAGAGAGAGAGAGAGAGAGAGAGAGAGAGAGAGAGAGAGTCATTCCAGCTTTCCATGAAACGTATCTCAGGATCCCATGTGACTGTAGGTCAATGAGATTCTTGTTGCAATTTTAAATACTGAATGAGGTGTGACTATAAACTTTGAGGGACCTCAAGAAATTTTCAGGAGAGTTCATATGCATACACATGTACATACATACATGAATGCATATATTTACTAATTTCTTTCTTTTTTAGGTTTTTGCAAGGCAAACAGGGTTAAGTGGCTTGCCCAAGGCCACACAGCTAGGTAATTATTAAGTGTCTGAGACTGGATTTGAACCCAGGTACTCTTGACTCCAGGGTCGGTGCTTTATCCAGTATGCCACCTAGCTGCCTCCTAACTTCTAAATGAAATATAGCACTTCCCTTAATTATGAATTTTAATATTCTGAGAAAGGATCAGAAGAAACCATAAATGTACATGTACATATGTTGGTTGATTCTTGTCCTTCATTATTGAAGAAGACAAAAATGACTTCACTATGTTAGAGACAAGTTACATTATGTCTGATTTGACTGAGCAGATAAATATGAGCTCAGAATATTCTATGACAGATTGGGGACAAATAGTCCATGTAAACACTGGGGGTAGGTTCTCTGAACTTAGTCATTTCACATTTTCTTTGAACTGCTTTCATTATGCCATGCTTAAAGAGGGCAGCACCCTAATGCTGGGTGGTACTGTGCCAGTACCTCCAATACTTCATACCCAATCCCAAAGTTCTTTTTAAAGTATTAAGTGTCATAAGTTCAACAGAGAATTTGCTTCAACATTTTTTTCTGTACAGTTGCTATTGCTAGTAGTATTGCCTCCATCCTATCCTTCCCCACTCCCATTTATTCTACTCTCTCCTTTCACCCTGTCCCTTTTTAAAAGTATGTTGTATCTGATTAGCCTCTCCCATGATCTTCCCTCTCTTCTATCCCTACCCTGCCTCCCCTCCCCCTGTTCCTTTTCTTCCACCCTTTTCCTCTCCTTTTTTCCTCTAGGGTAAGAGAGATTTCTATACCCCAATTGGGTGTGTATATTCTTCTTTGAGCCCCTTCTGATGAGAGTAAAGCTCACTCACTCCCCTTCACTTCCCCTCCCTTCCACTCCATTGCAAAAACTTTTTCTTGCCTCTTTTATATGATATAAATTACCCCATTCTACCTCTCCTTTCCCTTTCTCACAGCACATTCCTTTCTCCCCTATTAACTCCATCTTTATAAATATTTTATATCTTCAAATTCAACTACCTCCTGTGCCCTGACAATATATGCTCCTTCTATCTACCCTAATAATTGAGAAGATTCATATTAGTTATAAATATCATCTTCCTATGTGGGAATACATGCAGTTTAACATCATTAAGTTCCTCATGATTTGCCCTTTTTGTCCACACTCTCTATGCTTCACCTGAGTACTGTACTTGAAGTTCAAACTTTCTGTTCAGCTCTGGTCATTTCATTAGGAAAGTTTCAAATCCCTTGTTTAATTGAATGAGTATCTTTTCCCCAGAAAGACTGTGCTCAGTTTTGCTGTGTAGTTGATTCTTTATTGTAATCCTAGCTCTTTTGCCTTCCAGAATATCATATTCCAAGCCCTATAAGCCCCTAATGTAGAAGCTGCTAAATTTTGTGTAATCCTGACTGTAGCTTCACAATATTTAAATTGTTTCTAGTTGCTTGTCATATTTTCTCCTTGTCTTGGGAGTGCTGAAATTTGGTTATAATATTCCTGGCAGTTTTCATTTTGAGATTTCTTTCAGGAGGTAATCAGTGGATTCTCTCAATTTCAACTTTACTCTCTGCTTCTATTATATCAAGACAATTTTTTTGAAGGATTTCTTGAAAAATGAAGTCCTTGTTTTGGTCATGACTTTCAGGTAGTCTAATAAATTTTAAATTATCTCTTCTGGATCTGTTTTTCAGGTGAGTTGTTTTTCCAATGAGATATTTAATATTTGCTTCTAGATTTTCATTCTTTAGTTTTGTTTTAATGTTTCCTTGATTTCTCACAAAGTCATCAGCTTCCCTTAGCTTCATTCTACATTTGAAGGAATTTTCTTCAGAAAGTTTTTGTATCTCCTTTTCTACCTTGTCAATTCTGCTTTTTTAAAACATTCTTTTCATCATTGGCTTTTTGGACTGTCTTTTCCATTTGACCCAAACTGGTTTTTAAGACACTTACTTTAATATTTTTTGGTCCTTCACCAAGTTGCTGACTTAGTTTTCATAATTTTCCAGCATTGCTCTCATTTCTCTTTCCAATTTTTCCTTTACCTCCTATACTTGATTTTCAAAATCTTTTTTGAGATCTTCCTTAACCTGAGATTAATTTATATTTTTCTTGGAGGTTTTGGATATGAAGCTTTGTCTTTATTATCTTTTGAGTGTGCATTTTGATCATCCATAGGACCAAAGTAATTGTCTATGGTTGGATATTTTTCCTTCTGTTGTTTGCTCATTTTCCCAGTCTGTCACTTGATTTTAACTTTTTGTTAAAATCTGCTTCTAGGGTATAGGATGCACTGTACCTGAGTATGAATGAAGCCACAGAGTCCTGCCTAAGGGATATCAAAGATACCTCTACAATCTCCTCCCCAGTCTACTTGCTATCCACAGGCTAAGTGCTCTGGAAGCAGCTATGGGGCTGCCATATGACTCCTCAGTATGTTCCTGGTTCCCAGGGAAGATCTGCCCTGAGGCCTGCCCTTGAATGAACTCTGCTCTCACTCTAGTGCAGCAGAATTTTCCTGCTGCCTTCCCAATTGTCCTTGGCAATCCCTTGATTATGAAGTCTGGAAACTGTCACCACTGCCATGGACCCAGTCACCTTGAGATCTGTTCCTGGATGATTTGGGTTGCACTGTGGGCCCTTTCTAACCTGGTGCAAGAGACACTTTCCCTGGATCTACCAAGTTGTCTTGGGCTGGAAAATTGTTTCACTCATTTTTTTGTGGGTTCTGCCACTCTGGAATTTGGTTAAAGTCATTATTTAAAGGTATTTAGAGTGATTTAAAGGAGAGTCACAAAAGTCTTTGCCTTTACTTCACCATCTTGGCTCTGCCCCTCAATTCCAAAGTTCTTAAGAAACAACTTGAGAGTGTCCTTGTATATTTGTTTGTGTCTATGTTGGTATGTATTTTGGATGCATATATTTTTCATCTAAGTGCATGGAACTCCTGAAATCTCCTCCTTAGACTCTAATCTCTGAGGGCAGGAACTGTCTTTTGCCCCCTGTTGCATCCCAATGCTTAGCATAGTGCTAATATATTTATATATTAGGCACTTAATTTATTTGCTTATTTTTAGGTTTTTGCAAGGCAATGGGGTTAAGTGACTTGTCCAGGCCACACAGTTAGGTAATTATTAAGTGTCTGAGGCTGGATTTGCACTCAGGTACTCCTGACTCCAGGGCCAGTGCTCTATTATTCACTGCATCATCTAGCCGCCCCTTAATATATATATTTATTGACGGACTGACTAACCACAGAACCCAGGTTATTAACCTCTGACCTAGAGTTTAGCCATCTAAATATTATGACTTTTCCTGGCAGATTCACTTTTACTGAGGAGAATATCATGTCTTGTACTCACTGCTTAGTCTTGGGCAAGTTATTTAACTAACCATCCAGCCCCTCATCTCCACTCAGTAACATGAAGGAGTTGGATCAGCTGGAAGTGTTGCTGTTAGTGAAATCCCAATTAAATAGCTCTTGTTCAATTGAGTAGGCCTCTGAACTCTGTCTAAAACAAGGCCAAGGGAAGGCAGTAACACTGTTTATATTCAGACAAGAAACATGCCTTTCAGTTCTTACATTAGAGAAAAATTTAATTTTCCTCTCCCAAAATGAATTCTGGTTTTAACTTAAAAACATGTCATGGTTGCAATGTGTTCTGTATATAATTTCTCTTTTTCTCACCATCCATTTTCTTCTTTATTTTCTTTTTGTGAGTCTGCGTGGGGAACTAAGCTGGATTATGGATCAATTCCCAGTGTATACTGAATTACAGCTGTTGTATCAACAGTACTTTTGAACTTCAAGCTTCAATTTTAAATGAAGTCTTCAAGAAAACATACAAAAAATAATAAAGATTCAGACTAAGTTATTAAAAGTTCTATACATTTTCCCAAATCCAATCTAGCCTTCTCTCCTTTTATTCAATTCTGGGCTCAGCCTATTGTTCTTCTGCAGTGTCTAAGGTGTACATACTAATATACCAGTTAAATGGGCTGTCTGTCCCCATATATCACAGTTTAGACAAGAGGCATTCTTCATTTACTAGGTATTACTTGTTTGGACAGGCAGGCTAAGTTCTTATAAGTGATTATGGATCTTATGAAGAAAAGCATCTTTCCATCTGACCTGTTGTTTTTGTCTGCCCCCATTCCTTGCACCAGAGAAATCCATTCTGCTTCATATGTGGGCCTAAAATCAGGGCCCCTTAAAGAAAGATAGTAACAGCTGGAAGATTCGTCTTTAGTTTAAATCTAGCCTCAGACAATGACTGGCTGTGTGACTCTGGAAAAGTCATTTCACCCTGTTTGCCTCAGTTTCTTCATCTTTAAAATGAGCTGAAAAAGGAAATGGCAAACCATTTTGATATTTCTGCCAAGAAACTCCACAAAAATGGTCATGATGAGTAGGAAGGACACAACTGAAAAAAAAGACTAGACAACAAGAATAGGTAGAGATAGCTATTCAGTCTAATTCAATCTAAAAATCATTTATAAAGTGCTGAAGAACTCATACAAGGAATGAAGTCACAAGATGATCAAAAGAAGCAGTACTAGAACATTCTCAAGGTCTCTCTGAGGGACTTTGGAATTCATTGTATGACATGGGAGACATTGGCACAGGATTGCCCAGCATGGCCAACCTACATCAAAATGCTCTATGAGCAAAGCAGAACTGAAATAATGCAAAAGACATGTGAGATGCACAGATTTAGGAAATGTGCCTGAAATGTTCACATGGGCTATTTGTACCTGACCCAGGGAAGAGCTTTTCAAGCTTATATTGGTCCAAACAATCATTGTTGGCTATTGTTAGTTTCCTTTTAGACTAGCTGCTCAGGATATGTTAGGCTCCTGCCGGCTAACTTATCCTTACCCAGGTGAAAGTTGAAGGGGTGGGAGACGAGGGAGACAAGGATGACAAGTTCTCATTAAAGTTCTCTTAGTTCTCCAAGTACTCCATTTATTAGACCAAATACAAGTGCTTAAATATCCTCCCCAGTCCCTAGTCCACTCCCACTCCCATGGCGCTCTTCAGTCAACCAGTAAATATTGCTCTGGTGCTAGAGGACACCAGGTGATGAAAATTTACAGTACTCCCGCACACAACAGTCCCTTATAGGATATACTGTAACTTGACTCTTAACACAGTAATGCTATTTTGGTCCTCTTTGAGAACAAAGGACCGTGACCAACCAACTATGGATGAAAAAGTATCCTAGACCTACTTCCATGAGAAAATGAATGCATTCTACTTTGGGACTCCATCCTCAGGTTAAGCAACTCTAATTAAATATAATTAGATATAAAATATTTGAGAATAAAAATTGACATATCAACTGACTGTCTTACAGCTCCATTCATCAATCCCATAATTTGCCAGATCCAAACTCCCTTTCCTGAACACCACTGCCTTGGAAGTGTGGTCTTCCTTTATTGGAATGGAAACTCCTTGAGTGCTGGGATCATCACACTTATGTTTCTGTAACCCTATCCCCTCACATAGTACTTGGAATTGAAATGATACTAGGGTTTCATGAACCCAAACTTCTCCTTGATACAATGCCCCTTCTTTTTTATACCATAGGGCTACTAGTCATAGAAATGAATGAAGCATTAAAATTTAAGATCATCCAAAGGACAATGGAGAAATTTATGAATGACTTCATCATATCAGCAATGAAGAATGTCCACCAAAAGTGAGGTTTCAGACATTATCAAAGAGATGGATAATCAGAAAAAGAAGTGAGCTTGATTGAGGTATCACAAAGGGAATATTGAAGGATAACAAAAGGAGAGCTGGTGTTATCCATTTATACTCACAAGAGAAAGCATCTGAGCCCACTGAGTGGCTCCAATGGGCACAGGCAAATATAGCTAAGAGTCATTACACAAGACAAATCATGGATAAGATTCTGGAATAAACCTATGATTTTTATCATTGCACAGAGCTCATAGTGAGGAACTCTCTAATTCAATGAAAGTCTATATCTGCTCTGAAATTTGTCTTCCAACATTATCTGAGGCACTGAGAAGTTAAGATGACTTGGCTAAGCTGTCAGCATGTATCAAAAGTGGGACTTGAAGCCAGGTGCTTACTGATTCTGAGGTCCACTATCTCCCACAAATAGTGTTGTTTTGGAAAGAATTGCCATATCAGTGAAAATAGAAATAAAACAAGTTACTGAAGTAAATAATAAATATTCAGATCATTTAAAATTATACTGAATTTTCTACTATTAACAAATTGATTGATTACAACTTCTAGGAAAATTATTAGTTAATACGAAATATTTATATATTTGGGGGATTTTTCAGGGGAAAATGTGTATATTTTGAGCCTTCTTCTGCCTGAGTTGACTCAGGCATCCCTAAAAGTGGTTTTCAATTAGTACACAAGACATGGACTACTCTCTATTTAAACCATCTGCCAATGCTTCATTCTGGCTGGAGGTGACTCCCAAGTATTTGACTTTGGTACCAACATGGAGGAGCTTCAAGTATGGATCCAGTAAAAGTCTAATGACCAGAACCACTGAGCTTGGGAAGTTCAAGGATAACCACATGGCAATTTTTTCCCTATAACAAATCTTCAAAACATTCTATTAAAACCATAGGGAAGGAGGTGGCTAGGTGGCTCAGTGGATAGAGTACTGGCCCTGGAGTCAGGAGTCCCTGAGTTCAAATCCGACCTAGCTGTGTGGCCTTGGGCCAGCCACTTAACCCCATTTGCCTTACCAAAAAAAAAAAAACCCTAAAAAAAACCCCATAGAGAAATTAAAATCTTTGCTGGTGAAGTACCCATTCTTGACAAAATATCAGATTTTAAAGTGAAAAAGCATATGGCAGCTAGGAGACAGCAAATAATGTGCTAGACTTGGAGTCAGAAAGACCTAGGTTCAAATCCTAGCTCAGACACTAAAGTTATTTGAGTTCTTTCAGTCTTAATTTCCTCATCTGTAAAATTGGAAATAATAATAATAATAATAATATCTACCTTCTCTAAGGATTAAATGAAACATCAAATCAAACCTATCAAAATGCTAAGTGTGATGAGGATGATGGTGATGAAAGATTACAAAAAGATTCCATCTTTGTTCTGGATTTGGAACAGAGAAGAACATCAGAATTTTAAAAGAAAAAAAATCAGACTACTTCCCATTGCTACTGCAAATCAGGAGTACATCAAATGGAGAGGGTATTTTTCCAATCGAATTCATCAAGTGCTTACCTTGTGCAAGGAATTGTGCTAACTTTTTTTTCTCCTTACATTTTTTTTATTATTCTAGCTATTTTGACATTTTAATTTATTATATATTTATTTTAAACATTCTTTTTTTCTAATTTTGGGTTTCAAATTCTCTCCCTCTCTCTCTCTCCTTTCTCCACTCACTAAAAAAACAAGTAATATGGTATCAATTATATATATATATGAAATCATGTAAAATATATTTCCAAATTAGCCATATTTTTAAAAAAAACAAGAAAAATAAATAAAGTGAGAAAATTATACCTCAATTTACATTGAGTTCATCAGTTCTCTTTCTCAAGATGAATAGCAATTTTTTTTTTATTTTTAATTCTTTGGAATTATCTTTTTTTTCTTTTCCTTTTTTTTTTTAGGTTTTTGCAAGGCAATGGGGTTAAGTGGCTTGCCCAAGGCCACACAGCTAGGGAATTATTAAGTGTCTGAAGCCACATTTGAACTCAGGTCCTCCTGACTCCAGGGCTGGTGCTCTATTCACTGTGCCACCTAGCCACCTGTGGAATTATCTTCTCTCACTGTCTTGATCAGAGTAGCCAAGTCTTTTATATTGATTGTTATTATATAGATGGTGCTAGCATTGAAGGATACAATTAGGTGGCACAGAGAATGGAATATTAGGTCTGGAGTCAGGAAGACCCGAATTAAAAATTCAACCTCAAACACCTCCTAGCTGTGTGATCCTGGGCAAGTCATTTAATTCTGTTTTCCTCAGTTGCTCCTCTGTAGAATGAGCTAGAGAAGGAACTGACAACTATTCAAATATTGTTTCCAAGAAAACCCCAAATGAGCTCATGTAGGGTCTGAACCGACTCAACAAAAACAACAAAATTGGCACCTCAAGGAATTGATAGTCTACCAGACAAATAAAATGACAGATGGAGAGAAAATGGGGAACAGAGCAGGACCACAGGGAGATAAAGATGAAGAGAGGAGAGGGAGAGAAACAAAGAGATAGCATACATGATTATTTCCAGAGGACAAAAAGAACAACACTAGGGACTAAGAGAATTAGAAATTCCCAAAGGAGATGTATACATAAATTGATCCTTGAAGAAAGTTAGGGATCCCCAAAGGTGGGGTTTTGAAGGGAGCGTATTTTAGTCATGGGAACAGTTCATCCAAAGATATGGAAGTGGGAGATGAAGTACCAAGTTTGGGGAAGAACAAGTAATGCCAGTATTACTGAATTGGAAAGTACTTGAATGAGATAAACTTATTTATGTTCAGAAGGAGCTCCATTTTCTCATTTGTAAGTTAGAATTGTTGTAGGGATCAATAGTAGGGATCAAATGACCTAATAGCTATTAAAGTTAACTAAACCTTGACAATCTCTCTCAATGTCAATAATACTAGTGTTGGCAAGATGAAATGACTACTACAAGAAGCCCCTACCCATGATGAGAAATAAAATTCTCTATTAGGTAAGGCAGTGTGGTATAGTGGGCAAATCTCCAGTTGTAGCTTTGTCTTTGCCATTTACTCCCTTTGGGACCTTTGGCATGGGGAATCCACCAACTGTGTCTCAGAGAAGATTGGAGAAGGTAGCCTCTAAGCTATGGATCTGTGATCCCCAGAAATAAGGCACCATCCTACAGCTTTGTCGAAAGCTTAGCTTTCACATCACATCGATTAGTTGTTTTGTCTCGTTGATTTCACCTTAGGAAAAATTGTGCTGTTAAGGGAACACGTTCTCGATGCTTTTGTATAATTTTCAGAGAAGGAAGAAAGGAAGGAATTTCCTTGAACTCCACACATTCCAAGTATCCATCTTTTTTGAAGCTTGGCTTTCCAAAGGGAAAATCCACAATCTGGCACTGAGACCAAAATGGCAGAATGAGATTCCTTCCAGCCACTTGAAATGAGGCCTGCTCGAGGGGCTGTTGGAGATGGCAATTACCCCTGTGCGGCCCTACCCAGGGATTTCAGACAAAGCAGCTGCCTACTTGCTACCAGGTAATTCTACCTGCTAATTACTTGGAAAGATGCAGGTAGTAAACAACTGACCTGAATGTTTTCCTGAGTATGGGGACCTATAAAAGAAAAAGGAAAGGAAGAAAAAAAACAAAAAGAAAACCTTTAAAAGGCCACATAGTGATGTTGACAGAGAGTCAGGAGCTGTTGAAAACCTATCAAAATATTCTTGCAGCATAATGAAGCATTTTGGGCAGCCCCACTCTCCCCAGACAGTCCCATTTGCCAGCAGCTGCAACAATAAGGAAAACTTTATTAGCGGTGTGGCATTTTTTTTTTAATGCAGACTATAAAAACACCCACTGAGCTGCTGGCAGCTTCTGCCAAGTGGCAAATACACAGTGAATTGCAGATAAGAGAAGGTTTTGGACTCAAGCCCTAAAAGAATTCGTAGAAGACATGTGATTCCTTGGATGGGGGGGAAGGGGAGGAAGACAGATGAGGAAAGAGCTGGAAATGATAAAAGAAGACAGATGAGGGAGAGTTCACCTGGACAAGCCAACGACATCGGATGCAGTTTCATTTTTTGTTTTCTGTTTCTTTTCAATCATCTCAATGCGACAACTAGCCTTACCATTGTCTGGTGACTCTAGCCTCCAAGCAGTGATTTTTCTTGGTGGAATGATGAAGACAAGTGACTTTTCTTGGAAGAATGATGAAGAGAAGTGACATTTAAACTGGGCCAGATATAGGGAATGTCTAATGGGACGTCTCTTCTTCTAGTGTATGGGTCGGCACTTTGTCTTAAACAGCTACCTAGAAATTAAATGAGCTAACTAGAGTCTCAATTTCACCAAAAAGTTCTCTAATAATTGGCAAAGTGTAACATTAGCTCATTTGAGTCTCACAAGAGCTCTCTGAATTAGGCTATCAAACGAGACAAAACATGTAAAGCATTTTGCAAAATAAAGTGAAATATAAATGCTAGCTCTTGCTATTTTTATTATGAAAAGTATTATTATCTCTGTTTTACAAAAGGGGAAGCTGAAGCTCAGAGAGTTTAAGTGTCTTGCCTGTGATCCCATGGACGATAAATATCAGAGTCAGGATTTAAATCCATGCCTACCCAGCTCCCAAAAACAGCATTCTATTTCCTCCACCATGAATACATGGTTATTATAGAGAAAATCTAGAATTATATCATTTTTAAGGCTGGGGACCTGAGAGGCCATTCAACTTACCTTTCCAACTTTATTGTACGTGATTTCTCTCCAATTACTCTTCTTTTTGTTCAATCATATTGCAGTAGTACCCCACTCTTCCTGATGCTATTTGGGCTTTTTTGCATTTTTTTTTTGCTTAGATACTGAAGTAGTTTTCCATTTTCTTGTTCAGCTCATTTTACAAATGAGAAAACAGGCAAATTAAGTGACTTGCCCAAGGTCACACAATTAGTAAGTGTTGAAGATGAGTCTTCCTGATTTCAAACCCAGCACCTTTCCACTGCCCCTAGAAGTACAGTATACCTGAGTTCAAAAATTATCTCATAATCTTATTAGCTGTAAACCCTAGATTACATGAATTAAAATTCTGTGCCTCAGTTTACATATTTGTAAGATGAGTTAGGATAGCCTCTAAGGTCCCTTTCTCTTTTATGCTCCATTCAACCATGAGCAAATCAACTTTGCCACTGGTTCTGGAAAAAAAGAGTTTCTAAACTGCCCCTAAATCCCCACTTAACCATGCCAGTAAATTTTAGCACCAGAATTTCCCTTCCCGGAGATCACCATCTCCCCACTGTGCTTTGTATACTATTGCTCCTATTAGAATGTCAGTTTTTTGATGGCAAGGATTTTAGATATTTGTTTTTGCTTTGTATATTTTATCCCTAGGGCTTAGCATGGTGTTTTAAACCCAACAACTTTTAATAAACATGTTTTCATTCATAAGGAAATACAGTTTCAAATAAATGGGAATGGCCTATTAACATGTAAATGAATATAAATAATTATTAACATTCACCCTGCAAATTTTATTTACACTATTACTATGCATTGTGATATGCAAAGACCAACTTAAGCCTTCATACCCAAATATATAATCTGTGAAAGTTTTGATTGCTTACAGAATTCCCTCCATCAATCAAAACTAATGACTCAGTAAATAAAATTCTAAGACTGACCAGTGGCTGGCATCATAGAATTATAGATATAGAGCAGCAAGACAGCATCAAGCCCAACTCTCTTGATTCACAGATGAAGAAATAAACAGACAAACACAGATTAAATGACTTTCCCAGGGTCATAGAGCTAATGATTGTCTGAAGTAAAATTTGAACTGAGAACTTCTTTACTCGAGGCCAATGCTCTACCCAGTAAATGGTTGTTGATTGACTGATAGTTGCTACAATGGATCCCTTATGAAAGATATGCTTGGCACTGAAAGGAAGCCACATTCTGAATAACTGAAAAATTCATAATGGTCCCAGAGAACAGAGAACAATATCTCTTCCCATCTTGGCGGAGAGATGAGGAACCACAGGGGTAGAATGAAAAGACATTATTAGATATGGTCACTGCATTGGGAGACTTTGCTGTGAGGTTGTATTTTTTTAATTCTGATCGGTGATTTCATCAGTAGAATGTACTCTAGATGAGGAAAATTCTCTGTGAATATATTGGAGAGTTGCCTCAGGTGAGAAGGCAAGTCCCTTGTTCAGGGTCCCTCAGTCAGGATGATGTAGGTCTTAATTAAACACTGATTTCAAGACAAGTTCTCTATATAGGACACCACCCTGTTCTCACTATTTTCAGAAATGATCAATATGTAAAAGAAAAGTCACTGATAGACCTTTTTTGTTTGTTTTAAATAGCTGCTTAAAATGGAAACTCTTGAAAATATTCTGTAAATCCAAAAATGTCAGTCAGACCACTCTGTCAGAGTAATTCTCCAATTGAGACGAGAAGTTCACTTGCTTGATATAAACCTTTTGCTTCCGTGGAAAGAAAGAGGAAGGCTCTCCATGGATCTGAGAAGAGGCTGAGATTCCCACTCAGCAGGCAATATCCCTCCCAGTAGGAAGGAGCCAAAGTTGGCCCTATTGGTGTGAAAGGGCAAGTCCTTCGTAATGAAATACCAGCTCTCAAGGTGCCACCTCTCCCTATTACTCAGCTAGTACAGCTAGAGTTTGTCTTGGGATCACATGTCCCTGAGTTATTTTAAGACAGTATTAATGTTTTATGATTCATTTCCTACTTTCCTGTGACAAAAAAAAAGAAAGACAGAAAGAAAGAAAGACAGACAGACAGACAGACAGACAGAAAGAAAGAAAGAAAGAAAGAAAGAAAGGAAAGGAAGAAAGGAAAGAAAGAAAGAAAGAAAGAAAGAAAGAAAGAAAGAAAGAAAGAAAGAAAGAAAGAAAGAAAGAAAGAAAGAAGGGAAGGAGGAAAGGAGGGAAGAAAGAGGAAGGAAGGAGGGAAGGAGGAAAGGAGGGAAGAAAGAGGGGAAGAGGGAAAGAGGGAGGGAGGGAGGATAGAAGGAAGAGATGAAGAGAGAGATGGATAAAGGAAGAAGAAGGAGTTTCTGATAAGGAAAAAAGGAAATATTGTACCCCTAAAAGGGGATGCTGAGCTCTGATTAAAAAAAAGAAACCTTCCAAACAAATAATCCATGTAGATTTGTTGATTGACTGGAGATTGTAGCAGAAAACATCTCTCACACCTGTTCCAGAAAAGTATGAGAGGTTTAATGTGAGACAAATAGAATTAATTAGGTAAACATCAGTAGATCTTGGAAGAAAATGGGCAAAGGAAATCCACTGTCCAAATAACTGACAGTAGCTGTCTTCAGGGCAAATGGTCAGACTTGAACCAGTCCTCCCACTGGTGGTTGCACTCAAGAGAATTGGAGTAGGCCCCAAGGATTCCTTCCCAACTCAACTCAGTCTCCCTTCATCTCTTCCTTCCTTCTATCCTTCTTTCCTTCTTTCCTCCCTCAATAGAATACCAGAACTCAACATCGTAAACTCACAAGATTGCCTCAAACCCTAGACTCATTCATCTCAGGACAGATAGTCTTTTGCCAAAGATGAAGAATATATAAGAGGCAGCCCAAACTCAGGCTCCAGCTTGCCTAGACTGGAGATGGACTTTAGATGACATTTGTTCATGGAGTTGCATGGATCCAGAGTGAGCATTGGGACAACCTGCTCTTTCTCCCACCTCTTCTCCAGAACCAGTTTAAAATAGACCTGATGTAATTTGCAATCAGAAAGGTAGAGATGCTGAGGAGACAGTCACTCCTTTTTAGTCATCGGTTCTTCCAGTTCCATTGTCAATAAAGGGACTCTTTATCATCTCCAAGGGCAGACTCTTCAGTCACACATAGCCAGAAAAAAAGTCCCCCAGTGACTAAACTTACTCCCCAAGTTTGCCCCTGTAAGCCAATTCACATGTCCAAGGTCAGAGTTTTAAGGTACTCTTCTCAATCCCAATCCCAGTTCTAATTTTAATATCCAATGTTTCAGAGAGTTTGGAGAACTCCCCCTCATAGAAACAGAATAACTCACTTGATCCCAGTGACAATCCTGGGAGATTCTACAGGTGATCTTGTCATTTCCATTTTGCAGGTGAAGAAATAGTCTTAAAGAATTTAATAATCTGCCACATGGAGAGGACACTGACCCAGGCCTTTGAGGCTCCCAAGTTCATTCTGCTTTCCACCATGCAAGGCTCTTTCTCACTTAGGAAAATTTCTCCTTTCTTAAGGATAAATAAAATTTTGATGAATCAGATGGCTTATGTATAAATAATAGATTAGCAAGTCAAAGTTCCTGAATTCAAGGAGTTTGGATGTGCAATGTTCAACATGACTCTCTGACTTCTCACCAGGTCAAAATGGACCATGTGTCCATTTTTTTTTTTTTGGTGTAGAAAATACACATAAGAAGAGACTTTTCAGCAAAAATACACATAGGAAGAGACTTTTCAGGGAAAATACACATAGGAAGAGACTTTTCAGCAGTCAGTTAACCTTTAAGTAAATTAAACATGAAACAAATCAAAACACAAAATGGACCTCTGTCTCATATGAGTTCTTTCTGGTTCCTAGAGACGTTCGGAGATAAAGCTTTGCATTAGAATGACGATCCTGGCAGGATGATGAAGAATAAGGGGCATTGAAACTGTTATGTCCAAGGACATTCCTCACCTGTAGGACCTGGGACAAATTACTTCTTACGTCTGGACCTGACGTTTCTCATCTTTAAAATAAAGGAGTGGATCTTGGAATTTCTAAGGGATAAATCACCGATCCTAAGACTCTAATTCCTCCTCACCAAATTCAGTCTTAAAATTGGGTCAACTTTGGTGTGCCGTAAATAAAGGCTTAAAATTAAGAAGTTCTAAATTCAAATTTGACCTCAGATTGTTAGTAGTGGTATGATTTTGGGCAAGTCACAACTTCATTTTGCCTCAGTTTCCAACTGTAAAATCAGGAAAATAGCAGTGCATACCTTCTAGGATGAAAGTGAGGATCAAGTGACACATTGCAAAACATTTAGCACAGTGCCTACCACATAGTAAGTGCAATATTAACTATTATTTTTCAATTCACATATTATCTGATCAATTTATTAATAATAAAACCCCTTCTTGATAGCTTGTGTTTCTTTAACATTTTTGATACCACATCAACATGGAGAGTTCTCTAAACTCTCAGAGCACTCCTGGAACATTGGATCATAGATTTAGAGCTGGGTGGGGTGGAGAGGGTGCCTTCAATCTCTGGGACCTGGGGCAAGTTGCAAATTCCCTAGACTTGAGTTTCCTTAATCTGTAAAAATGGAGAGGCTTGGCTTTACGACTCCTACGGTCCCTTCTGGCTCTGAGTTGATAGTCTTACAAACTTCATTTATCAGTTTTGTTTTACAGAGAAACTGAGGCTCATAGAGAGTTATTGACTTGCCCAACATCATATCGATAATAAATATTGAAGTTGGGATTGCTGTCTCTGGCCTCAAATCCACTCAAATCCTTCACTTTTCTCTAAACTCCTAGTTCTGGTTCTACAAATGTGTATATCCACATCTTCAGCTATTCGTTATAGGAAGATGTTGCTTCCCCTTATAAATCAGAGAATTCCATGTGTCCACAGGGGCTATCCAGTCCCATACTAATTGCAGAGCCTAAATGGTCCAAGAAGCAAAGCAAGGATGAGCCCTCCACCTACCCCAGTCTATCACTGAACGAGGAGAGCTCAGAGTTGATCCCTTTCAAGAACAGAACTTGACAGTGTCCCTAATGCCAATTGACTGAGAATTAAATCAGTTCTAGTAAGCAGCAATAAGAACTTCCCTGGACTCAGTAACCAACCAGGCTCATATCACAGGGAACTTCATATAGTATATTAGGATACAGAGCTTCTACTTATGAGGAAAAGACATTTTCATCTTGTTTAGTGATTTTTCAATTGTGCCCAACTTTTCATGCCCCCTTTGGGGGTTTCTTGGCAAAGATGCTGGAGTGGTTTGGCCATTTTCTTCTCCAGATCATTTTACAGATGAAGAAACTGAGGCAAACAAGGTGAAGTAACTTGCCCAGGGTCACACAGTTAGTAGGGTATTGAGGCATAGCATGAAGCAAACTATTCAGTCAGTCTTTCACAAAATCTCAATAAATCTCTATATTATGATATCACATGGCCTAACATGATATATGATATAATAAAATGATATATGATATAACATAGCACATACTATGTTATACAATTATATAATTATCATATATCATATACTATGTATGATATATGATGTATTATTTTATTATATAATTATATTTATATTATAACAATATAATATATAATGCAATGAAATAAAGGATAACAAAATATAATAGCATAACATAACATATCATAATATTACATAACATTGTTTTATATCATATCCCATTCCATACAATCACATCATATCACATTATAGTTAATGTAATGTAATATAGCAGAACATAACATCATAATAATATTATATAATATAATATGATATGATATGATATGATATAATATAATTAATATAATATAATATACCTTAATATAACATAACATAATATAATATAATATAACATAACATAACAAAACGTAACATACTATAAAGAGATAAAATGTGACATGTCTTTGGCAAGGCCCACTTCTACCACCACCACCACCCCCAACAACAACTCCACCACCACCAGCACACACTCTTTCCCTTCTTTCTGACATTCAGATTCCTTACCCCATCCTTGATATCCTTCTCTAAGGTCTGGCTCTCAATTGACTGTTTTAATGATTCAATTAAGTTCCATAGACATTTATCAAGATTTTAGAGTTAAATATTGTTCTAGGCAAGGGATGGAGTTTATATTCTAAAGCAAAAGAAAATAAAGGTAACACAGACATAAGTAAGCAAATACAAGGGTCAGCTAAGTGGTGCAGTGAATAGAGCACCAACCCTAGAGTCAGGAGGATCTGAGTTCAAATCTGACCTCAGACACTTAATAATTACCTAGTTGTGTGGCCTTGGGCAAGTCACTTAACCCCATTGCCTTGTTAAAAAAAACTAAAAAAACAAAAGAAAATACAACATAATTTCTGGAATCAGTATTTTTGAAAATACTAACGGGGAGAGTCAGGAGATTCTGCAAGATGGTGTGAGGAGGGATTAAATTAGAGAAAAGTAAAAGAGCAGAGACAGGGAAGGTAGGCATGCCAACCAAATAAGTGACAGTCCATGCCCTCGAGGAGCTTGTGGGCAGCTGTAAAGGGGAAGGGCTGAGAAGAGGGGACTAGATTCAGGAAGCATGGTGTGGAGATGATGACCTGGTGATGACATCTATATCCAAGCAACATTAGGTGAAAACTCACCTTTTAGAGTGAGGAGACCCAGTGATGTAAGGTGGGTAAGGAAGGGGAGATGAGGATAGATGTCATGGGGATAGTGTGTGAAAAAGCATGGGAGGGGTAGAGATGGAAGCTAGCAGGTCACAAGTTTGGCAGGGATGGGGATGAATTTTGATCAAGCCCTGACACACACCTCCTACACACACACACACACACACACACACACTCACCGAAACCTAAGTATTGTACATAGATTTAGAATGAACAGGTACTCCAAGGACAGTAGTAATAACAATGATTTAATTAGGAGAGTGCAGGAAAACAATTCTGGATTTGGGGAGAACTTTCCAGAAAAAGCAAGAGGAGAAGGAAGATATGATGGGTCAGGATATAGAAGGTCAGTTTTAGTAATAGTTTAAGTGATGCTCCATCTGACACCCCATTCAGCATTTGAGACTAGATGAAATCCCAGGGATGGGGGGCATGGCTTGTCTGACTGGGTGAGGCCCCCACCTCAAACAGGTTGCCTTGATTGGTTTGAGGGATGAGATTCTCTGCAGGAGCCACAGATAGCCACAGGGGTCATCCACAGACTACAACGGCTCTTGAGTCCAATTTGGCATCAGATATCCTTTGTTGATTCACAATAAAGGTAAAATTAACACTCCTGTCTTTGAGACACTTCATACTTAGTTGAATCCAGAACTAGATGCCTCTGAAGGCTAATTCAGAGAGCAATAGGAAATCAGACTGGAAATGTCATATGGGAGTCATATGGTTGGAGGGCTTTAAATATCTGGATGAGGAGGCTGTTATTTATCTTAGAGGCAATAATTATCCATCCTAGGAGGCTTACCTACTAGCTGTTGGAGTATAACCTTTCCAGAACCATTGCCATTAATAAGAAGGATTCTCTAAGAATAAAATTCTTTGAGATCCAAAGAAATGCATCTCAAAAAGAACATTAACAAATGGTAAAATTTGTATCTAGGGGAATTGGGTCTTTACCTGTTTCTCCAAGTCAAACTAGAGAGGCAGATCACAGATCACAGATGTAGAAGTAAAGGAGTCATCATTTCTAGACTCCTCATTTTATAGATGAAGAAATCATGACTGAGAGAGATTAAAAGTCTTTGTGAGTCACACAATGAGTAAATACAGAGTTTGAATCCAGATCTTCCTTGCCTCAATTAAATGAATGTTAAAAGGGTTTTTTTTATTTTGCTATGTTACAATTAAGCCAAATTAATAAGCATTTTTATTAAGTGTGTACTAATAGCCAGGCATTCTGCTAAGCATTGGAGATACAAAGATAGGGGGAAAAAATCAATGTTCTAAAGGTATTTAAATCTAATAGATCTAATTAAATCTATTAGATTTAAATGGAGAGAACCATTCAAATAACTATGGAGAAGCAAGATATACACAGGATAAATTTAAATTAATCCAAGAAAAAAGGCATTAGCGTTAAGGAGAAGTTAGGAAAAACTTGTGGTAGGAAGGACTGAGGTCATGAAGTCCTACACCAGGGTTTTGAAAGTATTTGGAGAAAAGGAGGCACAAACCAGAGACACTGCACAAATAGAAACAGCAGGTCTTGGTCAAAGATTGACCATAGGCATGAGAGGAAGTTAAGTATAAAACCTAGGCTCCTAACTTGGGTTCTGGGGGAAAGATAATGAGTTTGGTTTTGGTCATGTTGAATTAAAGATGTCTAAGGACATGCAGACCTAGGTGTCCTTAAGACAGTTGAAAATGTGACAGTGGAATTCAAGAGAGAGAGAGATTAGGGTTAGATAAATAGATCTGAGAATCATGCACAAAGAGATAGTTGAATCCATGGGGAGATATTGATATCCAAAAGCAAAGCAATAGAGGAAGAAGAGGAGAGGGTTGGTCCTAGATGGGACATGAAGCAAGGGAAAAGTGAAAAAGCATTCATTAAGAATTTATTATGTGTCACATATTATGCTTTAACAATATATTTATATTTATACATAACTGCAAATATTCTCTTATTTGTAGCTTACAGCAACCCATTTAGGAAAGTGCTATGATTATCCCTATTTTACAGATGGGGAAGCTGAAGTAGACAATGGTTAACTGACTGGGCAGGGTCAAGAGTTACTGTCTGATGATAGATTTGATCGATTGAAAGAACAATGCTATATCCGCTGGGCCATTGAGCTTTCTTGGTAGACACCAAAATTTAGTGGAAGCAATCTGAATAAAGATCCTGCAAAGGATACTGAGAAGGTCAATCAGTAGGAGGGGAACCAGAAGTGAACCTTGTCATGAAAACCAAGAGAGAAGAGAATGTCCAGGAGAAGAGGGTGACTGGCAAAGTCAAAAGCTACAAGAGAAATTAAGAAGGATGAGACCCGAGAAAAGGCCACTAGATTTCACAATGAGTAAATTATTTGTATCTTTGGGCATTTGAACGATGAGAAAAATCTAAGAAAGGACAGGACTACTGCTAAAGTGAATCCAATGGTCTTAATGGAAAGTGGAGAGAAGATGACAAACATTCTCTTCTTTTGATTTGTTTCTATTTTCTCTATTATAGAAAATAGTCTTCAGAGCCAGAAGTATAGAACAGAAAGAGTGAGAGGGAATTGAAACCCAGGATGAGTGAGATGACAATGACTTCCCCTGCTTTCTTCCATGAGTTCAAATTGTCCACTCCAAAATACAATCCAGGATATTAAAGGACCTGTGTCCCAGGAGTTTCCTTTGTAAAAAAAAAATTCAAACAGGTGAAGATACAGAATGAGAAGGGAAAAAAAATTCTGTTATCAAAAAAGAAGTGTAAAAGAGATTCTTCTAATTACAAGTCAATTAATTTAATTTCTATAGTAGGTAAAATTCTATAATTAAAGAAATGATTTATTCAAAGTGCTCAAAGTCTTTAACCTAGATCTTCCTTCCTAGTTTTCTTACACCTTATTCTTGCTACCACCATCCCCATATTCTTTATTCAAGTGACATCAGGTTTCTTAAAAATAACACTGTCCCCAGATTCTGAGCATTTTCACCGACTATCCCCATTCCTAGAATGCTCTCTCTTCTCGTCTCTGCCTTCTGCTTTTTCCTAGTTTCCTTCAAGAAACGTTTCCTGGTTCTCCTTAATATGCATGCCTTTCTTCTATTGATTTTCTTTAATTTACCATATATATATATATATATATATATATGTATATACATATCTATTTGTGTGTGTGTGTGTGTGTGTGTGTGTGTGTGTGTGTGTCTATGTTGTGAAAGACAAAAGGACATTCAGAGAAGGAAAGACAAAAAAAGAGACAGACCGATTGGCAGAGACAAAGACAGATAGTTTTGGGGCATAATTATTTTTATGTTCTCTTCCATCAGACTGTCTTGAAATCAGGGATTGTCTTCTGCTTTTCCTCTTATCTCCAGAATTTATAAAGGTGCCTGATGCACAGTGGACATTTAATATGTTCTATTGACCAATTGACAGTCCAAAAAAGAAAAAAATCATTGAAAACCAGCATGACTTCATCAATTCCAGGTCCTATAAGAATTATCTTTGTTTTTTCTTTTCCTAACAGGGTTATTAGACTGTTAGGAAAAAAATACAGCAAATAGAATATACCTGGACTTCAGCAAGGCATTTCACCATGTTTTTCATCATAGGCTTTTGGATAAGATCAAGATATGGGTTGCATGGCCATACACTTAGATGAATTTAGAACTGTTGAAAGAATGGAAGTGGCAATTAATAGATCCCAGATGACCTAGAGAGATTTCTCTAGTGGAATTACTTCTGGGAAGGTTTTTTTCACAAATATCTAACTAGAATCACCCCCTCTAACTTCCATCCATTGGTCCCTGTTCAGTTCTCTAGGACCAAGCTGAATCTTCTTCTGTCTGACAGTCCTTAAAATGTTCAAGAGTCATCATGTCTCTTCAAGTTAAAAAACACCCAATTCTTTCAACTAATTCTGGTCTGGACTGAGCTTTAATCCCCTTGTACTACTGGTATTTTTTCTCTAAAAAATGTACCTGCTTATCTTTTTTTTGAGGGACATTTTCACTCTTTTCCTCCCTTTTTATTCTTCTTTGTTTATTATAATAGCATCACCTTTAAATTTCTTGCCTGCTACTAGAATTGAAGAGATCTAATCCAATAAAAAGTATCTGTCAAATTCTTACTATATGCCAGCAAATGGAAAAATAGGGCCTGCTCTCAAGAGGCTTACATTCTGCTGGGGGGGAGGGGATGAATACACCATATAAACAGATAAATACATATACAATGTTATATAAAGAGGGAGAAAGAACAAAGGTTGGTGGGATAGGGCAGCTAGGTGACACAATGGAAAGAGTTCTGGGCTTGGAATCAGGAATATTTGAGTTCAACTTTCACTTCGGACTCAGTTGTGTGACCCTAAGGAAGTCACTTAATCTCTGTCTGCCTCAGTTTTATCATCCATAAAACAGAAATAAAACAGCATTTTCTTCCAAGGATTACTGTGAGGATAAAAAAGATATTTGTAAGGCACTTCATAAACCTTAAAGTACTAGTTAACTGATAGCCATGAAGAAAGGAGGAGGAGAAAGGAGAAGGAGGAGGAGGAGGAGGAGGAGGAGGAGGAGGAGGAGGAGGAGGAGAAGGAGAAACAGTTACTGGATTAATACCTAAAAGAAACAAAAGATCCTCGGTAGCATGGGACAAGGGGGAGTGTGTTATAGGTATGGGAGGGCAGTTTGCTCAAGGTTGTAAAAGGAGGAGATTAATTGCCAAGCTGAGGGCTTATATTTTATCTTAGAGTCAGTTGGGAGATACTGAAGTTTCTTGAGCAGGGAACTGAAATGGTTTCAACTGTGTTTTAGAAAGATGATTTTAGCATCTATGTGAAGGGGTGGATTAGAGAAGCAATAGATCACCAGGAAACTTTAGACTCAAAAGCCCAAGTACGATAGGTTGATTAAGACAGTCCAGAAACAAAATGGTGGAGTGCTATGTTGTTGATGGAATTCTAGGTACCTAGCTTCACATCTAAATTCTGCCATGCATTTTCTGGCTTACACCAGATTGGTGCTTTTGCTTCTCTTTGACAGTTTTCTTACTGCTTAATGAGAGTTGAACCCTGAATTCTAGAATCTAGTAACAAAACCTTATACCTTCGTACAGCGTTCTTGTATATGCTATGTGAATTCACATGTGAGCAATGTTTCAGTCCATCAGGACTTTGTAAGAGACTACATCGACTCATAGAATCTTAGAACAGGAAAGAGTTAAGAACTCCTCTAGTCTATCTTGACCTTTCCTCATTCTCTAGAGGAGAAAATATTATTATATTAAGATGTCTACCCCCCTTCCCAAAGAAGCACTGCCTGCCACTAAATACAGTTCAGAATCTGTGTGTGTGTGTGTGTGTGTGTGTGTGTGTGTGTGTGTTTAACTGGTACTGCAGCCTGCCCACAAATAAATGAGGAAAATGATCTATTAGGGAGATAACATAGTACAGTGTAAAGATTTCTGGATTTGGAGTCAGGAGTTCAAATTTTGACTCTATTATTTATTATTAATGTGAGTAAATCACATAACCTCTTTGGACCTCATCCATTAAATGGGGGTGGGGGAATGGGGGGTTGGACTAACTCAGTAACAACTCCAAAGTCATGCTTTTTAGTATGCTGTGATCCATTTCCCACCAAAGCAGTAGGTAGCAGATGTACCAAATAACAGCTAAACCCACCCTTTAAAGACCATCATGTCTCTTGTAAGGAATATATTGTCCAGTTAATGCTAGCATAAAAGCACGGGGTCCCAGAGCTATCAAACAGGTCTATCTCAAGTAAGTTTTTCATTAACTTCCCTATAATTTCCATTTGTTGGCCTTTCAGCTGCAGAGGAATAAAACTGGGTCTTGCCGACACAAGCACATTCTCCAACGACTTGAAACTGCTCCAAACACAAATAGCCACGTGAGGGAGATGAAATGTAGATCGTTTATGGGAATCAGATACTTGATTACGCAGAAATTATTGGGTGCATGCTTTGCCACACTTCTAGGATTTAGCACTAGGAAGAATGAGAATGTTTTACTCTCTGGGTCCACCAAACAGTCAATGATGATATAGAAAATAAACCCATAGAAAAGCAGAAGTGATGCCTTGTTTATTTGTTTAATTGCTTTCCTAAAGACTTATCACTATGAGAGAAATAATAATTACAGCCTCTGAATTGGTGTTCTTGTGTCTCTCAAAAAAGCTTTATGATCCAATTGTTTACTACTAACTTTTGGTGAAAGACTAGTTTAAGTCCATTGAAGTTTTTACAGGCTGAGTGGGAGCCATTACATACGGAAAGTGACCTGACTATTGCTTATAAGGAGGCCGGAGACTAGTGTTCAAAATATAATGATGTTTCCATCGCAAAAACATAGGACAAAATTGTCCTTGGAGATCAGCTTGAGTAATCACAAAACTGGCTTTCTGTGTACCCCCACATTTGTTTGCATGCCACCTCCTGGAAAAATTTACAGGTGACTAGCTGTGCCGCCGGACATGGAGTGGGGACATCTGTCTTGTGTTCAGTAAATAGACAGTCACCTCTACCCCACCCCCCCATCATAGTATAAGTCACTGGATGTGCCTGGTAAGAAGCCAGACATATCCATGTCTTCAGTTAAAATGACTGGGGTTCGGAAACTTCTGTGAGCACCAGAGGGAATCTGATTCATTTTTTTTAAGATCTTGTCCTGGTAATGTTTCTCACAACCATTACCTCTTCTCTGGTTCTACTATGTTGGTTCAGCTCATGGGTGCCCCTGAGCAACAGCTTCCTAAATGGCTTCTAGTCTCTTTTTTCCATACTCCAGCCTGTTCTGAATACCTCTAGATCCACCGAAGTGCAAAAAGGGTTCTGAGAGATCATCTCATCCAACTTTTTCAATTCACAGATGAAATAACCACAACTCCATAGTCAAGTTGACTTGTCCAAGGTCAATGGCAGGTTAATGGCAGAGTTAGGAATAAAATTCAGGTCTTCTGACTCCATCTCCCAGCTTCTCTAGCCTAATCTCAGTCCTCTATATTAATATCACTTCCCAGATGCCATTCAGAAGTTCTCCATTATTTACAAGGTACATCCCAGGTTTATATGAATGACATTGAAGGTGCTCTAGAACCTTGACCCTAATGCTCCTCTTCAAACCCATCTCCCAGGACTCTTCCAAATGAACTCTGTTCCAACTGGTCAGATCTAAACAATCACCAGTGCATTCTTGTATCCATGTCTAAGCTCGTAACATTTCCATTCCTCCCTTACCCTAACATATTCAAATCTAAAAACCCCTTTTCAGGGGAACGAGTTCAAGGGCCAGTTCTATCTGCAGTTTTCCTAGACTATAACTTCAGGCAGACCACTGTGATCAAATGATCAAATGAAGGAAAATAGGCAAAACTCTTTGCAAATCTTAAAGTGTTATATAAATGTGTTATCATTACCTGTGAGCCATTTAACATGTATTCTGCCTCACCACATGAACTAATTTTTCCCAGGAACATTTTCAATAGCTACATGTTGATACACTTCTCAATGACAGGAACTTGATTCAAGATTTTTGTGTTATCCCTTAGAACATCTAATATAGAATTTTGGTATGATGTGGTATATCCTTCATTTTAGGAAAGACTCTCACTATGCTTAATCCCAATTAAACCAGATCTCTGTCTCTGCCTCTCTTCCCTCTCTTTCTGGCTTTCTCAACATCTTCCCACCTGCTACCAATGGGTAACTCCCTTCCTAGGATCGCCATCATAGGAAGGACTCCAGTGATGCACAACTTTACTTATCTTTGGGGATTGTTCCTGTGGATTCCTTCTTTTCTCTACTTGCTCTCCTGCCCCTTTATTTGTCATCTATTTCCATAAACTTCTTTTTGCTTGCCTTTGTATCCTTAGAGATTGGCACAGAACCTGCCACAGGCTCGCTCTCTCTCTCTCTCTCTCTCTCTCTCTCTCTCTCGCTGTCTCTCTGTCTCTCTCTTTGTCTCTTTCTCTTTCTCTGTCTCTCTCCCCTTTTCTCCCTGCCTTCCTCTCCTCTCTCTGTCTCTCTGTCTCTGACTCTCTTTCTCTCTCCTCTCTTTTCTCTCATATGTATACATATGACCATATACACACACATTATCTATTTAGTTCTATCTATCCATCCTCTGGGCAACTTGGTAATGCCATAGTGCATAAAGTACCAGACGTGAAGTCAGGAAGCTTCATCTTCCTCAGTTTCCTCATCTATAAAATGAGCTGGAGAAGGAAATGACAAAACACTCTAGTATCTTCAGCAAAAAAAAAAAAAGATCATGAAGTCAGACATGTCTGAAATGACTGAGAAACATCTCTCAACTATTGATTTATCTGTCATCTACCTGTTTATTTCTATCTCTCATTTCTCTGTGTGTCTCTCCAAGTGGCTCTGCCTTTCTCTGCCTCTCCCTGTCTGTCTCTCCATTTCTCTATCTCCTTGTAGCTCTGTCTGTCTAACTGTCTCAATCAGAAGAAGAAGATTGATTTAAGGTCAAAGACTGCTGTTTTGACAATCCAAACCCTCCATTTCTTAACCTCTGCCAGTCTATCTATTGTTATCAAAGCAACTGTTTCCATTGTATATTTTCTTTCCCTGCCTTCATGTAAGGAAAGCAAGGACTAGAGCTGTGTATTCCCCTGAGTGGGATTTGAGGTCCAGTTCAAATTCCTTCCCTCCCCCCTCATTCTTGCCTGCCAACAATTATAGCTCATTATGACTTCAAGCCACCCACCGCCGTGGACTCCCTGCTGGGATGGGCTGTTGGTCCCTAATAGCGCACTGCCAATCAATGCCCTGTGAGTTCTCTGCTATGTGCTGTAACTAAGCAAACCTGCTTGGTGAGGCTGCATGGGCCAGAAGCCCAGCTGGGGACCCACAGCAGTGGGCAGGGACAGCCAAAGGTACCCCCCCCCCATCCTCACTGTCTAGGAAATAAAAACCAACCACCTAAATGAATGGCAAACTTTGACCCTGATCCATAGTTGTTAATCTACTTCTGTTCAAGAAGTATGAGGGGAAAGTCAGACAGATTCTAAACCATTCAGCCCAGAAATGTTCAATTCAGATGCCCCATGAACATGTGATTTGTTAACAATCTTTATGGGTTTTTGGAATTAAAAAAAAGAGACAGAGAAAGAGAGAGAGAGAGAGAGAGAGAGAGAGAGAGAGAGAGAGAGAGAGAGAGAGTGAGAGAGAGAGAAATCCCCAGGCACAGTTACATCTGGCATCTTTACTTTCTCTCTAGTGCACAGACACTTTATAAGGAGGCTGCCTGCATCAGAGAATTCCATTCCTGAAAACAGCAACTGTTTGATCAGGTCTGTTCCTTGTTTCAGCTCAAAGAATTCATGTTAGGGTCCCTTCTTTCTCACCAGGCTCCAGGTGATTCCCTTACACAGGGAGGCCAAGAGAAGGTACAGACGGGAGGGGGTGGGGATAACTGCATCCACAGGCACAAATCAAAAGAGACTCCAGGCTACGTTTTTCCTGTACCAGGAAAGAGAAGATTGAGTTTACCACCAATGTCTGAACAACTACCCAGGGGTTGGTGAACTCCCTCAATCTGGTCTCTCTTTTGTCACAGGGTAAAGAGTTTATTAGGGAAAAAATTTCAATTTCAGACCTCAAAATTGTCTTGCTTGGCCTCGGGCCTCTTCTATGCTAGCTCTTGAAATATACTCCTCTGAGCCGAAAACTGCTCTCCTAGCCATCCCCCACCCCCATGACTGCAGCCAGCATCCCTGGAACAGTGGTCCCTGTCTGGTTGTGAAGGGACTTGCTTTTCAGACAGTGGCCTTAATACTTATCTTTGGTCCTTTCATTAAGTGGCCCACAGTAGGAATTTGAAATAGAAACATAACAATCCACAATAGAATTGGTAAGTGTACAGACACACCTGAAGAAGCGGCAGGTAGAGGGATGGATGATATATTGAAAAAATAATGATGCCAAATGGACCAGCTTCCGTCTACACTTTTCCATACACCAGGATATGCTCTTTCATCTGTCTGAATCATTGCATGCACATTATACTTGGAATATTACATACTCTCCTCCTCTCTGAAATTTAGAATTCCTACTTGCTTTCAAGGTTTCACCGAAGTACCACCTTCTGCATCAGGGATGAGGAACCTTTTCTCTGCCAAGGACCATTTGGATATTTATAATATCACTCATGAGCTATATTTGTTCAAATAATTAATTCACCTCTAAAAGCCACTAGACTTTTAAATAAATAATAAATAGTAATATATCATTAGATTTATGAAATTCCCAGTCCCTTCCTGTGGCTACCTTGATAATACCAGACCAATACAGTCAGGGGGCCAGACGTTCCCCACCCCTGTTCTATGTGGAGCTTTTACTAACCTCCCCTCCTCCTGCCAGCTGTCTCCCTCCCTCTCTCTCAAAAAAAAAAAAAGAAAAAATATCTTGTATCTATTTTGCATATCCTCTATATGTACTTCAGAGACTCCCAGAATTTGGGGTTTCAAAGAGACCTCAGTAAACATCTATTTCAAGGATTCTTACTTTCTTTGGATCCTGAATCCAGTCCTTTAGAAGCCTGGGACTTCTCAGAATGTTTTAAAAGTCATAAAACTTTTTAAAATAATATTTTAAGAAGAAACAAATTATATAGAAATATAGTTTTCAAAATATTTTGAAAACAATTTCAAAGAATACAGAGTAGGAAATCTTGATTCAGTTCAACCCCGTAGGGGAAAGAAATCCCTCACCATAAAACACTTGACAAAGTCACCCAGCTTTTGATTAAAGAACCTCTAGGAGACGAAACACATCAACCATCAAGGCAAACCATTCCCACTCTGAACAGCATAAATCCTTAAGTTTACTTTTTAGACATCAAGTCTAGAGTTGCATCTCCACAGCTTCCACCCATTTCTCCCAGCTCTGTCCTCTGGGACCAAACAGAAACCCTCTTCCAAGGTCAACTGTCTATCCCTCAAGGCTTCTCTCCTTTAGAATGAACAATATCACTTCTTTCAACTGACATAAATATGACACGAGTTTGAAGGTCTTCCTCTGGATACTTCCTCACTTAGCACTGTCCTTAAATCATAGACATCAGAACTAGATCCAGTCCTCCAAAGAAAGCTCCCTCTTTCTAGATGATGTGATCTTCTTTAATGCAGTCCTTGATTACACAGGCTTTTTGTTCAATGAATCCATCAGTGAACATTCATGCATGAAGGACCTACTTCATACTTTGAGCAACTGCAGCCTGGAAATCTGGGAAGATGTTTTGGAATGGTATGAAGGGGTTTGAATGGAAAATAGGGGATCTTAATATTTGATATGAAGGTAATAGGGAGTCACTGATGCTCTTCACCACCACCACCCCACCTCCGAGGAGGAGACAGGGTGAGTGATATCATGGTCAGACCTACATTTAGAAAAACTACTTTGGCAGGAAAATAATGGAAAATTAAAGAAGGAAGAAGAAGGCTCCTGTAATCATCATCATCATCATAATGGCTAATGTTTATAAAGCACTTTATACGTACTATTTCCTTACAACACTTATGAGTTGGGGGCTATAAATTATTCCATTTTACAGATGAGGAAGCTAAGTCATAAAGAGATTATTAAGTGACTTGCCCAGGGTCGCATAGCTATTAAGTGTCTGAGGTCTGATCTGAACTCAGGTTTCCCTGATTCCAAATCCAAAACTCTGTCATCACATTACTTGACTACCTTCATCTGATGTTGGTGAGACATGATGGGAGAGGCTATGATAGAGAAGGGGACAAATATGAGAATTGCGGAGTAGAAAATGACAAGATTTGGGAAAGACTGGTTATGTGAGGTGAGAGAGAGTGAGCAGTAAAGATGAGGAAAACTGCAAATCTAGGTAGCTGAGAGCATGATAGTACCCTCAACAGGGAAGATCAGAAAAAAGGAGGATAGAGAAAAGGAAAGATAATAGGTTCTATTTTGACCATGTGAGTTGAGAAGCCTATAAGCATAATGACTGAAAGACTCTTAGTGATGGGGAGAGAGAGTCAATGGGCATGACAGAAATGAAAAATTAAGAAGGAACAATCAAATAGGCAGGAGGGAAACTAGGAACTAGGGTACCAAAATGTTGTGATGGATAGAAATGGGCTGGAGTTAGGAAAACCTCAGACACATTCTAACTGTATGACTGGGTAAGTCACTTAATCTATTTGCCTCAGTTTCCTCACCTGCCTTTCAGGATTGTTGTGAGGATCAGATGAAAAAATAAATGAAAGCATGTTACATAATACCTGAAGCATAGTGCTACATGTTTATTACGATTGTTGAAATTTTTATTATGAAAGAACCATGTCATGAAACCCTAGAGAGAAAAGGGAAACAGGAGAGGATATCAATGAGGTGAGAGGCCGTTGTATTTCACTACCAACTCAGACTGTGCTTGCAATTCACTAAAACCCCCCAGATTGGTTTCGAAACAACTTCCCTTCTTATAGTTTTAAAGTTATTTTTTTGGTGCCCAAATGAAAGATTTGGCATTTACAAGACTTGACATGCTAGATTTAAGTTCTTTAAGGATAGGGATGATTTCACTTCTGTCTTTGTGTGTTGTCCAGAGCTGGACTGATATTCAGTAGCCAGTAACCATTTAATTAAATCTTGATCATTGCTGCCCTGATTGCTACCACTCCACTTAGTTATTAGCTGTCTGAACCACTAATGAGGCAGCTCACACTATTTCCTTCATACAATCCATTGATTTATCATTCATTACTCTTGAACTGATGTCAAGTAGCTTGACATTCCATAAGTACCTAACATTCATTACTACACCCCTTACTTACTATTTCTATTGTCTTTTGACAATCATTCATTAAGCTTTATAAATGTGATAACATGTTTAGTGAAATGTAATGATTACAAAAAACCCCTGTGGGACAAATGGGAAACTTGAAGAACAATTTCTCAGTGACCCCAGACTATCACAGTGGCTGATTCACATAGACAGAATACAACTTAGGTGGAGGGTGGCAACACATGGTGATAGAATGTCAAGCCCAGAGATAAGAAGACCTGGGTTCAAATTAATCCTCAGGCACTGCATATGTAACTGTGGGGAAGTTTATCTTCACGTGCCTCAGTTTCTTCATCTGTAAAGTAAGGATAGTGCTTACCTCACAGATTCATCATGAGTCTCCATGTCAATAACGCATATAAACTTTAAAGATACACATTATGTTAGATTTATTAACAAAATACAAAAGTCTATAACTGTGGACTTAAGGATTCAACATTGTAAGGAGCTCTCATAGATGGATAGAAAAAAGCTTTATTAAACACTCTATGCTATGTTAAGGACAGTACAAATAGTATTTCATTTGATCAATACAACAACCCTGGGGGAGAGGAAACCTCTTCCCTTAATGATTGTGGCAATGAGAAGTAAAGAGATTTGCCCAGGGTCTCACAGTTAGTATACATCAGAAGCTTGACATGAATCTAACCAGGTCTTTCTGATTCTGAGACCAGCTATAATGCTTCTGAGATATTACATAGTTTTGTTATAGTATTAGATGGTTAACATTCCATCTCTGAAGCACCCAGTCTGATAGTTTCTGCCTTATAGAGCCATCAGATGGCAAAAGAATTAAAGGTCTAAAAATAACTACCCCACAAGCTATCTTTGTTTCACTTAAGGCTTGCAGAGAACTAAAACTCTTTGGGTAGAAAATTGGGAAGGCAGGAAGCCCCACAAAGGAACTGTCCTTTTGGATTTCTGTGAAGGAAGAATCAAAGGAAGGAAAGAATAGAATTCCATGATGGGCTACATACTTCCAAGGTTAATCATGTCAAGTCTAGACAGTCACAGTCCTAATAAGAGCCATTGCTATGTTCCTTTATTTAAACTGCCCAATTGGAAGAGCAGTAATTTTGGGAATAGGGTCATGAAAATGATGAGGATCAAAGGAAATATAAAACTATATACAAATTTGAAATTCCTCAAATTAGAGCAAATATATTTTTTTTCTCTAGGTGAAAAAATATGTCCTTTTCTTTTCTTATTTTAGGTTTTTGCAAGGCAAATGGGGTTAAGTGGCTTGCCCAAAGCCACACAGCTAGATAATTATTAAGTGTCTGAGACCAGATGTGAACCCAGGTACTCCTGACTCTAAGGCCGGTACTTTATCCACTACACCACCTAGCCGCCCCCTAAATAATAACATTCTTTTTTTTTTTTTTTTGCAAGGCAAATGGGGTTAAGTGGTTTACCCAAGGCCACACAGCTAGGTATTTATTAAGTGTCTTTGTCTGAGACCGGATTTGAACCCAGGTCCTCCTGACTCCAGGGCTGGTGCTTTATCCATTGCTCCACCTAGCCGCCCTAAAATAGGTCCTTTTCAAGCAATCCATGTAGCAAATCTAGAAAATGTCTGTTTGTATATTATTAGCAAGGTTTCTTCATTTGCTCTCCCTGCTAGAATTCTGTGATACTGTTCTCATCTGCTCCTCCTCCTATATCACTGATTTTTCTTGGGTCTCTTTACAAGATACTCTGTATCAGAGTTGAATTCAACATCTGAATTCTTTTTTTTTTTTTTTGCATTCTTTAACTTACTTTTTTCTTGTGTTTGGGTGAAAAGTGGAAATATTTTATAATTTCAGAAACCCTCAAGGATAAAATAATTGTGAGTTCTTTGAGATCAAAGGGGAACACAACATTGAAAAGATAAGAAAGAAAAAAAACGCCATCAGGATAGGAGAAATGACATTTTGGACCAAAGTCATGTGAGACAAAATTAGAGGACCTGAGTTAATCAAATCCTGTCCTTACTGCTTACTACTGGTGTGATTTGCATCCAGATAGCAAAGTGATAAACTGGACCTGCGGTGAGGAAGACTCATTTTTCTGAGTTCAAATCCAGCCTCAGACACTTACTAGCTGTGTGACCCCAGGCAAGCTTGCCTCAGTTTTCTCATGTGTAAAATGAACTGTAAAATGAATCAGAAAATAGCAAACCACTCCAGTATCTTTGCCAAGAAAATCCCCAAATGGAATCACAGCGAGTCAGAAACTGAACAACAAATTATCCTGTGTGACCTTGCTTTGGGGGCAGAAACCCTAATTTGGCATATATATATATATATATATATATATATATATATATATATATATATATATGTATATATATATATACAAATATATATGTAATTATATATTTACATATATATGTATGTATTCAACAGATGCTGCTTGTTACCAAAATAATTCCTTTGCCCACACTGACTGGAGAAAAAGCATAAAGAACCATTAGCATGTTCAAGAAAATTTCATGAATCAAAGGGAACAGGTCACCACAGATGAGTTATATTTTATTATCCAAGTTCAACATCAAGGCAGTCTCAAGCTTAAGGTTCTCATTTCTTGTAGAAATGATGATAGAGATTGTAGAAATGAGGATAAATCACTTTCCACCTCTGAGCAGAGGCTGACTTACTTTTTCAATTTGCATGCTCAGTACTTGTTTTTCCTTAGATTTGTCTCTATTCTCACCTTTCCCTCTCTTTATTGAAGTTACCAATTATCAGCATACATGTCAATTTGATTTGAAAGGTTTTACTGAGTTCTTCACAGAATTTCTCTATCTTCCTCAGCAACCAGTGTTGGTAATAAGTTGCAGTTATTTCCATGGTAGGATTTTTGAAAATATTAATCATTAGTACTGTGGTAAATGATGGAACAATACTTCTTATTGCTTTTTGAGTGAATGATAAAACCAACTCCACAAGCACTTTTGTCTCCCCAAGGAAGACTATAAGCCTTCCTTCCATTTAGCTTCCACTTCCTTCTTCTTTCACTTATAGTAAGAATATAAATATCAAGATGAAATAGCTCTTCTTGCAATATGTCCAATTGCTAGTCATTGAACAAGGATTTCTCATTGACAGAAACTGCAAAATTAGAGTTTACAGATGATCTACAAACAGCAGGATTATTGGTATTCCCTACCATTATTACCATTCTCCTTTTATCAGAAAGGATGCACAAAAAACTGGGGAGAAATACAAAATAGTCGAAGGAAATGCAAAATCTACTTCTCACCTGTGTAACATTGGGCAATATTTTACATTTCTAGCTTTAATTTCTTCACCTTTAAAATGAAGGGGTTAAAGATTCTAAGGTTCATTCCAGTTATAAATTTATAATCCTATTATCCTCTTGGGTGAGGGAAACACTAACTAAGAGGGATCAGGAAAAGTCTTCAGAAACTAAAAACATGTCTTAGTTCATTTCTCCATTTGTATTTTTTTAAATTTTGTTATTTTTCCTTTTCCTTCTTTCTCACAATCCTGCAGCTATTCATTGAGTAAGAAAGGATAGATGTTAAAACAGTCATGTGTAGGGGCAGTTAGGTAGTATGATGTTAGCATGGGGTGCTAGCCATGGAGTCAGGAGGATCTGAATTCAAGTGTGACCTCAGACAATTAATATCTGTGTGATCATGGGCAAGTCACCTCACCCGGATCGCCTCATCAGAAAAGAAACAAAACACCTGTGCTTACCATCATTTCTACAAGGAATTAAAATGTTTAGCCTGTGATTTTTGCCATGATATTGAAGAGGATAATGAATTATAACTGATCTGTGTGACCTGCTCCCATTGATGTATGGAGTTTTCTTAAACATATTACTTCTTTATACTTTTCCTCTCTCAGGAGAAGTGATGAAATGATTTTGGTATCAAGCATTTAAGTTTTAAGCTTCATGTATCAAATGAAAAATTTCGCCAAATTGATATCTCTAAAACACAGCTTTGATTCTGCCTCTCCCCAGCCCCCCAAATCCTCAATAGCTCCCTAGGACCTCAAAGGTAAAATGCAATATCCTCAGCCTACTATTTAAAGTTCTATTCTGTGTAATCTGATTCCACATATCTTCCCATTATCATTTCATTTTACTCTTCTTTATCTTGTCTCTATTTCAGGAAATTTAGCCTATTTTTCTTTATAAAATATTTTTTTCCTCCTGCCTCTATATCTTTGTTTAATTAATTTTTGAGTTTGATTAATTTTCCTGCTTTTGGAATCATTGGTTCCTTTAAAATAGAGTTATTTATCAGTTCTTGGAAGCCTTTTCTTGAACCCTTCCCTCAGTTACTGGCACTTTTTCCCTCTTAAAATGATTCTGTCTAGATTTGTATTTATTTACTTTTGCACTGTCATGAAGATATAAGGTAATGGAGGGCAGACATTGTTTCACTTTGCTTTATTTAACAACTGACTCCAATTAGTGATTAAATAATGCCCATTTTTTTTTATACCGAGTAAGTCATTTTGTTAAAAACTGAATCTTAACCTCTCAGAAGCCCAGGTAAAGGATGTTTTTGACATTGATCCAGAGCAAGGGGACGTGCTTGACTAGACTCATGAGAGCAGCCATTTGAAACTTAACCTCTCCACTTTATCCTAAGCATCAAAGGAGACTTCATTCTTGAGCTCACCCACAGAATTTATGTGAAGGGGCCCACACTCTACACATAAGAAGACTGTCCTGTAAATAGCTACATCTGGAGGTCGTTTCATACTGTACCTCCCCTAATAAACAGCAGGCCATTTACATGCCAATTAGGTAATGGAGAACTCAAGTCATAAATGAAATGAGATCTAGCCTGTTTAGCTTTCCAGGCAAACACCTTAAGGACTAAATACCAGTGAAATCTGGCTCAACTCAGTCCAGAAGAAATGGATATTCCATTTATTCAATACACCATGTCTAGGACAATGAATTATTCTAATTCAGAACGAAAATCCAGCATCGACACACTTTGGTGCATCAATGGATCTGGAGTCTTGTCTTCTTCAAACAATGATACCTAGTTATCATTTTATAGATTTACAAGACTTTTTTGCACATTATATCATGATCTTTTAGAACAATTCTATCAGATAGGTACTATTATTTCCACTTTTTCTTTGTAGATAAGGAAATTGAGAAGGAGAAGTTAAATGACTTGCTTAGGACCAGAGAAGTAGTAAGGATTCACAGAAGAATTTGAACTCAGGTCTTTCTGACCCTGTGTCCTTGATTACAATTACACAGGTTTCAATCCCTCCACATGTATTCATACGGTGAAGTTCTTGTCCATTTCCTATATTTTTCTCAAAGGGAGTCTTGATAAAGTTCTCAATTTTACATGACTATAACCATGCAGGCTGTCCATATCACCAACTTTTCTTTGTTCGGGGTGTACATTTATTTCATGATATTCTTTCCTCTATTTTCCTTTATTAATTCTTGTCTGGTGATCTGAACATTACCCTTGTTAGTGCTATCTAGATAGAAGGAGCATAGAGTGTATGGCTGTATTCCGATGATATTAGTCAAGTCCATACTGAATACCCTCCAAGGAGGAAGCACTAATAGTGGTGAAAACTTCTGCTCTTGTTATGTGATTAAAAGCATTGAAAATAACTGTAATATTCGACTGTATTTGCTAAAAAAGTTACACAGGGTAACCTGTTGGTATGGAGAAAATGGAAATACCATGGTAATCAGGAAAAATACCTGAACCAGGAAGTTCACTTTGGACAAGTTTTAAAAGTAATGGAAAAGTTTGCTGCTCATTCTAAGTGCTCTTAAGCTTGTGTTTTCAGGTTTTGGGTGTTGGGTTGTCTTTTACCTCCAAATCAGAGAAGCTCCCAAAAGATTTTACTCTGGGAAAATATTTGATGTTGTTCCTTCCTCTAGTCTTTCCAGACCCCTTTCCAATTTGCTTTTCATACATCTCCCAATTTGATATCCCTAAAGTACAAGGTATGAGCATGTCACTTCTTCATTCAAAAGCTTCTTTTTATAAAACATGGTTTTTTAACCTAAGGTTCATGAATTACTTTATCTTTGAACACTATATTTTAATTTGTTTCCTTTGTAATCCTATATATCTAATTTAATGAATTAAAATTTACTCTGAAAAGGAACTAAAAGATTACTCCCACTCTAAAATAAATTCCTCTTTTTATGCTTTAGCATCCTCTAAAATCTGGCTACTATTTTTTTTAAGGCTTATTACACATTGCAGTCCCTTGTACATTCAGTTTCCAGTCAGACTGGCCTCCTTGCTGTCCTTCATTATACATTCCCTCTCCCAACTCACTGCCATGTCCCCATACTTGTAAAGTTTTCCGTCCTCTCCTCTGACTCTTTAGGATCCCTATGTCCCCACAAGTTCATTCCAGGGTCTCTCCTACACTAATATCCCTAGAGCTTCGATAGCCCCCAACATTTGGGTGCAAACCTAGCTGGAGTTCATTCCTCTTTCCACGAATAGGAGGCAACCTCCTTGATGTCAGAGATTATTGCATTTTAGTTTTGTGCCCCTACTATCTAATGGTCCCTGGCATAGAAGAAGTGTTTAATGAATGCTTACCAAGTAGATCAATGACTGAACAGAACAGAAATTTGATGAGCACAAGTCCTATTGTGTTTTCATCTTTCTGTCATTAACTCATTGACTGCAGAAAGCAGATACTTAATAAATACTTATTAGGTGATTAAGTGATTAGTCTCCCAAGACAGTGATGACTTCTAAAAAGAGGTTGGTGTAGAAATAGTAAAGTACCAAGTGAAATATAAAAATATATTCCTTCAGTGCAATCAGGGGTTAACTTCAAGTTAAATGTTAAAATAAATCTTCATGGCATTCCATAAAAGTTGAGAGGACTTAGTTCTCAGAGAAATGTTGAAGAATCCCTGAACAATCATTGATCTTTCCAAATCTCAGCAGGTTTGGAATCAGCGTCCCTAAATCCCAGCCCTCCCCCCAAAGTACAGGACCATCTGTATAGTCCAATACATGCAGCTTGAAAGCCATCACAGGAATGAAGAGGGCAGAGTCTTCTCAAAAAGCCCCGTGTGAAGATCCTTGGAACATGGGAAACAACAAAGTTGCTGGATTCTTCCCACCTGAGTCCTTTGGTGGTTATTTCTGCTCCTTGTGGTTTCTGCAGGTGGTAAGTTAGCATGCTATGTATTGAGTGAGCAAAGCCCCTGAACACAGCCCAGCCACCGAAGGGAAAAGCCCCATTAAAGAGCAGCATGCCGTAGAATCTGTCCTTTTACAATATCTCCTATCAGAGAGCTTTAGGGTTTAAGGGGATTAGATACCATAACCCATCTGTCAGGTCATTATGGAAGAAAACTGTCCTGCTGTTCCCAGGGATGATGTCCTACTGTAGGGTATTATCATTAAGCATGTCTAGAGTCTTTTATATTTGGGGGGGCACTTTATAATCAATTTAATTTGTGTTTCCACACACACACATATATACACATACATACAAACCCTCGTTTTCCATATTAAGATTATGTATACATGAAGAAATCAAAATAGAGGGAAATTTCTAACATGAACCCAGAGTCTTCCAAAATAATCCTTTCCCCACAATTAAGATATATATTTTTCATGTATGCCATCATGTACACATGCATAGAGAATTTTCTCGTTATTTGCCAACCCATGTCAAACCCATGTAAGAAAAGGAATCATGTCTTCAACAGACTTGATAAGTGGTCTATCAGCATCTTCCTCAAGGGAGGAGGATCTCACTGGCTTCCCAGGTTGATCATTAAACTTACGGATAGCACTGACTATTGGGAACTCTTCCCTGTCATCAAGTCCATATCTGCCTCTCTGCAATACTTAGTTCCACCCATTAGAGTCAAATGGATACTTGGTCATTTTCTACTTAAAACAAAAGTGAAGTTTTCTTGTGGGTATTCCCTCAATAACCAAAGAGATGACATAGAGCAATGGACAGGATGTGGGATTTGGAGATTTAGTTTCAAATCCTGGTTTGTGTCATTTGCTTCTAATTATGTGGACTCTTAACTTGGGGTCTATAAACTTGCTTTTTAAAAACTTATTTTAATAACTATATTTTCAGCATGATTGCTTCCCATTCTAATGTTTTATATAGTTTGTTTTATGCAAAACCATTATTCAGAGAAATCCATAGAGGCTATCAAAGGGACCCATGACCCAAAAATGATTAAGAATTCTAGTTCTGGTGTGACTTTGGAAAACTCATCTCCATTTGCTGAGCCTCAATTTCCTCATCTATAAACTAAGAATATTGAACTGGCTGACCTCTAAAATCTCTCTCAGCCCTATAAAGCTATAAACTTTTTACTATATGTAGTACATTTACAGAAATATACTTACTCTTTTTACTAGAAGTAGTTTTAGGTTAGGTTTTCAAAGAACATCATTGAAGGACATCCAACTAAACAAGATCATGGATCCATTTGCAAATCTAACTATTTTTTCTACACTCCTGGCAACAGATTGTGTTGGAAGCTAACATCCATCACTTCTAATGTCTAATCCAGTATTCATCTGATACTACTCTGAGAGTATATTCATACCTGAGTACTCTTGGAATGGGCTGCCTAGGTCATAATTTATAAAACCACCACTCAACCTCCAATGACATAGAGCTCAATGGAAACATGTGTTCTACATTCCATTTCCATCAAATACTTCTGTCATTTAGCATTCCTGTAAATCCTAACAAAATTCTTAACATATAGCAAGATATATGGGTTGGAAGATGAATATCCATTCACTAGTCACTTCCCAGAAATGGGTTTTGTTTTTGGTGCTCAGTGTTCCTGAGATGGGAATCTGACAACATGAAAGCTTTCTTTTCCAGAGATTATCATCTTCTTAGAACGCAGCGACATGGTACAGAGGTTAGAGAGCAGGAAACCATGGGTGAAGCAGTCCTATGTGCCAAGTAAAGGTACTTGCCATGTAGATATAAATGTTGATTTAGATCTCTTCTATCTCCAAAGCTCCAGTTTGGTAGAGTGGGTGGTCCCAGATACAAATTCTTCTTCTCCTATCCATGCTGGAAGTGGGACCCAGAACAAGTCATTCGCCCTCTCAGTGGTCTAGGCAATAGCCAGGATTGTGAGTATCATTATAGGGTACCTAGTTGTTCTGGTAGTGGAAAATTTCCTCACCTGGGATTTCCCTTTATCAAGGAAGTCATAGTTCCAGTTTCAGTTCCATTTCAAAAGCTAATATAGAAATATATGCCTATAAACATACATATAAAATGCACATCCATAAATGTACATATGTATATAAGAATCCTTATATGAATAGACACACATATGTAGTACTATGCATGTATATCCTGTATTACAGGTACATGTATGTGCATACATACATATATGTGTCCATCTAACCCTATATATAGGCATTGTAGTGTGTGTGTGTGTGTGTGTGTGTGTGTATAAAGTTTAAAACATTTAAAGTTTCAAATGATAGCTAATTGTTTTAAATGTAGTAAAAATTTCAGACTCATGAAAACAACTAGGAAACTGGCCAAACCACCTTAAGTCTGCTGTGACTCTATAAAAACTTACATTCTTTTGTATAGTTAGAATGGATCTTTGATTGAAGTTAAGACAAGCCCTTTAACATGAGGTTGTCAAAAAGCTCAAATGTGATTATGTCTGGTTTGTACAGTTTTCAAAATACTGCCAATTGTGAATAATACATATGAGCTTATATAAAAAAGCCATCCTGTATAAAATACCATTTCTGTGATTAGAAGACAACTTCTAAAAGACTGATTTTCTAGATCAAGTATCTTGCCTTGACCAATCTAATGAAATGATCGAATGGGCCTTTATAGCCTTGTTGTACATATAAAACTAAGCAAATTTAAATTAAATAAGAATTCTATTTCATTTGGTTGCTGCTGTTTAAAGACAGATGCACAATCCACTTAAAGGACATACTTCAAAGCTCTCCAGTGTGGTTGGTCCTACCTGAGTCTGTGGTCACCAGAAGCCAGGCTCACCTTCACTCCACCATGAAACAATAGAAGAAAGCTCACAATCAGGTTAACCATAAATGTATTTTTACTGTTGCTATTTTACTTTTAAGAATGATTACCCATTTGGAACAAGTCTTCATATATATAATCAAAGGCAAAAGTACAGAGAGTAGGAGAACCAAGATTTAAATTTTTTCTCTCCTTGGATTCCACCTAACCCCCAAGTGGTCTTTGGATAGATTTCAAAAGGTCCTTGATCTTGGATGGGAGACAAATACACCATTATTTTCATTAATCTTTAATTGAAATTTATCATTTCTTTTAATTTTTGAAAAATATTACTCTGAGAAGACATACAACAGCATGTTGTCAATGCACACACACACACACACACACACACACACACACACAGACACATGCACACACAAACATAAACAAACAAGTCTCTCTCCCAAAGGTCACTTCCTATTTGACTTTGGGCAAATTATTTAACATCTCTAGGGATCAATTTCCTCCTCTGTAAAATGGGGATAATAATAATAATAATTAATAGCACCTGTTTTACATATTTGTTGTGAGGATCAAATGAAATTAAAGATATAAGCCCCTGTCCCAAGCCTCCCCTCAACACTACAAGCTCTGGATTTATATAAACTGACTTAATTCCCATTGAAGTCACTAAAAGATGAATGCCCCATTTGAGTTGCTGACCCCATCCATAATTTTCTCTTGGAAATGTCTGAAAGTAGTTCTGATTATACAGCTTATGCATATGGGGGTTTCCCCAAATGTAGACAACAAGGTAAATTAAGTCTCACATCTTCCCATATATATTCTCAAAGTATTCAAGGTAACAAATGTATATAGGGAAGAGGACAGCCTTTATTTGACCTCAGAGAAACATGCAGAAAAGATAAAGGACTCACAGTCATTGATGAACAAAGAAATGACCTCAAGCACTCCCAGCTCTGGTCAGAAAGGAATTGAATTTAGGGCTTCCCACAGGGCAGCCTGCCATCCTTTTTGCAAAATACCTTACTTCCTTGGGAATTAAAGTGTCACCGAGATTGCAGGGCCACCTTGCATTGTTGTCCATGAACTTTCCTCTACGACCACATGGGCAAAACACATATCTGCCTTTGCCAAACATTTTTACAGGAATTATTTTGATAACATAGGTCCTGTCCCAGCTAAAGTCTTCTCTTAGACTGGAAAAATCAATTCTCATGTCTTTAGTCTCTGATCTATGCACAGGGTGTACAGATAGGGAACTTTCACATATTTTTGCCTCTGCCCCAAGGAAACCACTAATGACTCCCAAGGATAGGAGGAGGAGGAAGAAAGGTACAAAGAGGCAAGAGAAAAAAAAGATCTCTTTAGAATGGGCTGTTGGCCCTCTATAAGAAGGCAGCATAAGAGTATCTACCCAAGTCCCAGGTAACAAACTTGTCTAGGGATTAGTTCAGTAACTGGAAATTTTGTGATTTTTTTTAATCCTCTTGATTAGGTCTGAGTATATCTATGCATACACTATCAGAATCAAAATATTCAAACATATCCCCCAAAGAGCATCAAATTTATGAGGGAATAACCTTGGAAAAAAACCCTTTGCATTAGGTAAAAGAGTTTTGCAAATCTTAAAAGCTTTTATTAACATCATTCTAAACAAGTCTCCTGATTTTACATATGAGGAAAATGAAGTCTATTGGACTGAAGTGACTTACCTAAGGTAATAAAGACAGTAAATAATTGGCTCTATCAATAACCAAGCAGACCAGTGACTTGTCTGGGAAACTGGGATCTCTCAGTCAATCTGTCGGTCAATAAACATCTATTCAGCACAAGCAATGTGCTAAATATGGTGGATGCAGAGAAAGGCAAAAACAGGATCTCTGTCTAAATTCATTCACATTCAAAGGAGGAAAAAACAATTTGCAAATAAGGACATACCTATGAGATAATGCAATCGAAATGGAAGGTAATCTTAAAGTCCACAGAAGTGAAGGGGATGAAAGAGTGTAGATGAGAGGACTCAGAAAGATGTCCCTCAAAGGACAAGATTTGGAAAGAAAATCAGGAAAGTCAGAGAGTAGAGGTAAGGGGGAAAAGCACCCCAGCCATGGGGAAGAGAAAATAAAAAAGACACATAAAGGGAAATAAAAAAGACCAGAAAGGTATAAAGAGGTTGGACTGTGAAAGGTTCTCACTGCCAGAAGACATTTTAAGAGGAAGGCTCTCACCACCAGAGGACTTTGCAAGAGGTTGGGTTGGGAAAGGTTCTCACTGCCAGAGGACTGCATTTGATCCTGGAGGCAACAAGTTAACCGTTAAGTGTTCGAAGCATCTAGGTGGCCAGGTAGATAAGAGTTCTGGGCTTGGAATCAGCTTCAGATACTTAATAGTTGCAAGACCCTGGACAAATCATTTAATCTATTTGCCTCAGTTTCCTTAACTATTAAAGGTAGGTAGTAATTGTACCTCTCTCCCAGGGCTGTTGGATAGATCAAATAAGATGATCTTTGTATATCAATGAGTGTAGTGTCTGATTCAAATGAAGTACTTAACAAATGTTTGTTCTCTTTCCCCTTTATTTTGAGCATCACATTCAGAACTATGCTTTAGGAAAGTCATTTTTGGCAGCCTAGTTGGGAAATTCTCTGAACTCGGGGAGAGATTTGCAGCAATAGGAAGATGATCACAATAGTGAAGATGTAAAGTGATGGGGACCTCAACACTGATCCAGTGACAGTATTTTCCTGTTTATTCCATCTCTCTGCTCCAGTCATTTTCCTCTGGTTGTCTCCATATCTCCGATCCTCTCCTTCCCCAACTCTGCCTAGTGACTTCCCTGGTTTCCTCTAAGTCCCAAATAAAATCCCATCTTTTATAAGAACAATTTCCTGACCACTTATTACTTATTGTATAAAGTTTGTATAAATTTGTTTACATTAGGTTGGAAGGAGGAGGCAGAGACTTGTCTTTTCTTCTTTTTGAAACTAAGAAGCAAGGTTTCTTAGTACATAGTTGGCGCCTATCAAATAAAGAGGAGGGAACTTATCATAGATGTTATAAAGGTGAAAACAACAGGACTTACATGTGAGAAAGGAGATGAGAATGACATCAATATCATGAGCATGAAAGACTGGGAGGATTATGGTGTCACTAAAAGAGAGAAATTGAGGACCGAGGGAGGTTTAGGGGAGGAATAAGTTCTGTTTTGGATGTGTTGAGCTTGAGATGTCTATGGGATATCCATTTTGAGATGTCCCAAATGCAAGTGGAGTTCAGTAGAAAAGTTAGGGTTGGATGTATAGATAAAGGAATCATCTACATATGGATGATAATCTGACTTGTGAGGGCTGATGAGATTACCAAATGAAGTAGTTATGGAGGCAAAAGAGAAGAAGAACCAGGAAGGATATCCTTGGAGAACAGCTAAAATTAGTGGGTCTGACCTGGATGAGACTGACAAGGAGCAGGGACACAGGTAGGAGGAGAAACAGGAGATAGCAGAATCACAAATCTAGAATGGAAAGAGTATCCAGGATAAGACAATGAGGCAGGCCATGGCTAAAAGAAAGATAAGAAAAATGAGAACTGAGAAAATAATATGAGATTTGCTCATTCCTGGTAGCTGTCGAAAGCAGTTGTAGTTGAATGATGAGGTCAGAAATAAGATTGTAAAGAATTTGGAAATGAGAGAGAAGCAGAAACACCTGCTATAAACATTGCATTAAGGAATAAGCAAAAAAAGAAGATAGAATAGTAGTGAGTGCAAATCACCACATTTAAGTGAAGGGCTTTTTGTTGTTATTTAGTGTTGATAAAGCTTTGGATGTATTTAAAGGCAAAGGGAAATCTATGTTCTATTATATTTTTATTAACTGTTTCTCAACATTTTTATCTGATTGAGAGTGGGCAGGTTGACCTTCAGGCTATGAGATTGTTACCCCTGTTGTAAAAGATTGCTCTCCACTTGGCAGTCTCCACATTTCACCTGAATTCCTGAACTCCCAATTCCTTTAACACCCAAACTTGGAAATTTTCAAAGTTGGAGATTCTACTACCTGTATCTATAATAGAAAATGCCAAAAAGGAACCAAGTTCTCAGGTCCATTTCTGAGGGAACAGTCTTATGTGGGGCTAAGGGAAAGGATGGAATGACCCTTCCTCTTAGTGGTTCTCTATAGAGACCCTTAGTGAAGGAGTTATTGAACTCTTTCAGACTTGAATGCTGCACAGAGATAGTCTGAGCTGACTCGGGCTTTTTGAAGACTTGACAGGTCTGAACAGGCAGCCAGTGGAAAAGAGGTTCCTCCCACATAGCAGGCCAACAACAACCAAGTATAGAATACACACACACACACACACACACACACACACACACACAGGTGCATGCACATTCCAATCATCACAATTCACCAGGAATCCTTTGTCCTTCATGTGTCAATCTCATCATAGTTAAGTTGCAATACAGAGGATGGTGGAATCTTTCAATTTTAGAGCTAAAACAAACTTTAGAAATCCTAATTAATCATAGAAATTCAAGGCATAATAATTTGCTTCAGGAAAATATAACTTCAAAGTTTCAGGAATAAACAATATATTCAATCTTCTCATTGCCATTCAATTCTCTCCTAAGTTCTTTAACTAAACACTCCCACAGATGAGTATCATCTATTTGTCTCTTCCCCTTAATGGCCACCCATTCATGTTTTCTCAAAGGGGGGGAAGCATCAACCAATCTGTCATCTTCCTTTCTTTTTCTTGATATATTGAGGTACCAATGGAGGACATGGGCCTTCATTTATTCCTTGCTCTCACTACATGATCAGTGGGTCCCTCTTTGTATCACTCTTTTCTTGTTCTGATGACATCTCTTACACCACCTATCCTTGTTTATAATGTTGACATGACTCTCCATTGCCCTCAGGCTAATTTTAATTTTCAATTCCTTCTAAATTGTCACTCATGTAACACTACAGATATGACTTTTCATCCAGAGACCAGTTCCCTAGTGTGTTAAGGGCATTCAGTAAAAGGAAAGCACATCATATAGGTATTTTTTAAAAGTCCTTCTAGCTGTCCCTGGGGTTATACTTCAACACATCAGTTAATCTTTGAATTCTTATTTCCACTGTCAATCATTTACATTAGAAATATAACATAAAGGGATTTTAAAAAGATTTTCCTATATTAAAAAAAAGACTCCCACACCTCAGGAATTTGCTTTGATATTTCACCTCCATTTGCTCTGAAGATTGGAAGGGTTTTGAAAATTTCAACTTTCAGCCTCAATGAGATGAAGTCCATAAACATACCGAGGAAAGTCTCTATGCCTCTTATCTCTGTTTTTTACTCTATCCTAGCAAAGTCCTTATTCAACTCTAACCAGTGAATAGTAAGCAGATATTCATTTAAAATATGGAGTCATTGGGCAGTTAGGTGGCACAGTGGATAGAGCACCAGTCCTGAAGTCAGGAGGACCTGAGTTCAAATCTGCTTTCATATATTTAATACTTAGTTGTGTGACCTTGGACAATCACTTAACCATATTCCTTGCAAGAATCCAAATTTTTTAAAAAATTGTGGAGTCAGGAAAATGTATTATGGGGCCAAAACTGGAAAGGGGAGTAGATATCTTATGTATATAGTCCTTATATTCTTCCCCCTTCCCCACAATTAACAAGGTTGAGGGAAATGGAGAAATGCTTGCAACAAAAAGTGAAATTAAGCAAAATAAATTCCAATATCAGTCATGCCCAAAAATGTATGTATCATTTTAAATATTTAATCTATTATCCCATTATCAAGAGATAAATAGCATTTTTCATGATCTGTCCTCTGGAAAAAATGGTTGCTTATGAAGTTGACCAAAGTTCTTAAGTCTTTCAAAATTTTTTGATTTTACAATGTTGATATTACTATAAATTGATCTACCGGTTCTGCTCACTTCATTTTATATAGGTTCATATAAGATATCCTAGTTTTCATTTAAACTATCCCCTTAATTTTTTCTTATGGTATAGTAGTATTTCCTTATATTGATGTGGCATAATTTGTTAGCCATTTCCCAAGTGATGGGTGATCCTTAAGTTCTTGGTTCTTTAGCACCACAAAAATATGCTTGTATATACAGGAACTTTTCCTCTTTCTTTGATTTCTTTGTGGTCTAAGTTTAATAGGATATCACTGGATCAGAACTTATACAGATTAGTATTATTTTGTGTATAATTCCAACTTGCTTTCCTCAATGATTGGACCAATTCATTGCCCATCAACAACATCTTAATGCATCCATTTTTCTCAAAGCCCCTCCAATATTTGTTGTTTTCCTTTCCATATTGCCAATGTGGTGGGTATGAGGTATAAGCTCAAAGTTTCCTAAATTACATTTATCCAATTACAAATTATTTGGAGCATATTTTAAGATGGTTACAGATTATTTTCATTTTTACCTTGAAAATTGCCTGTTAATATGTTTTGACCATTTATCAATTGGGAGAAGCTTTAATTTTTTAAAAATATTAATCTTAATGATCCTGGAAATGAGACCTTTATTGTTGTTAAGAAGATTTTCCCCTCCTAGTTTACTATTTTCTTATAATCTTAACTGCACTGCTTTAATGTATGCAAAATGTTAATGTATTATATATTCAATTTTCATAGTGCTGAAGGATCCACGATGGGAAAGAGAAGACAAGAAGTGGCCTGAACTCTCCACAGTTTCCCCCAGAAACAACATTAAATCATTCCCTCAAATAATTCTGGAGTGTCAGAATTCATCAAAAGATGGAATGAAATAATTTTCCAGTCCAAGATAGCTTAGAAGGAAAGGTCTAGCTGACACAGATAAAAGGGGAGAGCAGCCCAGCACAAGTAGTATCCAGGCAAGCAAATGGGAATTTCTTAGCAATAGTACAGATCAGCAACCAAGGACCCCACAGTCTGGGATCAACAGGTCATGCTGTGAGGCCTCTAGCCATAGCAAACAATCCAAACTGCCAGTCTTAGATTCAGGGCACATAAGGTACAACTAGGCTAGGCTGCTCTATTTCAGTTCCATTACAAGCTGCCAGTCCCAAGGGACCCTGGTCCCTAGTGTAAAAAGTTTGAGACAGTGCCCCCCCCTTGCAGCCCAGAAGCAGAGCTCAACTGTTTTTTACAAGGCAATAGGGTTAAGTGACTTGCCTAAGGTCCACAGCTAGGTAATTATTAAGTGTCTGAGGCCGAATTTGAACTCAGGTCCTCCTGACTCCAGGGCCAGTGCTCTACTCACTGCACCACTTAGCTGCCCCTTGTATTTTCTTACTTATGTCTGTGTTACCTTTATTTTCTTTTGCTTTAGAATATAAACTAGGATTGGTGCTCCATCCACTGTGCCACCTATCTGCCCTGAGCTCAACTTTAAGAAATGAGCAAAAAGCAAAAAAAAAATTTCGACCATAGAAAGCTACTATGTCAACAGGGATAATCAAAACACTAACTCAGAAGATGACAATAATGTCAAAAGGCTTACGTGCATAGATTCAAGAGGGAATATGAATTGCTTTGAAGCCCAAAAAGTCCTCTTGGAAGAGCTCAAAAAAAGGATTTTTATAAGAGAGGTAGAAAAAAATGGGAAAAGAAATGAGAGTTATGCAAGAGAATTATGATAAAAGAGACAACAACTTGGAAAAGAAAGCACAAAACTTAACTCAAGAAAATGAAGCCAGAAGAACACTACTCCTTTAAAAGTAGAATTGACCAAATGGAAAAGAGGTACAAAATCTAACTGAAGAAAAAAATACTTAAAAATTAAGATTGAACAAGTAAGTGGAAGTGAATGACTCTATGAGATATGAGAAATCTGCCAAAAAAATCAAGGATTAAAAAAAAGAACAAAATGTGAAATATTTCATTAGATAAACAACTGATTTAGAAAATAGATCCATAAGAGATAATTTAAGAATTATTGAACTACCTGAAAGCTATGATTAAAAAAAAGAGCCTGGACATCTCTTTCAAGCTATTATCAAGAAAAACTACCCTGATATCCTAGAACCAGAAGGCAAAATAGTCATAAAAGAATCCACTGATCATCTCCTGAAAGAGATCTCAAAACAAAAACATAAAGGAATATTGTAGCCAAACTCCAAAATTAAAATTATCATGTCAAGGAGAAAATATTGCAGTTATAAAGAAAACAATTCAAATTCTAAGGAACCAGAATAGGGATTACACAAGACTTAGCAGCTACTACATTAAAGGATTAAAGGGTTTTAAATATAACATTCTTCAGGACAAAGTAGATAGTATTACAACCAAGAATCAACTATCCAGCAAAACTAAGCATAATCTTTCAGAGGAAAAGACATTCAATGAAATAAAGGACTTTAAAATTTTCCTGATGAAAAGACCAGAACTGAAATGAAAATTTAATCTTCAAAGACTCAAGAAAAGCATAAAAAAGTAAACAGGAAAGGAAAAAAAAACATGTTAATAAGGTTAAATTATTTATGGTCCAACATGGGAATTGTTATGAACTGTATCATTTCTCTTCTGCTTGTTCTACTTTTGGTCTAACAATTTAACACCAAGAAAACACAGTCAGTATCATACCATCCATATGTGGAACCATTGATTACAGCAAATGGAGAAGTTTTGAGAATTGTAGACAAGTTCACTTACCTTAGCAGTGTCCTTCCAAGGAGGTTCACAATGACAATGAGATTGACACACACATTACCAGAGCTAGCTCAGTATTTTGGAGGCTCCAAAAGAAAGTATGGGAGAGAAGTATTAGACTGACTACCAAACTGAAAGTCTACAGAACCATTGTGCTGACCTCATTGCTATATGCCTGTGAAACCTGGGCAGTCTACTAGCACCACGTTAGGAAATTGAATGGCTTCCATTTAAATTGTCTTAGGAAGATTCTGAAGATCACCTGGCAGGAGATAATACCACTGAGTTCCGCTAAACTATTTTAGTATTCCAACATCCCACAAACATAGTGCAGCTACAATGGACTGGTTATGTTGTTAGAATGCCAGATGTATGCTTGCCAAAAAAAACTTTTATGGATAACTCTCATAGGGCAAGCACTCACAAGAGGGTCAGAAGAAGTGAAACTGAGACACCCTGAAGGTTTCATTGAAGAACTTTAGAACTGATTGTACAACATGGGAGCCACTGACACAGGTCTGTCCAACTTGGCATGCCCTCATCAGTGAGAGTGTCACAATCTATGAGGAAGGCAGATTTGAAGCAATTCAAAGGAAATGTGACATAGGTAAGTTTAGAGTACTCATCTAGGATGTTCACAAGGACTATTTGTGTCCAACCTCTGGTAGAGCATTCCAAGCTCATATAGGTCTCATCAGCCACAGTCTGCCACACTGTAATTTGTCTCAAACATAGTGATGCCATTTTGGTCTTCTTTGAAAAGTTAATTTTGATGTGATGATAGAAAAAATGATTAAGGGGCAGAAAAAAATTATGTTGGGAGAAAAAAAGGAGGCAGAATGGAATACATTATATTACATGGCAAGGCATGAAAGACCTATAATAGTAGAAGGAAAGAAGGCAGGGGGTGAAAATTGTTTTAACCTTACACTCATTGGACTTGGTTCAAAGAGGGAATAACATACATATTCAGTTGGGTAAAGAAATCTGTCTTCCCTTATATGAAAGTAGGATGGGAAGGAGAAAATTGGGGGGGGGGGCTCTGATAAAACGGAGGTCAGATTGAGGAAGGTTTTAGTCAAAAGCAAAACACTGGTGAGGAGCAGCATGAAAGGAGAAAGAGAAAAAAACATAAACATTGGGGATGATAGGATATGGGGAAATATATAGTTAGTGATCATAAATGGTAATGTGAATGAAATGAACTCTTCCAAAAAATAAAGAACAGAATAAAAACCAGAATTCTAAAAAATGTTATTTATGAGAAACATATTTGAAGCAGAAAAACACAAATGGAGTAAAGGTAAAAGACTGCAACAAAATATATTGTGTTTCAGCTAAAGTAAAGAAAATGTGGAAGAGCAATCCTGATCTCAGACAGAACAAAAGAAAAAACAGATCTAATTTAAAAGATAGCACTATTATTCAATATTGTACTAGACATGTTAGCTTTAGCAATAAGAGAAGAAAAAATGGAAGGAATTGAAATAGGCAATAAGGAAACAAAATTATCACTCATTGCAGATGATATGAAGGTATACTTAGACAATTCTAGGGAATCAACTAAAAATGTTCTTGAAATAATTAGTAACTTTAAGCAAAGACACAGGATATAAAATAAACCCACACAGAACATCAACATTTCTATATGTTACCAACAAAGCTCAGCATCAAGAGATAGAAAGAGAAATTCCATTTAAAATAACTATGGAGAATAAAAAATATTTGGGAGTCTACTTGCCAAGACAAATTCAGAAACAATTACAATTTTTCACACAAATAAAGTCAGATCTAAAGAACTGGAAAATTGTCAATTGCTCATGGGTAGGTTGAGTTAATATAATAGAAATGAAAATTCTTCCTAAATTGATCCTACCAATCAAACTATCAAAAATTATTTTATAGAGCTAGAAAAAATAATAACAAAATTCATCTAGAGAACAAAAGGTCAAGGATATTAAGGAAATTAATGGGAAAAAATGTAAAGGGAAGTGACCTAGTCATACCAGATATAAAACTATGTTATAAATCAGCAATCACTAAAACTATTTAATACTGGCTAAGAAATAAAGTGGTAAATCAGTGGAATAGATTAGATACACAAAAAAAGAATAGTAAATGACTATAGTAATCTATTGTTTTATAAATCCCAACTCCTAGGATAAGAATTCAATATTTGACAAGAACTGCTGAGAAAACTGAAAATAGTATGGCAGAATCTAAGCATAGCCATGTACCATGATGATATCAAAATAAGTTTTAGATTTAGATTTAGATTAAAAAAAAAAAGATGATAACACAAGCAAATTAGGAGAACAAAGAATAGTGATTGTCATCCCAGGGAGGGGAAGGGAATGAAAAGAAAAAAATTGAAATTCAAAATCTTATAAAAATGAAATATGTTCAAAACTATTTTTACATAAAATTGCAAAAAATAAAGTAATATTTACTTAAAAAATTCATAATTCTTCATAAGTCTAAGGGGAAAAGAAATGACCAAAAATTTGGGTACTAATGGGGAAAAAAGTGAGTTTCCTTTGTTATTGAAGACTGGCTACATATCTGACCTTGCCTCTTACCTCCAATATAAGATCAGTTGTCAAGTTTTGTCAATTCAACTTCCACAACAAATCTCAAAAAATTCCATTGCTTTCAATTTTAGGACCCCTGCCCTAATTCCAGATTTTAATCTCCTCTCACCCAGACAATTGTTATAGCCTCCTAATTAACTGTTCTCCTTTCCTCTAGTGTCTTTATTCTCCTATCCATCTTCCTCTCAGATGCCAAATTAATATTTCTAAAACAAAGATCCAAATAGCACCTCCCTATTCAAGAGATGCAATTGTCTTCCTATCCCTCAAGGATAAGTACAAACTCTACTATTTTGCCCATAATATAGATCCGATCTCTCTTTCCAGACTGATTTCCAATACAATCAATACATTCTTTGTTCTAGTCAAACTGACCAACTAGTTCTTTTGCTATATAACATAATTCCATGCCTGGAAAGCACTCCCTCCTTAACTCCACCTCTTAGAATTTTGAGCTTCCTTTAAGGTTCCTTTTACATAAGTTTTCACCTGCCGCCAAAATACATGTCCTTCCTGAAATCACATCATTTGTATTTCCTTTTTTATGAATAGGTTTATTCCCTTACTAGATTTTAAACTCCTTGAGGGCAAAGATTATTTTATTTTTATCTCTGCAATTGGTATATAGTAGATACCTAATAAAATACTTTCTGAGAAGAAACATCATGGAGAAATGCCCTTGAGACCAAATGTTCTTTGGTCCACAATGGGAAATGCTATCCTCTGAAGGTCTTTACACTGAGAAGTTACCACCTCCTAAGCAAAGAATACAAGGAGGAGATATAAGATATTTGGGTGAAATAGAGGAAGAATAGTTGCTTACTTATCCATAATATCTAAAGGAATGGGGGATTTGGATCATTGAAATTACATTTAACTACTTTTGCAAATTAGTCAACAAAAATTGCATCAGATCATAAAAAACTGTTTCTATTTCCCCAATCTCTCTCCATATGTATAAATGGATAAATGAAAAAGAAAACAAGTAGCAAAAAACTAAAGCATAACAGTAAAAAACCCTGGATCTAGAGTTAGAAGTGGCTTCAAGTACACACTTTTACCCATTGCTAACCTCACTGATAGAACATATGTGATCTCGCATAAGTTAGTTGATATCTCTGAATTTCAGTTTGTTTATCCATAAAATGGAGAAGACACATGCACTTCCCACCTTATAGTGAGTCATTGGAAGGAAAGAATTTGGTAAACTATGAAGTAAAATTTTATGGTGACTAAAAACAACTGACACACCCTCTTCAATGACTCTCTCTGATCATAAACACTAGGCAATGCACTTAAAAAGTCTTTTATTTGATAAAAGGAAATTCACATTTTGATGAAGAAAATTCAAGTTCAAGGAGATTCCTTTTGGATAGTGAAGACTTCTAGATCTTCCTATCTATTAATGATGTTGTACTGGTCACCTCAGTCTCCAGAACTCTGCAATTATCTCTTGGAAGAGATCCATATTTAAAAAAGATCAGCCTGACCATTCACACAGAATAGATCAAATGGATAACAAATATAACAGCAATAAATAGACCTTAGAAATAAAAGATTAGAAAAGAGCAGGGAATACTTCCTTCAGCAAACTCCAAGTCTCTTTTTTTTTAAAGAAAGTTTATTTTGAGTTTTACAATTTTTCCCCCCATTCTTGCTTCCCTCCCCCCACACCCCACAGAAGGCATTCTGTTAGTGTTTACATTGGCTCCATGTTATACATTGATCTCAGTTGAATGTGATGACAGAGAAATCATATCCTTAAGGAAGAAAAATAAAGTATGAGATAGCAAAATTACATAATAATATAATGCTTTTTTCTATTTTGATGGTAATAGTCTTTGGTCTTTGTTCAAAGTCTTTCTCTGGATACAGATGGCATTCTCCATTGCAGATAGCTCAAAATTGTTCCTGGTTGTTGCACTAATAGAATGAGCAAGTCCATCAAGGTTGATCATTGCCCCCATGTTTCTGTCAGGGTGTATAATGTTTTTCCAGCCCTGCTCATCTCACTCATTATCAGTTCATGCAAATCTTTCCAGGCTTCCCTGAAATCCCATCCCTCCTGGTTTCTAATAGAACAATAGTGTTCCATGACATACATATACCACAGTTTGTTAAGCCATTCCCCAACTGAAGGACATCCTTTAATTTCCAATTTTTTGCCACCACAAACAGGGCTGCTATAAATATTTTTGTACAAGTGATGCTTTTACCCTTTTTTTTTATCATCTCTTCAGGGTATAGACCCAGTAGCGGTATTGCTGGGTCAAAGGGGATGCACATTTTTGTTGCCCTTTGGGCATAATCCAAAATTGCTCTCCAGAAAGGTTGGATGAGTTCACAGCTCCACCAACAATGTATTAGTGTCCCAGATTTTCCCACATCCCTTCCAACGTTGAACATTGCAAGACTCCTTTAAGGTCATCAAACCTCCCAGAAACAAAGGCCCATTTTGCAATCTAAACATTCTACTGGTCTTACCACCATCTATGAATTTACATATAAAGTTTCACTTCTCATCAGAGGTTCAAGAGGATTAGGAAACAGAGAATAGTAGCCAAAAAGTTGGGGGGGGTGTCTCTAAAGATTAACCAGAAAGACCTCCTCAGCTAGCTTGCAGGAGGGTCACAGTAGACGGCTCTAAATAGAGCTGAGTGCAGTTAAACCTTAAGCATATCAGCCCTGTGCATAGGAGTCAAGCCTGGGTGAGTGAGCCCATAGACTCATTTGGCTATTCATAGGGTTTCATACTGATGTTTTTCAGTCATATTAATAGCTCTATGGGGGAACTTCAGAAAAGCCTGGAAAGCCTGGATCTGCATGAACTGATGCTGAGTAAAGTAAGAAGAACAAGGCGATCATACATGTTAACAGCAAAATTATGATATGATCTACTATGATGGATGCAGTTCCTCTCAGTAGTTAAGTGATAAAAGGATTTGTGATAGAAAATGACATCCACACCTAGAGAAAAAAACTGTGGAGTCTGAATGCAGATCAAAGCATAGTATTCTTACTTTTTAAAACTTGCTATATGGTTTTCTTTTTCTCATGTTTTTTCCCCTTTAGTTCTGATTCCTCTTTCACAACATGACAAATATGCTAAATATAATTTAATATAATAAATAATATAAATTATAATTACAAATATGAACTATATCAAATTACTTGCTCTCACAAATGTTGAAAACTAACTTTGCATGTAATTGAAAAAATAAAATAACATTCAACAATATTAACAGCTCTAAATTGAATAGCAATGTACCATTGCACCCTGATAGAGATTTAAGACTTCAAGCTTAAATCTAATGGTGAAACCGAGCTAGTAGACAAAGGTAATATTTAAAAATAATTTGGCATCCTTTAGGAAAAAAATACTCAGCAGAATGTTATCAAGCATAAAGCTATGACTATGTATGCCAATTGACATATTTACAACCCTGAAATCAGAACTCAATGAGTAAACATTTAAAACAATCCTCATCTGTCCAATATTAATCTTAATATATACTTTCAGAACCATAAAATGGACAGATTTGTAAACTCTACTAGCAAAAAATTAACATTATTAACAGGGACCATCACTCTAAGGTAGTTATGAGAAGATTAATCTTTTTGTCAAAAAAGGAGTAAGAGGACTAATAGACATCCTCATAGGACATGATAAACAGGTTAAAATATATAGAATTACTTTGGGAACAAGAAGAATCAATGAACCAGGCAAAAGCAAAGGCCAAATATATCTGGTACACCACTGCATTTCCCATATGTAACTGAAAATAGTTTACCCTTAAATTTAACTTTATTCAGTAGTTTCAGACTCTGTATGATTCCCTTTTGAGGTTTTCTTGGCAAAGATACTGGAATGATGTGTCATTTCCTTCTCCAGCTCATTTTAAAGATGAAAAAACTTAGGACAACAGGGTAAAATGATAAGTCCAGGGTCATACAGCTAGTAAGTATCTGAGGTCACATTCGAATTCATGACAAGAGGTCATTTTAAGTCTAGTTGTCACAATAAATTACTTAGATTGGCAGCTGAACATGCCAAAGATAATATAAGAGGTATATTCAGATCTATACACTCAAGAGGATACTCTCACAAGTCAATTTGGCTGAACCATTTGCTAAGACAAAAGTTTGACTGAATTTTATCTCTTCCTTGGCAGTAGAAGATACCTTTGTGTAAAAATACAATATGAATAGCAAAGCATTTAATGCAATTTTCTAAAAGATATGATGTTATTCCGTGGAAATCTTGGGTGCTTTTCTCTGAATATATCTTTATATATGTGAAATTTTTCTAAATCTCTATTTCTATGTAGGATAATCATTCTTCTATTTCTCCTCTCTTTTTAATCTATCTTTTTCTACTAAGTAGAAAACTGGAATAAAGCTTTTCATTGTTTTATGTATTGAATAGTGTTTTAACCTCCCTGATCTTGGTTTAAAAAGATCAAATTGGTAGATATTTTCAAAATATAATTTTTAAAAATAATTTTTACTTATGTGGTCCTTGAGTGCCTCTCTCTCTCTCTCTCTCTCTCTCTCTCTCTCTCTCTCTCTCTCTCTCTCTCCTCCCCCTCCCCTCCCCTCCCCTCCTCTCCTCTCCTCTCCTCTCCTCTCCTCTCTTCTCCTCGCTTCGCTTCACTTCTCTTCGCTTCGCTTCGCTTCTCTTCTCTTCTCTTCTCTCTTCTCTTCTCTTCTCTTCTCTTCTCTTCTCTTCTCTTCTCTTCTCTTCTCTTCTCTTCTCTTCTCTTCTCTTCTCTTCTCTTTTCTCTTCTCTTCTCTTCCTCTCTCTCTCTCTCTCTCTCTCTCTCTCTCTCTCTCTCTCTCTCTCTCTCCTCTCTCTCTCTGGATGACTGGACCTCAAGAGAGATAGATTTAGAGTTAGAAGGGACCTCTGAGTTCAGAGTCCAACCTCCTCATTTTACAACTGAGAAAGCTGAGACCCTGAGAGATTAAGTGACTTGCCCAATGTGACACAAGTGACAAGTGGAAGAGCCTGGAATGTCTGCTCACTCTGGAGCTGAGATTGGAAATTTATTTGGCATCAGTACATTTAAGAGTGTGCAGTAAAACAGATTCACATGAAATCAAAAGGAAAAAAAAAACAACAAAAGGGAGATGCAGATATAAGCACCATTTCTCATTTCTGCCCAATTTTCATTAGGTTTACCCTGATTTCTCAAATGTCTATGGTATGTGGGCCAGAATTTATTTTCAGAGCTCGTTTAATGTGGGAGCAATGGGAAATATTCTTAAAAGAGATCAGGAGATGGACAGATTTGGGGCAAGAAGAAAGAAAAAGTCTCTTATAGATAGAAAATATAGCCAGCAGACTTGACTCAGCCAGCATTTTAGTATTTGTTATTTTACTCCCTGGAATAAATGTTTTGACTTGCAAAAGAATTTTATACTAGCTCCCCACCACTGCCACCAGGAATTTTATATACATAAGCATACCCCACTTCATAAGACCCCAAGAACCAACAGCTGAAATTACAAACAGATAAATTAGTCAATGATCATAAACCCTGAGATTAAAAGCTGGAAGCAATCTCAGAGTCCATGGGTTTAACGTCCTCATTTTACAGAGGAAGAAACCAAGGCAGGAAGAAATGAAATGATGTCCCCAAACTCATTTCCATGGTGGATTCAAATGCAGGCCCTAGGACTCAGAGTTCAGGGCTTTTTGTACCATATTGTGTATTTCAAAGTAATTCTTCAGCAGTCACTAGATAGAACATTGGCTAGAACACTAGACCTGGAATCAGAAAGACTCAAGTTCAAATTTTGCCTCTGATTCTTCTGGGGAAAATGCTTAACTTCTATCTATCTTAGTTTCTCCATCTGTAAAAAAAAAAGGTGATATTTTAAAAAAACATTTAGCAAGAACCCTGTACCGTAATTAAAATTACTTTAATTAATCAATTGCTTAATTAATATTAGTTTCTTCCCTTCCTCTTAACAGTCATTCTTATTGTTCTTAAAAACAAAATTGTCTTTTACTTTGTCAAACCAAGTGAAATTTTTTTAAAAATGAGAATTGCTTAGTTATTAACTCTCTAATCCCATAAGATTTTAATGTTCTAAATGATCTGTAATATTCTAAAAAGGCAACAACCAGTTTTCACTTTGAGAGTGAGGGCCAAAGCCCCTTTTAAACTTGTCAGAAGTTAGCAAAGACTATGTCATTATCTCCTGGATATAGATTGACCACTTAAAGGAACTAAAAAAAATAGCTTTAATTTATTACATATTCTTTCACTTACTTGGATGAATGAGAAAATTTTAGAGTTGAAAACAGGGGAAATTGCCTGTATGAACAAACCAGTTTTATGGTTTTTAGGAAAATGACCTTGGTCTGATTAAGACCTGTCCTGGCAGAGATCCAGATGTCAGAATTGAATGGATACCTTAGGCAGGTCGGGGTTATTTGGGACTAAGTACTGACCTTACAGCCAGAAAGCCCTGAATTCGAATCCTGCCTCAGTCTGTTACTAGCTCAGGGAGCCTGGGTAAATCATCTAATCTTTCCAATTTCAGTTTCCTCAAAATGGAGAAAATAGTTCTTATCTCATAGAAATCAAATGAGAAAATAATATGCCTAAAGATCTTTGCAAACACAAAAGTGCTATATAACATTCTGTTGTTCAGTTGTGTCAGAATCTTCATGACCCCTTGGGCCATACTGTCCTTGGGGCTTTCTTGGTAAAGATTCCATAGTGGTTTATCATTTTCTTCTCCAGTGGATTAAGAAAAACAGGTTAAGTGACTTGCCCAAGGTCACAAAGTTAATGAGTCTGAGGCTAGATTTGAACTCAAATCTTACTTACTGCAGACTAGAGCTCTATCAACTGAGCCACCTAGATGCTTCCATGGAAACACCAATAATCATCATTATTGTTATTATCATTATTATTATTACCTTGAGCTGCTGGGTAGTACATTGGAGTACTGACTCTGGAATCAGAAGATCTGGGTTCAAATTTTTCCTCAGATACTAAGTGACTCTGGACAAGTCATTTGTCTTCTCTCAGGTTCCAGTTCCTCATTTGAATGTGTAAAGTGCTTTGCACACCTGAAAGTACTTTATAAATGTTAATTATTATTTTTAAATTCTTATTGTTGTTATTACCATAAGAGAGATGAAAATATCTGAAGGAGGACCCCACATCACCCCCTAAAAGGCAGAAGTGTAAAGAAGAATCAGAGTAAATTAATGACCAAAAAGTCCAACTAGTCAGAGCTTGATTGGAGCCTTGCCTTCAGGTCTAGGGGCTCCAACTTGTGAAGTATAAGATGGAGATTGTTCCAAGAAGTTCAATTAGGGTTATGAAGTGCCTTGTGTCTAGGTCACCCAAGGTCGAAGAATGAGGGATGCTGAGCCTGGAGAAGACTGGGGGCCAAGACAAGTCTAATAAGGGTGTGACACAGAAGAGGAATTCCAAGTGATCTGCTTAGCTCTAGAAGGCAGAACCACGAACGATGAGGACAGGTTGCAAAGGGACAATTTTAGCCTTGATTTCCAGAAAAACTTCCCAGGAAACTTGTACAAAAATGAAGTAGGTGGCCTCAGGAAGTAGGAAGCTTTCCCTCCTTGAATTAGGATGGTGTCTGTATGAATAGAGAGAAAGGGACCTACAGAGAGATAAGACATCGGGCAGTTAGAAACTGTAAGATTTGGCAGCCATGATTCTGACAGCAGCAGGTACCTTCCTGGAAAACTAATCTAAAAAGACTGAAGGGAAAGATTGAAGGAAAAAAGAAAAGAAACAGTGGGGGATGAGATGTCATGGAAACAATGAATATGAGAGTGGAGGAGAGAGAGGCATGGCATGCTGTAGTCCATGGGTCAGACATGACCAAACAACTGAAAAACAAAATTTATTTGCATTTTTGTCACACCTACACACACACACAGACAGACACGTATATCATTCACCACCTCTAAGTCCCTTGAGTGAAGGGATATTTTCTCTATATATCCACAGAATTTTTGCACAATAATTAGCACACAGTAGGAAATTAAGAAATTATTGATTGATTGAAATCTCTGGAGGATGAACTAATGAATGAAAGTTTATTGAATAAATCTATTTTATCCCAAACAGAACATGTCATTTGCTACAGGTAAAAGCCTAAAATGTTTTCTTTGGTCATTCTAGCAGGTTGTCACAGACTAAATACTATGGCTCTCTCCCCATCATCATCTAGATGTCACTCGTGCAGTAAAATCTGGTTCCTGTTGCAGTGACACCAGCTCCCCATTCTCCAGAAGAGAAGGATGGACCTGGGAAATGTCCATCTTTGCCTTGCTAAAAGCAAAAAATGAGGGTAGGCCCTCAGCCCAGTTCTTCCAATTTTTGCTCTCCCACACCAAACAAAGGAGGGCTTCTGGGGGAACCACTGCTTTTTTATTCACTTCTGAATCTTCAGAGAGAGAGAGACATTCTAGATAAGAAAACCTGGGACAACAGGAACAAACTCTTAGGTAACTCAAATTTGGATCACTGTTTATCACTTTGGACCAATTAGTTGAAAGAGAGGCTTTTCCAGACTTCTCATAAGTAGAAAAAAGATTTTCCTTTATTAAAACGTCTGTTTTTTTCCCTAATGAAATGGACATAGTAAGTGCTGCTCTTCTCGTCTCATCCAACTCTCTGATCCCACAAGGGATTTTCTTGGCAAACATACTAAAATGGTTTTCCATTTCCTTCTACAGCTCATTATAAAGATTAGGAGACTGAAACAGGGTTCAGAGAGGTTAAGATGCTTGTCCAAGGTCACACAACAATTTAGGCACTGAATGGGACTCTAATGAGGTCTTAATTCTCTTTGCTACAATGCTGAGACAGGGGCAAACATCCTAGAAATCTTACCATCCAAGATGGCAAGATATGGAAGATCTGGGTTTAAACCTTACCTCTGACACCAGCAGTTTTGACACGAGGCAAGTCATTTAACTTCTCATTGCTTTCAGACAATTCTTAGGGACTTTGAGATCTAGACCCATGATGATCTTTGGTTTAGATAGCACTAACCCAGAAACACTTTACAGGATGAAAAGAGCTCTGTGGCAGAAGTTGGGAGTACAAGTTGGAAAGGAATGAAGGTCCTGGATCCTGCAGAGGGAAGGTGGCAGTAACTTCCATGATTGTTCCAGGGAGGGAGAAACTAAACATTGCATCTAAACCACAATCCAGGTGAGGACTGGGTATGCAGGCCCAAAGGGCTCCTCTACCTGCAACAGCTAGCTAAATGACCAAAGGTTTTCTAAGAGCAACCAGCAGCTGTGATTCACATAGATCTATAACTCTGTCTGTCTCTATCTCTGTCTCTGTTTCTGTCTGTGTCTGTCTGTCTGTCTGTCTCTCTCTCTCTCTCTCTCTCTCTCTCACACACACACACACACACACCACACACACATACACACACACACAAACACACAAACACACACACACACACACACACACACACACACACAAACAGACACTCATGCTTCTCAATCTTTGTCCATCTCTGGCTATTTCTCTTTCTGATTTTCTCTGTCACTCTCTTCTTTTCCTTCTTTCTTTTCTCCCTTCCCTCTTTCCCTCTTCTTTCTTTTCCTTATTTTTATGTGTTCCTTACTCTTTCCATTTTTCACACTTTCCAGTCTTTTTCTTTTCTTTCCTTTTTTCCCTTTCTTCCCTCCCTCTTTCTTCTTTCTTTTCTACATTTTTATTTTTTCTTCCCTTCTTTTTTATGGCCATTTCTCATTCATTCTTTTTTCTTTTTCTTTCCTTCTTTCTTTCTTTCTTTCTTTCTTTCTTTCTTTCTTTCTTTTCCTTCTCTTTTTCTTTTCTACTTTTCTTTTTCCTTTTATCTATCATTCATTATTTCTTCTCTCCCTCCTTTCTTCCATTATGCCTTTCTTCCTTTCATCTTCCCCTCCTTTCTTTCTTTCTTCTCTCTCTTTCCTTTATTCTTTCTTTGTCTTTTCCTTTCTATCTTTCTTCTCTCCTTACTTCCATCCTTTCCTCCTTATCCTTTTTATTTCTCTTTCTTTCCTTTATTTTCTTCTTTACTTCCTTCTATCCTTACTCCATTTTTTATTTCTATTTCTCCTTTACTCCATTCCTTCTTTTCTCCTTCCTTCCTTTCTCTCTTCCTTTGGTATGCTTACCAGATCATTGCTTTCTTCAGTAAAAGTGTCTAGTTCCGTCTTAAAATCAGATCATTGTGGGTTCTGGATCTTATGGTCCCTGAGAATTATCTAGGGACAATAAACAGTAGTAGCTTGTCTAGGTTCAAACTGCCAGTGTCAAAGGTAAGGTTTAAAATCAGATCTTCCAGACTGGGGAGGGGGAAAGTAAGCTTTCTAGGATGCCTGACCCTCTGTCAGCATCATGTAGTAGGAAAGAGGACTGAGACCTCCATTAGAGCCCCACACTGTGTAACCTTGGACAAGCATCTTAACCTCTTTGAACCTTGGTTCCTCAGCTATAAAATGGAAAGTTGGGGAATCCTGGATGACTATAAAGTATTTCCAGCCCTGAGATTCCCTCAAGGGTTACTCCCTTAGAGGTTAACCAATATCCAAAAACATTTATAATGCATAAGTAGGATAAGCTGACTAAATCCTGTTTCTTTGGCATTTAAAAAAAAGTAATAGGAAGCTCCATAGGACCTGCTATTTTCTAGAAGCATATTTTATGTAAAATATACATTTAATATTATAATATAAATATAGATCTAAATAATTGTATCATATTTAGCTAAACATATGTATAGTCTCATATATAGTTATGTATGCATGTATATGTATGTACACCTACATATATATGTATATATACATATATATGTATATATATGTATATGTATATATATATCTATATATATATATATATCTATATATATATATATATATATATATATATATATATATATATATATATCTACAGTAACCAAAAAGAATTAGGTTTTATTGAAAGACATAAACCCCTGAGAGGAAATAGTGTCCTTAGAAGAATTAAAGACAACAACTTAGCTGAGTGGAGCCAAAAATAAATATCTGAAATCAGTCTCCTAAAGAGGCCAAACTTTATTGGAGAAATCTTTAAAGTTTACATTCCAGCATCCATCAAAGTTGTACTTCCCTTCTAAGCAGTCTCCCCTGGCCACATCAGCTCACTCCAAGTGTGCCTCATATCTTCCCCCAAACCAGAGGAAAAATAGATTAGAGATTCTTGCAAATGTTTTCAACTTCATTACACCAGCTGGAGGGAAAAAACCCATTAATGCAGAAATCTCATGTTGAAAGACACTCTTGACAGCAAATAGAGTGGCAATGTTTCAGTAAACACAGAAATATATACCCTAACTGAACTCATAATGAAGAAACATCATGCCTGGGAACTACCTGGAAGACACATAAATAAATAAATAAATACATACATGAATTATATATGTGGCTGTTTATAGTCTGTATACTTATTTATATATTTATATAGAATATATATATATATATAAATTTCTATATATGTATAAACTAAATATGTAAATATATGCATATTTGACTCCTATAGCATTCATCAGCAGCCATCACCCTGGCTCATCCATCACCTTTGGAAACAGGAAAAAGTAATAGAACCTAAATAAAGCGAGGTGCAGAGGCCGCTGCTCCTTGCGAGGCCGCCGCGTCAGGACCACGGAGAGCGAGCCGAGGCTGTCCTCTCGTGGCCAATCAGGGGACTGCGCCCACTGGAAGCCAGAGAGCTCTGATTTTTATTTTAAGTTAAAAGGGTTTTTTTCTTTTTAAAAAGAAACAGTCTGTTTTGATACAGCATTTTCAGTGCCATTTACACAAATTAAAGTGCTAATTGCAAACCTTGGAGCTGCTTTAAATAATTCTTAGCTCTCTAAATTGAAGTGAATTAAGAGCCAGTTGGAGCACGCCCAAATGTTTTCATTTATGGACTCTCAGAAAATTTGGTTTTTTAATATATAAAGTGTGGTGGGGAGGGGGAGGGAGGGGATTCACTGGCTGTAAAGGAAATAGCTCTCTGAAAGCCTAGCTCATGAAAAGAAGGGGGAAATGCTGGCTAGTGCCTCCTCCATCCTCTAACAAGTTAAATGTTTCAAGAAATGAGACTATCTTCTCTATGAAAAGAGCAAACATAACCTGAGAGGGTAGAAGGGGTTTGTGGAAGCTTATATTCCTTTTCAAAATCATATCAGACCCCTGAGTATGGGGCTGGGAAAGAGAATATTCTATCACCTTTGACAGCTGAGAGTTAACCTAGCTTGGAGGAGAGGGGGAAAAGCACTCTGAATGGGAAGACCGAGGGGACCTGAGTTCAAATTCCAGCTCTCCCATTTACTTGCTAGGCCCCTCAGATGAGTCTTCTCCGGGCTTTGGTTTCTTCTTCTATAAAATGAGAGACTTGAACTTCTATCCAGGTTCAGTAAGCTTCCAGAAGTAGAAGTTCTGCTTTTGTCTCTGTCAGAGAGAGAGAGAGAGAGAGAGAGAGAGAGAATTTGTAAAATATTCTAATTGTACTGATTGTACTAATTGTACAACCAGGCTGAAAATGTAATGAGCACTTCTCCAATGTTCTCTGGCCAGAGATAGCCTCCAAAGCAGAGTGCCTTAAACATCCATATTCAATTGTTAAAGAGGATAGACAGTCACCCCTGAAAAGGCTTTTGTATATAACTTTCCCTATGGTGGAAATAATCTCTCTCTATCCCATCCCTACACCCTACCAATAAATTAAGCCCTTTACAACATGATACAGTGAAAGAATAGAGATTTTGGAGTTGGAGGATCTGAGTTCACATTCAGTCCCTGAGGTTCACTCTCTGGTGTTCTTGGGCAAGCCCACTACCCTCCTTAGGCTTCAATTTCCTTAACTGTAAAAATAAAGTGACTGAGCTAGATGTCCTTTGAGGCTGATTCTAACCCCAGATCTATGAGTCTGTAATTAAAAAGAGACTGAAATTCTTTAGAACTTTGGCTAAATGATCCACTCGAGTCCAAGCATCAAATCTTCTCTCCCTACCTGGCTTTTACAGGATTTTGGCATGAATACTCTGGCCCCAATATTTCTAAACAACTTCAGGCAATAGGAAAATATCTAAGTGACCTTTAGGCTGTTTTGCACTCATGAAGAAAAAATGTACACTAAAGGGTTAAGGGGATTTGTTTTTGAAGATGCTGTTTTTAAAGGCACAATTACAGTCAGAAAAAGTGAAATGTCCTTTTGCTGAGCTAACAAGAATAGATTTTTTCTTCTCTCCCTCCTCTTCCTTCCTTTCTTCCTTCCCTCTTTTTCTTTCCTTCTTCCCTTTTCTTTTTCCCCTTTATTCCTTTCTTGTCTTTTTCCCCTCTTCCCTTTTTTCTTCCTTTCTTTTGTTCTTTCTTCCCTTTCTCCCCTTCGTTTCTCTACCTTCCTTTCTTTTTTCCTTCCCTTTCTCCTTTCTTTTCTTTGTTCTTTCATTTCCCTCTTCCTTCCTCTCCTCCTTCCTTCCTCCTCCCATTAGCTTCCCTTTCTTCATTCTTTCTTTTCTTCTTAGGAAATTCCACCTTTATCCTTTCTACACTAGAATTATCATATACCATCCCTACCAGAATAAAATCAATCTATCTCAGAATCTCTGAATACCCCTTGAAGAAATCAAATTTCTGAAGGAACACTTAAGTTTAGGGCTTTTTTCCTTCTCTACCTTCTCCTAGAATTGTACCATTACTTTCCAGGTGATCAAATACATTTATCTTTCCAGATTTCTTATGTTTGTATTTCATGAATCCTACTCCAGATTCACAGCTACTCAGCTGTTATCATTTTGTTAGAAATTCTGAAAGGTTGTCTACATATAGGTTCCCAATTATTGCAAATAATGAGCTCTCTGAAGTGGCCACATTATTATAATTCACACTGCATATTCCTATTGGGTGGGATGGAATCAATTACCATATTTTATGCAATTATAACTTCAAATTGTGCTAATTCAAATACAAGTAACCATTCAGGTGTATTTATTATTCTCAATAATCAGGACCCAACACTATTCCATTAAATAACTAGAATTTTACTCAGTTTTGCAAAGGAAGCTATCCTTGGTTGAAGCCTATTGCTGTTATCTTTTGGGATAAGACATTCCAACCTCTCCTTTCATTTTTAGTAGAACTGGCCAGGTCTTATGTGTTACTGATTGTAATTCCTAGCTACTTGATCTGCTTGTTGTAGATATTTTCGGTATTTTGTTTTCCTTTGATATGTGAAATTTTTAGTTTAATTGTGACATTCCTAGGACTTTTTCTTTGGTGTTTTTATTTTCTGTTTTTGCTTTGAAATCTGGTTCTAATAAATCTGAGCATGTTTTCTTGAAATATATTGTCTAGGGGTGGCTAGATGGTGCAGTGAATAGAACATTGGCCCTGGAGTCAGGAGTACCTGAGTTCAAATCTGGCCTCAGACACTTAATAATTACCTAGCTGTGTAACCTTGGGCAAGTCACTTAACCCCATTGCCTCGCCAAAAAATAGATGATAGATAGGCTGTTCTTTTTTTTAATCATGGTATACAAAGAGATCCTTAAATCATCTCTCAATTGCCTTTTATCTCAATTGTTTTTCCCCCCTCATATATCTTGAATTTTCTTCTTTTTTTTAATCTTTTGACTTTAGTATGGTATTTTCTTGTTTTCTCACAGATCCACTGGATTTTATCTAGTCTATTCTAATTTTCAGGTATTCTATTTCTTGGGTAATGTCTAACATTTTCTATCCTAAACTACTTTTCTCTTTCCTCCACAGTTGTCATTTTTTTAAAATCTCATTTCATTTCTTCTAAGTATTCATGGAATCATCATGGAAAACACATTTATTTATCTATAAGTCTCTGATTGTAATTGGTCAATGTTTTCTTTGATCTAGTAATCTTTTTTGCTTGTTCTTGAATTCGGGCTTTGGAACAGGGCCAGATTCTGTGCTTAATCAAACTTTTACATGAGAGGACCCTGGAGCCTCCTAAATTGTGCTGATTTCCATCTCCCAAGTATAGCTACTGCCTTTCTGGATCTTTGAGGTACAGAACATGGATCTCCAGGGCCCTCTCTGGCTTCTCAGGGCAGGTAAGAATGTTCCAGGTTATAAAGGACTTTAAAATCCAGAGTATTTTGCATCTGATGCTGGAGGAGGCTAATGATAACTACTGGAGTTTATTGAATGAGGGGAGAGGAAAGTAGTGATTTAGTCAGGTCAGTAAGCTTGCTATCTGAGTGGAGGATGGACTGGAGGGGGGAATCAAACAGAAGTTATTGCAATAGTCCAGGACTGAGATGATGAGGACCTGAACCAGGATTGTATTAGTTGAGGAAAGAAAGGGGATTATTCAACAGATGCTGCCAAAGTAGAATCACCAGAATTTTGCAATAGATTGGTTATGGGTACTGAGAGGGAATAAGGAGTTAAAGATGGTACCTACATTGTAAACCCAGTTGATGGAGGAGAGGGGCTGGTGTTGTTTTATTTTATCTTTTTTATCACCCAAGTCCTCATAGGATGGGTGACATATAGTAGATCTTACTAAAAGTTGCTTCAATTAAATCCATTGTTTAAAACAAAAAATAAAACAAACTATTTTTAAAAATTGTCCTGGACATCCAGTTCAGGAGGCACAAAACTATAAAATCTTAAATCCTAATGGAAGAATGAGACAGAGAATAGCTGAGTGATGAAAAGAGATCAAGACAGTTTCACAAAGAAATACAGCAACAGAGAAAAAAACTAGAACACGCACAGAGAGAGGGAGCAAGGTGGGGGGGATGAGAGAGAAAGGGGGAAGGCAAGGAGGGAGGGAGAGAAGAGGGAAGATGGAGAGAAGGGGGGAGAAGGAGTGAAGGTGGAGATGGAGTGGGAGAGAGAGAGAGAGAGAGAGAGAGAGAGAGAGAGAGAGAGAGAGAGAGAAGAGAGAGTAGCCTGCTGTGTCCTATATATCTCAAAGGCATTTAAATGAACTTGTAATGCACGGTCCAGTAGTTGAAGTTTGCATTAGGTACAGATCAGAGCATCAGGAGGACTGTTGAGGGAAGGTGTGATGGATTATTATTCTAGTTCTGTCTGTGCCCCCAGGACCTGCTGAAAGATGCTATACCTCAAGGTGACTATTCCGGTGAAGAGAATATAAAATTAATTAATGAATGGTTACATATAAATAATGAAGAGAGGGAGGTTACTTGAGTGATAGTTCAGAAAAATGGCCTTCACCCATGTCACAAACAATGACAGCTTAGCTGAGCCATTGATAAACAGGACTAGACATTGGGGGCAGAAATACAGCCTTTTAAATTAATTGCTCCATGTATTTCCTTACAATGAAAGAAACCAATAACCAGAACATATTTTAGATGAAAAGATGTTAGATAAGATATAATCATGGAAACAGCTGGAGCTGTCTGTTTATCATTACAACCCCAGAATGTTTTTTAAAAATAGTGATGTAAGAAGATTAAGGTTCTAATGTTATTGACAGAGAAGAAGAAGAAAGATCATCATATCAGTAACACAGAAGGGGAGAATTATCACCCTGCCAAGAACAATCAATGCGAATGCAATTTTCTATGTTACAAGTCATTAAGTCAAAGATAAATGAGAAACAGTTTTAAATATAACATATAATTGGAGGCTATTGCAATACCTCAAAACAGAAATAACTTTCTTTTAAATGCACCAAATCAATGAGGTAGGTATTCATTTAATCAAATAAAAATTTACTCTTTTGGGCTCAGGCTCTAAATGTTTTGTTCCATGAGAAATTGCAATGACTATCCTTCATTCGTGCCTTCAGAAACACATATAAAATTATCATAAGAAATTCAAGACATCTTCTCCTGCCTTCTTAAGTCAATGCATCCATAAGAATAGTCAAGAACTTTAATGCGGCTGTGATCCATGCACGAACTTCCAAAGAGCAACCTCAAACCCAATCATGCCTATTCAACCTAATCTGCATGATTTTTTGCCTTTCAGCTCCCATCAGTTCTCCATTAAAGGGTTCAACCACCATGCTAGAGGCCTTTTTCTACTTCTCTTGATGTCACAAGGATAAAAGCAGAACACCAGGGTTGAATTAGCTAGGATTTATTAAGCACCTGTGGCTGACACTGGGTCAAGAAAGGCAAAAGACAGCTATGGCTCTCAAGAAGTATATTGGGAGAAGCAACATTCAAATCACTTATTAAGCTATACAAATAAGCTATACAAAGGCTAAACCAGGAGTGATTTCATTAAGAGTAGGGAAAACCAGAAAAGTCTCCTTGCAAAAGGTAAGAGTTGCAGAGACTTGAAGGAAGTAAGGGAAGCTTGGAGGCAGGGTCAATGTCAACTATGTGGCTGACTCTGACCAAGAGCTAGGGACACATTCCTTGCTCTCAATGAACTCCCGCTTGGTGAGGGTGGTAACATGCAGACAATTATAGACAAACTAGAAACATACAAGATAAATTGGAGATAATCACCACAGGAAAGGTATGGGGAATGAGTGGGATAGAATTCCATCCATAGAATTCAGCCAGTGAAAACATTCAGGTTGAGGAGATGGTAGCCCAGTGCACAGCACAGAAAACATGGGAGTAAGGAAGGTGAAAGAAGTGGGTTCAATCCTCCCTCAGGGACCAGAGGACTAAGGGGTTTACAGATGTTTTTCCAGCCCCACTCCTCATCAACTTAAGTCCCCATTGCTAGGTTTACATGTCTGGGGCAGGAGTAGGTAGGTAAAGCAACTAGCACCTTTTTGTTATTATTATCATTTTTATCAACATCATCAGACTTTAAAGTTTTCAAAGTATTTTATAAATAATATCCATATAACCACCCGGGGAGGTTGGTGTTTATAGTTGAGGAAATGAAGTCAGGGGTGAAATGACTTGGTCAGGATTACACAGCTAGTAAGTGTCTCAGACCAGAGTTGAACTTCCTGACTCCAGGTCCAATGCCCTATAATTTAACCACTTACCCCAAAGTAGCTTTTACAAAGGATTATTTTCCTTAAAGATAAAGCAAAAAGAAATATGCCAACTTCTCCTCCCATTCCATTTTGGTCTAGGATGAGGCAGATTAGATCCTAAAGTTCATACTGGTCCCATCTGCCAGATGAATCTTCATCTCACCTACAGTTGACGGGGTTGGGCTCCTCAACATCACTCTTGCTTGCCATTTGGATCTTTTGTACTCATAATATTTTGGGCTCTACTCCTTCCAATGGATACTCCTTGCTTGTACATGCTAACTCTCTTATTAGAATATAGTCTTCATCTTTTTTTTTGTTTTTGTGGGGCAATGGGGTTAAGTGACATGTCCAAGGTCACATAGCTAATAATTATCAAATGTCTGAGGCTGGATTTGAACTCAGGTCTTCTGACTCAAGAATTGGGGTTCTGTTCACTGTGCCACCCAACTGCCTTCTTCAGGGTCAGGTCTGCTTCACTTTTGTTTTTGTTCTATTCCTAGTACTTGGAACAGGAAAAAAGGTTGGAAACAAGAATTTTAAACTCTTGCTATGTACCAATAAACACTGATTAAGTATCTATGCTGTACCAAGGCAGAGAAACGAGCTAAAGGCAATGCAAAACAAACCAAGCAAATAGAGAGTCCCTGCCTTCAGGAAACTTGCATTCTAATAAGGAAAGATACCTTACCAAAACAAGCTGAAAGTGCAAGGGAGAAGCAAAGATGAAGGTACCCACTGCATAATTTTAAAGTCTGGATACCAGAAGCAGAACCACTATAGGGAAGGAAGACTGGCCCAAAGAAAGAATTCACTAGTAGAAGAAGAATAGAGGGATTTTCCTGGGTACCTCTGGAAGGGTGAGTGGATGTTCCAGGCCAGGACTGCAGAGAGATAGACCCTAAGGGATGTTCCAGGATAAGATACCAGCTTAGACATAATTTTGAAGACAAAAGTCAAAAACAGAACCAGGAGGGGAAGAAAAGCTGGCCAGTCTGGGTCCCTCCACAAAATGACTCAACAGAAACAGGAGAAGAGAAAAGAATTATCAGAGAGATATTCCTGAGTAGGAAGGCTGTAGGGATAATTCAATATTCCAGTGCTTCACACATAGTAGGAACTTAATAAATTCTTTTTGACTGATTATTCTCTCTGGTTCTTAGTTTCCTCATCTGTAAAACAAAGAAGTTAGATTAGATGATTTCTAGATTAATTTCCAAGTTGATAACTATGTTCTGACTCAATGTCATTCATCTCTGTGATGATGTGTTCATAATAAATAACATTGGAAGCATCAGTAATGAGATAACCTGGGTCCTATCCACCTTTTTAGAGAAGAATGGAGGGGGGGGGGACCTTTAGAGATCACCAAGTTGGGACTTCCAATGCAGACTGGAAAATGCTTACTAGATTTAGACAAGGAGGGAAAAAAGAAAAGTACATGATTACTTATTTATTTAAATGGAATAACAAGTTGTATATAATAGATTTGTGGTTTTACATTTAATTATCTTTTCTCAATTATACTGTTAGAAAAATGCATGTTTTATTAGAGTAAAATAAATAAAAATAAAATAATTACATAGGAATATCTATAATCCCTTTTCTTCTAAAGCTACCTTGAAATGCATAACAGTACTTCTGGGAAGAGTTGGACTGGTCACCAACAAGGAAACCTAATTTGCTGAAGACTCTGAGGGGTTGTATTTTTTTCCCAGCTCCTTAGGAGAGCAAACTAACATCAAATCAGGACTAGAGGGCAGTATTTTCCCTCAAAGCTACAGTTTGGAAGCATCCCTCAAATAGAGGAGATGGAAAGGATCCTCTCCACACAGGGATAGCATCATGACCACAGTTGCTGGTTTCTGTCCTCAAACCAAGCCTTCAGGGAAAAGCCTGAGAAGCAAAAATTAAATGGATAACTTGAGACAGGTAGACTTCGCTTTCCATTCCAGGTTTTAACTCAAATGATTGGAATACTGAGGAAAATACAGTCACTTTTGTAATAGCCTGTTGAAGGGTCTGCCTTCTTAAGTCTCTTCCCATTCAGCTGTCAAAATGATTTTCCCAGGGCACATATTAGGGGCAGCCAGGAGGTACAGTGGAGAGAGTCCTAGAACTGGAGTCAGGAGGGCCTGATTTAAATCTGGTCTCAGACACCTACTAAGCTGGGGGATCTTTGGCTCTCACTTAACTCTGTTTGCCTCAGTTTCCTCACCTGTAAATTGAGCTGGAGAATGGCAAACCACTGCAGGATCTTGACCAAGAAAATCACAAATGGGGTCATGAGAGTCATTCAGGCCTGAAACAACTCAACAGCAGACACAAATTTGACCACACACTGCCCTATTCAATCCAGTTCAGTGGGAACTTATCATCTTCAAGATCACATATAAAAAAAATTCTCCCTTTGACTTTTAAAATCCTTCATAGATTGGTTTCTTTCTACCTTTCCAGTTTTCTTATTCCTTACTCCCCTCCCTAAACTCTGGGATCCAGGGACACAGATCCCCCTAGATCCAATGATCCCCCCCAGCTGTTCTCATGAGATATTCGTCCTCCCAGCTCCTTGCATTTCCACAAGCTGACCCCCATGCCTGATTCTCTTTCTCCTTCCTCATCTCTGCCCTTCAGCCTCCTCTGGCTTCCTTCATTCCTTCATTATCAAGCACAAGCTATGACTCTTTTGCAAGAAGTCTTTCCTGGTCTTCCTTCATTCTAGGGCCTGCCTTCTAAAATGTTTTGTGTGTCATCTCTCTGACTGGACTACAAGCTTTTCCGCATTCCTTGGTATCTCTGCAACTTGATAACATGGCAGGAACTTAATATTTGTTGAGATGAATTGACATGCATTAACTGGTGATCCTTCTTCATTGCCACATAGTCTTCCTTCAGAAGGCATGATGGACTCCTGAATGTGTGTTTTTATATTGTTCAAGACTTACACCTAACTAATCTTTTTTTATATACCTGGGGTCAGTGTCCTCCCTTATGTTTTCATTGCACCATCTTGTAAGGGTCACAAAGTCCTCTAATGAAGGACATTTGTGAGAGCCACACAGTATTGGGGCTATCATTACAGCATTCATGTTCCCTAAGCACAATTTCAAGGACAGAATTACTAGAACAGTTCTTAAATCTGTTCCTCATGACACAAACCTAAACCTATTCTGACATCTAGTGGTTATAGATATGTATCACAAATGAACAGTTGATTTAAAAAAAATTCAAAAATTCGAGAACAATGCAAAGAACAGTTTGAAGAAAATATCCCTACCAAAAGAGGCGCTGATCCATGCCCACCTCTTCCCCTCTTTCCCTTATTCTATCTTGATTAGACCTCATTTGCAGTCTTTGGATTCAATCCAATGGAGAGTATTGAGTTCAAGTTTATCAAAGATTGACTGTGATGGGGATGGAACATCCCAGAAGGATCTGGGGATGTTCAGCCTAGTGAAGAGTAGACATAACAAGGCTTACTATGTTACTATAAAAAGTAATAGAAGGAATGTTATGAATATGAGATTGATGTGTTCACCTTGTTGCCAGAGGACAGGACTAAGAGCAGAAGTAATAAAGAAACAAAGTTGGGCTTGATGTAAGGAAAATATTTCCAAAATTAGAATTCTTCCAACATGCAACAAGTCACCTTGGCAGAATATGGCTTTGTGGAAGCTGTTCTTTAACTGTTCTCCAACTCTGCACTTGATGATGTCTGTCCTTTATTCTTGAAGACCACAACATCAAGAGAAGTAATAATAATGTTTGTCCTTCATTTTCGAAGAAGATCACAACATCAGGGAGGTGATGCCAAGACAAGCACATGAATTGGATTTGAGTGAGGGAGAATTATGCTAAGTCAACCAGCCTCACTTTCTCTTCCAGACTCATCTGGGTCCAGATGGGAATCAGGGGGACTGGAGATGGTTCCGAATGCAAGGTAATCAGGGTTAAGTGACAAGGTCACACAGCTACTAAGTGGCAAGTATCTGAGACTAGATTTGAACTCCAGTCCTCCTCATTCCAGGGTCATGCTCTCTCCACTGTACCACCTGCCTGCCCCTGCTCATGACTTTATATATATATATATATATATATGTGTGTGTGTGTGTGTGTGTGTGTGTGTGTGTGTGTGTGTGTGTATCTTGTCTTCTCCCATTAGAATATAAGCCCCTTGAAAGTAAGGGACTATGATTTTTTTTTTTTTTGCTTTTCTTTGTATTCTCAGTACTCAACATAAAGTCTGGCAAATAAAAATGCCTAATAAATACTTTTTTGACTGATTGCCACTGGTAGAGGTCTTCAGATTTAAGGATCCACCTGCCTACATGCCTGTTTGCCTCTCTCTCTCTTGCTTGGCAAGAACTTAATAATTAGCTATCACCAAGTAACCTTCTGTCTCTTTGGAATGGGAGTCATAATGATGTCATGTCCAGGCAGTACCATAGATGGCCTCATGGAATCATGTAGATTGGCTTGAATCATGTAGATTGGCTTGAGGACAAAACTTTTAGTTGCCAAATGGAGAGGACTCCCTAGATTCCTAAGGGACTCAGACCTTGAGAAAGAGGATACATCATTTTCATGGCCCTCTGAACTAAGAAGGTACAATTTACAATCAGCCTTCGGCTATAACTCATGTCTGATATGATCAGTCCTAGGAGCTATGACTGAAAAACACAGATATTCTGATGTCTTTGTCTCTTGTTCTCATTCCCTGCTTTCTGAAAGGTAAAGGAATAATGCCCTGGTCTTGGCATATTTTTTCTTTTCCTAGATATCTTGGCTCCACTTTCCTTTTTTGTTTCTTCACCCCACATCATTCTTCTTTTCCCGCCTGTCATTGTGTCTTTCTTCCTCCTTTTGTGTCTTATTTCATATTCTATCACTCCGTCTCTGTCTCACTGTCTCTGATTTTTTCTTTTGTCGGGAGGAAGAGTAATGAGAGGCAATCTTTTTGATCTCCCTTCCCACCACCATCCTACCTTTCTGCTATGAGTTGGAAAATCAAGGGCTATATCTCCTGGGCCAGGATGGCCCAGGAGAGGTAATCCATTGTCACACTCCTTTAGTCTCATATATTTAAGCTTATTGTTAAGGACTCTGTTTTTATTATATTAGAGTTATTTTGATAATCTCTACATTTGTACTGAGATAGAAAGTTCTCAAATAATTCATGTGATTTCCCACCAAGTTTTTTTTCTGTCCCTTAAGCATATTAATGTGCTCATTTAGTGGAAATTGAGACATCTGGATGTATATTGGTCCTAACTGAAGAAGATCATTGGATCATTGAACTTGAGGTGCTGTAGTCTCATTAATAGAGGTTTTGTGGAGAGAAACAGGCAGTATAAGTAGTCAAATAGAGGCTACATGACCACTTGCCCACACAACTGTATATATAGAATGAGATTTTTCTACTGAAATAAAATTATGCACTTTAGAAAAAAATTATATCATCCAGTCAGAAAACCTCCTGTATAGGACCCAGGAATCCTTACTAGACAAGAACAGTTTGTTTAGGAGCTTTATTTCTGATTCTCTATGAATTATAGAACCCTGTACCAAGTATGCAGTTCTAATCTGTTCTCCATAAGTCTCCCAAACCACAAATGCTTTGTACAGTTCCAACAAATTAAATAATTTTTAACATGTCACTAGAGTGTATTTTCTGATAGTATAGAACATCAAAAAGAATCATTTCAAGTATTCTATGGAATAATGACATGAACACTCCAACAACAGACACAATACTATATCTATTTTGTAAAACTGATCAATCTGCATTAAGAAGTGTTCACTTTCAAGTGTTAACCCTAAACATTATATGAAATCACTTTTTTGCATTAAGTACAATTTTATTAGAGACTTGCTAATGGATTTAACTACAGCGGTATCAAGTTTCTGTTTTTGTTTGCTTGTTTGTTCAAATATCTACCATCTACCAACAAAAAAAGACTCGGGCCACTTTGTTGTTGAGAACATGATCTGAATAGGAGACTTATATAGGATCAGCATTTCCCAAGAATACAATTATTCTTTACCATCCATTCACTTCTTTTTTTAAAAAAAAAAGGTGGATGAGATCTTATTTATTTTTTAAATTTTAGAAAGGTTTTATTTAGTTTGAGTTTTATGTGCACACATCCAATGGGAAGAACATCATTTTAGACCCCACCCCCAAACAGTTCCAAACTGCTAACCAAGAGGAAGCTTCCATCTATAGACCAGGTATGAGTTAGAGAACAAAAGGTGAGGTCTGGGAGTTTCCTGCTCTAAGCTGCCAAACCTTTTTGATTCAGGGGCACTTTGGTGGTAAAGTGGCTTAAGCACTAGGCCTGGAGTTATTAATACCTGAGTTCGAATCCAATCTCAGACACTGAACAATCCTGAAACAGTCACATAACCCATTTTTGCCTCAGTTTCTTTATCTATAAAATGAGGATAACAAGAGCACCTATCTCTCGGAGTTGCTGTAGGGATCAAATGAGATAATATTTGTGAAGGACTTAGGACTTCGGTCATTGTCATTATTCTATCCCAGTGGGCTTTTGTATTTTCTCTAGAAGGAAATAATAACAATAATAATAAAATAACAAAAATGAAGCAGAGATTGGTGGAGCCGGCTCCAACCAACCAGCCTGCTATTATTAAATTGTGGTTGTGAGAACTTACACACTTTAAAAATTCACACACACACACACACACACACACACACACACACACACACACAGAGCCTGACTTTTGTTTGTTGATTGTCTAGACTTAAGAAAGTGATGGAGAAAATGCTAGGAATGTCAATTAAATTGAAAAGTAGGTCCTGCAGGCTTAATTGTTAATCACTTACCAGAACACCATGGAAAATGAGGCAGCAAGCTGGAATGGACACAAGTTGGAATTTGCAGTCCAAAAAGACCTGGGACTTATTTCTACCTCCAACATCATCTATGTGACCCTGGAGTTGGTCCTTTATCTGCCTCCTCATTCCTATACCTTAAATGAATAAGTCACCAATTCTTCACGGAAGAATGATTTTTTTGTTAGGTTTTTGCAAGGCAAATGGGGTTAAGTTGGCTTGACCAAGGTCACACAGTTGGGTAATTATTAAGTGTCTGAGGCTGGATTTGAACCCAGGTGTTCCTGACTTCAGGGCCAGTGCTTTATCCACTGCACCACCTAGCTGCCTGGAAGAATGATTTTTAAAAACAACAGTAGCAACTTAAAAAGATTTTTAAGTTGGACAAATGCCTCACACGTTTTATTTCATTTGAATATGACATAAGATAGTTAGGACTATAAGGCATTATTGTTTGCAATTTATAGATGAAGAAAATGAAGTTCAGAATGATCATTGCGGAGGATCACAAAGCTAGCAAGTGGCAGGGCAAGAACCTGAATGCAGGTTTCTCTGAATTGTGATTCTGGTGTAGCATATAGGGCATTTGATCATAGGATTTTGAGTTTTTAAGTCTTAGGAACCCTGGAAATTGGAGTGTGGTAGAGGCTCTGCACCCCAAATATTTTCCAGATCATAGATCTAGAACTGGAAGAAACCAGAAGCTGAACCCTCCTATTTTGTGGATGGGAATACCAGGGCCCAGCAGGGTTAAGAGATTTGTATGGTAAGTATGACGTGTGGAATTTGATCCTCTACCAGAGAGCCAATGCCCTTCCCATTATACCAGTCTTATTAGAATAGAGCAGAAGATCTGGAGCCAAGTCTCCAGGGTCACTGACCTCCCAGCTGCTCATCTCCCAGCTCAGTGCATTTTTGCTGACTGTCTCCAGACTGGGACACCTCCCCTCCTCATTTCTGCCTCCTGGTTCCTCTGGCTTCCTTTAAGAATCAGTTGAAGCCTCACTTTCTGAAAGAAGACTGGCCTAATCCTCCTTAAGCTCATTATATCCTCAATTTATCCCATAACTATCTTGCTTTTTTGCAAGTCTTTTCTCCCCTTTTAGACTGTGAGCTTCTTCAGAGGAGGAACTGTTTTGGTCTGTCTTAGAATAACTGGAACTTAGCCTAGTGTCCAGTATACAGTAGGCTCTTAAGAAATGCTGTGAGTGATTGATAAAGAGCTTTAAGATTTACAAAGTCCTGTGCACATATCTTATTTGATCTTCACAACCACCTTATGAGAAAGTGGTTGTGATTATCTCCATTCTGAAGATGAGGAAACTGAGGCATAGAGAAGTGATTTTTTTTCTTGGGTCATGAAACTACAAATTTATTGAGACTGGAAATTCTCTCTGGCTGCCTTCCTGATCTGGAACACAAACTCTCCTTCACTCCAAAGGAATGATTTCCCTTTGTTCCTTCACATCCCAACTAAATTCCCATCTTAAAGGAAGTCTTCCCCAACCCTTTTAAATTCTAGTCCTGTCCTTTTGTTAATTATTTTCTATTTATTCTGTATATAGTTTGTTTTTTATATATTTATGTGTCCTCTCCAATACATTGCAAGCTTCTTGAGGGCAAGGACTGTCTTTTGAGTCTTCTTTTTTGTTAAACTCAGTACAGTGATTGGCTCATGGTAATAAATGTTTATTATAATAAATAAATGATTGACTGAGGTAGAATTTGAATTTGGGTCTTCCAGAATCCAAGGCCAACACATTGGTATATACTCCATTCCTAGAAGACTAAAGAAAGAAGACACTAAAGACCAGTAAGAAGGAAAAGGCAGAGGTGTCTTGAAGAAAAAGTAGGTTTGCAAAGACTTCACTTTAGCTTTACAGAAGCAAGGGCAGGTGATGAAGGGTGTGTGTAAAAGTGAGATACTGTGCACTAAGGGTTGAGGCTGGCAAGGAATGCTCATAGCATCACAAAAAGGAGAGTTTTTGTTGTTCGTTTTTCTTTTCTAAGAGGGCAAATGCTTAGAGGAGGATGAAGCTGGGATAATCCATGAACAATAGAAGGCAAAGGGATGCTTGCTTACTTTCAAATGAAAAGGAAAGAAGAAACAAAGCTAACAAGTAGTTGAATCATAAGGCAAGTAAGAAAGCATCCAGGTACCTTTGGTGAGTTCAGGTCACTAAGAAATTATGAAAGATATCTTTGGGTTCTGAATCAACAGACAGGTACCATTGCTGAGCCCTCATCATAGAGTTGTCATCAAGAATAATAGTGATATGGTAAGTTCTGATTTATGCTTATCATGGATGCAAATGTAAAGCCTATATCAGATTGCCTTCTGTTGGGGAGAGGGAGGAAAATTATAAAACTCAAAACCTTGCCAAAAAATGATTAGGGCCAGCTAGGCTGTACAATGCTTAGAGCACCAGCCCTAAAGTCAGGAGGACCTGAGTTCAAATCCTGCCTCAAGACACTCAATAATTACCTAGCTGTGTGACCTTAGGCAAGTCACTTAATCCCATTGCTTTGCAAAAACCAAAAAACAAATGATTGATAGAAACTACCATCTTATGTAATTGAAAACAAAATATTTATATAATAAAAATGAATGATAATGATCGATTTGCCTTGCAAAAATAAAAAACAAAACAAACAAGAAGGATGGTGCTCTCATAGGACTAGCAGATAATGACATCATATTTTTCTAAAAAAAAAGGAAAGAAAATGAAGTCTGAAAATTATGGAGAGGTGTGCTTAGTTTGTATTCAGAGCACAGTTAAGTCAATACACATTTATTAAGCACTGTGTTAAATATTGGAATTCACATACAAGTAGAGAAAATGTCCTTGGACTTAAGAAGTTTATATTCTAATAGGGAAAAAACTGAAAAGAATAGAGTGAAGGTAACTTGTTTAGGGATATGGTAGAGAAAGTCTAGAGCCCAAGCTAGAGAAAAATGAAACAGTTGTTCTAAGGACCCTCCCCCGCCTAAAACAGAGATTCTAGAGTCACTCAATTGGTGAGGGGAGGGAGGGATGTTGCAGGTGGTATATAGTTCCAATCTTCAGATTGAAAAATATTTTGTTTAAAGAGATGATTAGTGATAAGCTACAAAAGGATGCTTTGATCACAAAAAAAATTGGGCCTAGTCAATAAGGTTTTATTAAGCACCTAATATATGCAGGCATTGTGCTAAGGATAGAAAGGCCAAAAACAGTACCTATTTTCAGACTAATGGAGAAGAGCATGCTCCTCTGTGCAAACAAGCAAACAACCATATACAAACAAGATAAATTCAAGATAATTTGGAGATAATCACCAAAAGGATAATTAATCATTCAAAACATTTCATATCAGACTAACTTCCTTTCTTTTTAAAAAACAGAATGAATAAACTGATACAGAGATATTCAAGAATTTACCCAATTTTAGCAAAACATTTGACAAAGTCTCTTTAAAAGAGAGAATTTTGTGGTTTACATAATAGTTTATTTTATGGATTTAGAACTAGTTCAACAATTTTTCTCCCAAAGAATAATATTAATGGTTCAATATTGACATGGAAAGAGGTCTCCAATGTTGTACAGAAGGAATCTATGATTGGTTCTGCATAAACAATTTTGAGATGGCATACCTATTCCATATTCAGATGGAGGGATTGTTAATATACTATACAATCTGCTCTAAAAAGATCTTGACAGGTTTTTTGGGCAAGAGTCATTTGGATATTTATAATGTTATTCAAGGGCTATATTTGGTGAAACATTTAATCAATTCATCCATAAAAAGCTACTAATTTATTACATTTCACATCCCACCTTGGCAATGTCAGACAAATAAGGCCTGCAAGAAGAAGGTTCCTTGCCCCTGGGTCAGAACATTAGACTGAACTAAATAAAACAAATTCTTCCACTTGGTTAAAAATAACTTCATAAGCATATGATGAGAGAGATTTTGTCAGCTAGCCATTTATCTGAAAAAGATGAACTGCTCCATATGAACCAAGTTCCCTACGAATCAAGAGTGTGACCCTAAAAAAGTGAATATAACTTTCAGTGTCTCTTCTAGACTGGGCCAGACTCGGGTCATGTCCCTGCTACTTTAGCTTGCTATTGGGACAAAAAGAAAAACTCGTAGGTCATTCAACAGTTAACAAAGTTTAACTTGGCCATAGAAAGAAAAAGTTATTTAACAAGGAAAGACACTGAGAACCCATTGAATTGATTCAGATGAGTGAAGCTTCTATCATGGTACACCTTAATCCTCAGGGACCCAGCTCCTCGTGGCTGCTTTGTATTCAGATAATGACCATCTAACATCAACAGTCTGGGACCATAGTACCCTAAGTCATTCCTATCTTGAGAAATTTCTTGATAACTTTTAGGGAAATAGAAGGGAATATGTATTTTTTATGGCTCCTTCTATTGAGTGCTTTTCACATGTATCCTTTCCTTTGATCCTCACAACGACCCTAAGAAGTAGGTGCTATTTGACAGCTGAGAAAATTGAGACACAGGCTAAGTGATTTATCTAGGGTTAAGTTTCTAAGGTCACATTTGAATTCAGGTCTTCTTCACTTCAGGTCAGTATTCTATCTAATGTTACACTAGCTACTTCTGATACCATTTTTTTTTTTGCAAGGCAAATGGGGTTAAGTGGCTTGCCCAAGGCCACACAGCTAGGCAACTATTAAGTGTCTGAGGCCGGATCCAAACTCAGGTACTCCTGACTCCAGGGTCAGTGCTCTATCCACTGTGCCACCTAGCCACCCCCTTCTGATGCCTTTTAAGGAAAAACTAGCCTAACTTGCATGAAATCAGGAGTTGGCATATTCACCCCTGCCACAAGTATGCTAAAAAAAGATGGCATCCAGGAGAGAAATGATCCCACTGCTTTACCTGTTTCAATGGCAACTGTTACTCTATGCAGTTCTGAGGGTGACATTTCAGAAATGGGGGTCAGATGGAAAGTGACATCTTCAAGTTTTGTCATGTTTGAAATTTTAAGAGCCTGGAATTCTGAGCAAAAATCAATTTGTTTGTAAAGCTGGCAATTACCAATAAATAGGTCAATGGCCTCTCCATATCCAAAAACAAACTGTGAGTTACAGAAATTATTTTAACAATCTTTAAAAGAGAAACAGAAAAAAAACCCAGAATTTTGAAGAATCTGTTTTGATAAATTTCTGATTGACTAAAGGGTTGACCAAGAATATAATGATTTACAGGAATAGGAAAATATATGAAGAGGGAAGTTCAATATTGAGCTGATGGGTGTGTTGGGGAAATAAAGATCACTATCTGATTGGCTATAACATTACATAAAACACAATTGATATCATGGAGTTACTGAGCTAGTTGAAAGGTGAGATACTTGCACTTATTGTGGTCGAGAGATTATCACAAAATGAGTAACTGGCTGAGTTGACTCTGCTCTGCAGGACCTCACCTCTGCAGAAGTGAGGAACTTAATCTCTCTCTCTCTCTCTCTCTCTCTCTCTCTCTCTCTCTCTCTGTTGCATATATATATATATATACATTCAAATACAAAAAATACAAATATATACATATAAATCTATTACTACATCTTAATGTAAAAGCTATCTGAATTAGACCTTACATGCTAAATCAACAGGTTGATCAATACTAACTTAATTAAAATTATTTCTTTAAATTCTTCCCTTTGATCCTTGAGGAAGTCAATTCCTTATGAATCATCCAAGTAAACTATCAAATTTCTTCAACTGGTTCAAAGATATTATGATCAATTTCCTAAAAGGTCTATTTGATGCTACATGGTTGGAATCAGTTGTCCAATTTCTAAGATGTCTTTGAATACTTAAGATAACAAAAGTCCCTAAAGCCTCAGTTTCAAAAGTTGTGGATTGCTTTTCATCTAAACAATTCAGTGGTGTTCCCAATCTAACTCTCTTACTTATATCCATACCAATCAGAAAACATCTCTTAAGGAGACATGCAGAACAAACTCTTCCTTCAACTCTATCGATTATATAATTAGTATTTTTAAAACAAAATTATGGCCTTTTCCCCATTGTTCTCTTCTAATAAAAGAATAGGTATTGGCTTCAAAATGAGAGCCAGAGGCATTGTCCCCAACAATAGTGCATTTAAGAATGAACTGAAGTGTTTAAATGGTTGATAGTTTGAAGATGAAGCTTCAGGAGTCTCATGACATTCAAGAGGTAGGTTCTATACCAGATAGGATGAAGGGGTCCATTTGGAGTTGAAGGCTGAAGAGTTCATGGATAGTTGGAAGTTCCTGGGAGTTTCTTCAAACAGGGACATAATTTCATGTGTCCTCTTGGAGAGTGGGGAGACTCAAATAATTAACTCAAATTACTTTCTTATGATTAAATGGTTATTATAGAAACACTTGACAAAAAATGAGACTTACATACCTAAAACATGTAACTATAAAAGTAATCTAAAGCATGAGACATGGGGAAATTCAGGAGGAACCATGTCCATACTTTTCAAAAGAGCAATGTTAGTGAAGAATGAAGTTAAGAGAATATAGTCCAGAGTAAAAAAAAAAAGTCCATTTTACCAGAATGCTACCAAAAAGCCCTCCAGAAAATCAAGACCCCTTCTGAGAAAACCAAGAAGAGTAATCCCACCATAAGTCAGATTCAGATGTTGATACACAAAGTTCCATTTGCAATACATTGAGTATTGACCATGATTTTTGATAGATTATAGCTATTCATCGTCATTTTGACTGATTCATTCACGTAGGAACAGTTAATAATTGGTTAACTATAGCGCAGGCTATGTTTTGTGCAGCAGTGAGAAGAATTTATACCAGTCAATCTTGGAAACATTTCTGCTAAAAGCTAACCTCAATTTGAATGGAGAGGAGTGAGCTTGACGTTTTACCAATAGTTTTGGTGTAGCCTGGGCAAGTAGTTCAATTTCTATAGAAGTATTTCTAACAGATCCCAGTGTTCAAGAACAAAGTCTAGAAAACTCTCTGTCCAAGAGCAGATTTAGTTTCAGGATTTATGATGGTTGATCTTTGCAGATTCTGTTCTACCAGAGCTCCTAAATTTCTAGTTTAGTTGCTTTTAAGATTAAAAGAATCATAATAGATTGAAACTGGTGGAACTAGATAGATTATTTCACATGTCCCATGATGCCCAGGGGGAAGATAATAAAAGGTTAAACCAGCACAGATTAAAAAAAATGCCTAGGGTCACTAATTTCAATTTTAATTCTGTAATTTCTCTATCATTATTGCTAAATGTAGTTCTGTCATTATAAGTAAGGGTTATAAAGGAAAAATTTCTAGGATGAGAATCATACCTGAAAGTAAAAAAGCAACTTTTGGCATAAATGAATAATTCTACCTAGTTAATCTCAGGGATAGCAAGAATGAGATTACAAATTACATCATTTATAAAATCTATCTATATATTTTCCATCTTCTACTAATTGAAAGAGGAAATGCTGGCAGAAGTTGACTGAATCAGAGTAAGGGAATTCTGTATATGTTTCATATAAAGATCCTTAAACTAAGGATCTGGATCTAAGAATTCACTGTTTTTGATACTGAAACTATTAGTCAGCTTCCAATTAGTAGCATTAACTTTATGATTGGCAAAGATAAGGGGTGCAAAAGGTCCTGAAGAATTGCTTATATCTGTGCCATTATTTCCTTGGCCAATCTTTGGTATGGTTTCATATGGTTGAATGGGAATGACTTCCAATAGACCTTGATAGCACTATTGATACACCCAACATTCATAGGACCCAATGACATTTGCATTATATAAAGATCATCTCACCTCACCATGAGAATCAATGATAGAATTATAACTTTGCCACATATCAAAAGAAGTCTGAGCTGGGGAAGACAAAGGTATGGGAAGTCTTGACAAGGTTTTTACTATTCAACATGAGAAAGCTTTGCATGCCAATAGGATTACACAATAACATTATTTCTAAGATAATGTCTACATTTGTCCAGCCTTTGACCAAGCTATTCCAAATAAGATGGAGAATCTCAGCATCTGATATTATAGTGGTGGATCTTCTTAATTTAAAAAAAGAGTAATTTCGTTCCCCTACCATTAAGATGTATAGTTATTTCACTCAAAAGACCCCCTCTTATCAGTGGAATTTAGTCCCTAATTCTTCCTCTCATGTTTAAGCTGCTTTATTATCATGTTTTACCTGTGGAGAATTTCCAACTATACAGACTAGCCTTATGCTTCCATCTTGTGATGCTTTACAGCTGTCATAATCTTTACATTGGTCTGGAGGTTGAATTTGGATTGATATCTTTGTATTACTACCTGCAAGAACCATATAACTACTACTTTGACTGACCTCTATGCAAATTCCAGTTTGTCTCATGCAAAAGCCTCCGCCTCTACCACAATCATATACACCAGATATTGGCTGAAAGCCCAGAGAAACAATGAGTAGCAAAAGCAAAACTAAAAGGAGAACCTAAGGGAGGGTTGTTTGGGGTGCCCCATCTGTCCAACCCATCCTATACATTATAATACCCAAAGTACAAAGCCTAATGCATGCAGTGCAGCAAACATTAGCATTCTCTATGGGTATTTGGTTTCTACCTACCTCATCAAAAGAGTTAATGCACCTTCTCAGTGAAGTTGATGAACAAGATAGTACTAACACTGTAAGAGAAATCAGAGCAAGCATTATGTATCACAACATAAAGTCTTTTATTATAAAGCAAATTAAAACAACACTAAGTGTCTTTATCATAACCAATAGCAGGCTTTATGTGTGAACAGTGTATCCATGATTTCTCTTTTCTGATCCTGCTCATGGTCAAGGTAGTCAGCAACACCTGTAATGGGCTTTGCCAGGTTGGCCGGGTTCCACTATTTCAGTCCACTGGAAATTCCTGATGTAGACATTATTGCCAGGATGAAAATGCTGCAAAAAGTATAAAGGTGCAATGTGTGTTGTTGCTTCCACATCACCAAGTTCTCTCTGTCTAGTTGGCAATTTTCATATATAGGAAGATACACAGGTGTCTCCTCCAAGCAATGATAATTAGGTGCAGGAAAAATGTTTGCCTTTGCAAGAAAAAATAATGTCACTCTACTTAAAGTGGGTTTCAGCATGGAGTTTGCCTCTTATGGTTTTAAGTTCTTTATTCATATACTAAACCTGATCTGGCCTTTGAAAGTGATAAGTATAAAGTTTGGGGAACACTCCTATACAGGAATGCTAGGCAGTTAGGTGACAATGGATAAGGCACTGGGTTGGTAGTCAAGAGGACCTGAGTTCCAATTCAGTCACAGATACTTGCAAGCTGTATGACACTGGGCAAGTCACTTAGCCCTGTTCGCCTCAGTTTGTTCACCCATAAAAGGAGCTGGAAAAGTAAATGTCAAACCACTTTGCCAAGAAACCCCCCAAATAAGGTCACAAAGAATTGGACATGAATGAAACAACTGAACAACAATTAGACAGGAGTAAACTTAGGACAATACTTAATAGGTGAAGTGAATCTCCCCGTCAGAATCAATGTGAACATGTGGGTCAAAGCAAAGAATGATTTCTTTCAGAAGGATTTTTGCTACAACTTCATGAGCCACAGGCTGGTGCGGCTCAAGAGCCAGGATAAACTTCAACTCATGTAGGCTAATCAACAATAATAAAGCAAACTTTGTAAAGACCAGTTTTAGGCACACAAATTAATACAATCTGTAGATGCTCAAATAAGGTGGAGGGTGACCACCCATCCTGACAACTAGGGAAAAAAGAACAAACATGAATTGCAGCAAAGCATGTGATGCCAGGGGTGACCTAAAACTGTTTCATCGTGTCTATTATTCCCTGAATTTCAAAGTGGTCTCCTCAAGAATAAAGAGGTATTCCCGGTGATAGAAGTCCCCAGAGAAGGGGACTGACCTTCGGCAGTCATCCAGACGTGTTTGCCTTATATACCAATGTTTCCATTTTTTGACTTCTGCATCATTTTAGATTAAGTTGATGTCATGAAGGGGAAGAGAGAAATTCTTCCTTCTGGGTGTAGAGAAATGAAAGGCATTATCATCTGCTTGATCATTCCTTCATAAGATAGATCAGTGTCGTTCATGTGGGCAGAGTTGTGGACAATGGAGAGTGTAACAGAGTAGAAAGAAGATCTTTGATGCAATCAGCATGACCAAAGACCTTAAAAGAAGTTAAGATTCTCACTATAGCCACAGTCCATGAATGGAATGACCGAGTCCAAAAACATAATGACTGTCAGTGCAGATGTTAATACTCTGCCCCTCAGAAAGACATCAGATGAAGAGTGCAGGAGTATGATTAGGCCAGCTGCTTGGATGATGAGGCCAGACAGCAGAGGGTCTGACCACACTACCTTTGTCAGGATCCACAGTGGCTCCTATGTGCTAAATGCCATCTCTCATCACAAAGGAGTCATCAGTGTACAGGAGGACTTGGTCAGAATTCTGCAAGGGAGTGCCAGAAAGGTCATAACTGGGTCCCTCAGTCTCATCTACAGCAGTGGCATAGTCATGCTGTAATTCATCTGAAATAGCTCAGGGAACAAAGTGGTTGGATTCAGGATAGAACACTGATTTAAAATCAAGGAAGTCACGTCATACTTAGCAAGCCTCTGATCAGAAAAGGTTTGAGTGTGGTGTCTCAATAAGAAAGCCTAAACCTCATGAGGGCACTGTACTGTGGTAAGTGAGGCTCCTAAAACCAAATCCTATGCCTTTTCTACTCTTAGGATAAAAGCATGCAGCTCCTGAATCTAGCTGAAGGGAGGCCAAAATGTGTCAGGGGGGAAAAGGGGGGTCTGTGATGCTGGGTTAGTAGCTCAGCTACCTCCCACTTTCGTATACAAAGAGAAAAAGTTAAAGTAATTTGAATGTCCAAGAACCAGAGCTGAGAGAAAATCTTCATGAGGGGTGGCAAGGGCCTTAGATGTTTAGCATCCAGCTGTGAGGGCTCTGAAACAACCTTTGATTAGAGCAGTTAAAGGCTTAGCAGTCTTACCAAAAGATGGAATCCACTATCAGCAATATCTGGCTGCACTTAAGATGGCCCTAAGCTGTTTCTCAGTCTTTGAAGCTGACAGTGGCTAAATGGCTTGATACTTATAGAGATGCAAGAGACTTAAAGAGATACAATACAAATCCTAGCAGAAAAAATTAAACCAAGATTATTGACCTAAGGAAGATGCCACTGCACTTTTAATTTGGAGATTTCTCTCTATTGAAGCTGGAGGAAGAGGTAATGATGGTTGTCCTTCTGACCAATGTCAATACTGAATACAGTTAGTATAAGACATCAACATGATGATGATGAGATCATCATGCTGAACTAGGGTAGAACCTTGAAAAGTGAAGAAAGCTAAGTCTTGGTATAGAATTTGAGAAAACAAGGTAGGATTTGCTATGTTACCCTTGTGGTAGGCATGTGCATATCCATTGTATCTTTTTCCAGGTAAAGGCAAATAGGTATTGGTAATACTAAAGAAAAATGAGCAAAATCTATCACAGTAAAGTAGGAGGCAAGGTAGGGTACCAAAAGGTATCTAGGAATAATGTAAGCATTTATTGGGGGGGGGGGCTGTATATTTCCTTTATTTTATTTTTCCCCAGGTACATGTAAAAAAAAGTTTTAAAATTTGTTTCAAACATTGAGCTCTGAATTGTCTCTCTTCTTCCCACCCCACCCCTCTTCATTGAGAAAGCAAGTTATTTAATAATAGATTAAAATGTGTAATCATGCAAAACATCTCCATAATAGTCATGTTGTAAAATCAAACATAAGCTCCTTTAATCCCCAAAAAAGAAACCTCAAGAAAATTCAAGAAAAAAAGTATTCCCCAGTCTGTATTTATACACCATCAGCTTGGTCTGTGGGGATGGCTAATATTCTTTATTATATGTCCTTCAGATTTACTTTGGATCACAGCATTGCTGAGAAAATGTTAGTCATTCACAGCTGACCATAGTACAATATTGCGGTTATGTTGTATATAGCACATTTCTCATTACAACTGCTCATGAAAGTCTCAATTTTACTGAGAGTATCCTGTTCATCATTTCTTATAGCAGAATAGCATTCCATTATAATCACCCAATACGATTCGTGCAGTCATTCCCTAACTTATGGTCATTTTCTCAATTTCCAGTTCCCTGCCACAAGAAAAGAGCTTTATAGACCTTTGGGTATAGTTCCAAATTACTTTTCAGAATTGTTGAATCATTTTACAACTCCTTCAACAGAGCATTAATATCTCATTTTATCCATCTGTTCTGTTAGCCAATCCAATAGCCATAAGGTAACACGTCAGAATTGTTCTAATTTGCATTTCTCCAGTCAAAAGTGAGTTAAAATATTTTTTTAATATGATCAAAGACAACACTGATAACCTCATTTGAAAAACTGTTCATATCTTTTGATCATTTATTGTTGAGAGCCAGCTCCTGGGAGTGATTTACACATATCTTTGGTGACCTTTTTCATCAGAGATATGTATGTATTCTTTCTTATTAAATGGATTTATTGGCTCTCCAGTGAACCCTGACCTGGGACAATTGTGGCTCTGGAGGTGGTTGTAAAAAGCTTTTCTGATAAAGAAATATGCAGATTTCTAAGAATAAATATTGCAAATTTGCCCAGGAAATTGTGAAACTGGGTCTTTTCTAACTGGTCATTCCTGAGATAAGCTTTTGTTATAAAAAGTCTGAGTTTCCAAAAATAAACCAGTAGAGTTATATCACGACCTTGCATGTACAACTCTATTCAACCTGACTCTCGAGTAATTGTCCAGACACACATCAGAGCTATCGTGTGTGATAACTGGTACCTGAAACAGGATGGACCTGAAGGGGAATCAGTCTTGAAAGGAAAGAGATTGTCTGAACAACTTGTGGGTCAACAAAAAAGAATGCTTTTAAAGGGACAGCAGGCATTAAGGTAAATAATTTTTTTTATTTTTTTCATCAGGTCTAAAACAGCATTAATATGGAACAGAGACAGTCTGAGGATAGAGGACATTATTTGAAAGTGCTAAAGCAAATATTTAAAGAAAGAGGCTTGTTACTAACAACAAAACAACTGGAAGAATTTATTGAATGTGTACAAAAATGTTGTCCTTGGATTCCAGAAGAAGGAGTACTAAATATTGAAAAATGGGAAACTATGAGGAAGCAGACAAGTGACCATTTTAAATAAGAAGGTCAGGAGGCATTTCCCATAGGAGTATTTTCATTGTGGAATATTTTAAAAATCTGTCTGACTCCATCTGGAGATGATCCTTTGGCTCAGAGTATATTAAAAGTTGATGTAGATGTTCAACTGTTCAGCAGGAAGATAAGAGTTAAAAAGAGGCTTTTACCTCCAACACCACCTCCTCTTTACTTTAATAACTTTAATAACCCACCTTCTGCTCCTTTATGGTCTAAAGAAGAAAACATTAACAGAGATAAGGGACATATAAATGCTACTCAAAAAGCAGTGGTTAAAAGAGAGGAGATTACATGGGACATGAGAGAGTTACTGTTCTTTTTTCCTGTGCTTGAGAGACCTGATCCAAAGATTCCAGGGATTGTTTTGAGAGAATACAATAATTTAAAATTTAAAACATTTAAAAAATTAAAATCAGCAACAAACAATAGCCCATATGTTTTAACTATGATTGAAATATTAGCTAGACAAATATTAGCTCCAGAAGATTGGACTACAATAGCAAAAACTGCTCTTACACCAGGAAATTACTTAATATGGAAAACTGAATTTTTTGAGAATTATACTAGTCAGGCTAAATAAATGAAGCAGCAGGGTTAAGAATAACATTTGAAATGCTCTCTAGCACTGGTCCATGGGCAGGAGTAAATAATCAAATTGGGTATAGTTTACAGGCACACGAACAAATAGCCATTGCTGCGAAACAGGCATGGCTAAAATTGCCTAAAAGGGAAGGAGGCAATGCTTCATTTACAAAAATAAAACAAGTAGCTAATGAAGATTTTGCACAATTTCTTGCTAGGCTGCAGCAGGCAGTTCAAAAGGGGTGTGAGAGATCAGACAGCTTGTTTGCTCATGGCTCCTTTATCTAGATCTTGAAGTTAACAGAGAAGAATTAAGAAAAAGCCCTAGATGAGAGAGAGAGGGAGAGAGAGAGAGAGAGAGAGAGAGAGAGAGAGAGAGAGAGAGAGAGAGAGAGAGAGAGAGAATTGTTTCATTGAGACTTGATAAAATAAAATAAAATACTAAAAAATGTTAAAAAGGAATTTATTTGAAGTTTTAGAAACAGAAGTGACAGTGAGTATTTGCAAATGAGAAAGGTATGTGTTAAATAATCACAAAAAAAATGCTATCTGACATTAAGAAAGCTTTGAAGAAGTAAATTTCAGAAAGGCAAAATAATCAGGTTCATTTTAAAGTACATAATTTGATTATTACAGAAAATAATGGGACAACTGAGGATTTAAAAGTAGAAGACTCCCCTCCCAGAAAAGATTTAGGGCTGTTCCTTTAAAATAAGTTATTTGGTTAACTCTAAGCTGAAGGGGCACAGGGAACATTCTAATTAGGCTGAGGGATTTTTGAGTGACTGTTTACCTTCTCAAAAGTTATAGTTATTTATAGTTAAAATCAAGAAGTGTTAAATATTAAAACATTTGAATGGAAAAAATGTATTGTGAAAAATCGAATGTTCTCTGCATTTTTCCTCTGATTTCTTGGAGATTTGTCACCTTTGGTGGTGTTTGTTTTGTTTTCTGGCCAAAGTGTGTGTGTGTGTGTGTGTGTGTGTGTGTGTGTGTGTGTGTGTGTGTGTGTGTGTTTACCTGGTATCCTGTTGTTTTTTGTCTTTTTGTAATGTTTAAGGGATCCTCTAGTGTGAGAGCAGAGTGGGGTTTCCTCAGATTTCGGGGGCCTCTCTGGTTCTAAATGCACTGACTCCGTTTATGCGTCTATATGTGTTTGCTTTAAAATACAGGCAGAGAGTTCTCAGCTGTCTCTCAGGACTATTTTCTGTGTTCTGATTGGCCAATCTTCTTTCCATTCTCTCTTTTCAAAATTACATCTTGTTTTTTTCCAAAACTCATGATTGGTGCCAAAACAATGAGATTTTCCTAAGAATCATGTTGTTTTTGGAGGAGAGGGGGTTCTATTATTTTCTCTTATTTCCTACTGTCTCTTTTCTGGTCTGATAGACTAATGGAATTTTATTTATAGATTGGACAAATTATACTTATAAGGGACCTAGAAGAAATTGAAATTGTCCCTAAAATTATTTTTGACTGGTCTTAATTAGCATGTTAAATATATATATATATATATATATATATGCACATATAAAATAAATAAATAAATGGATTTTTCATGGGGGTGAGCAATGAATGATAAACAGTAAAGGTAAATAATTAGTACATACTGCTTGATATCTCAAAATGTGAGGAATCTCCAATTTCCAGAACATCATTTTGTCTGTGAGGATAGAAGGCTCTTTTAAGTTAGAGCATTCAGAAGTTAGAATAGCACTGATACAGATAAGAAGGATTTGCAAACTTTTATATTTTGAAAAGGAAAATAATTTAAGGTAATTTTGAATATGAGTTTGGAATTTATAAGATTATTAAGAGAACTATAAAGAAAATCTTATAATCATAAAAAGGGATTTTAGAAACATCTAGTCTCAAGAAATTTTTGTGTATTACAGAGTTTTAGGGAGTAAAGGGAATATACATTAAATTGAAATGTATTATGTATAATTAGTAAACTTTTTTAAGACAAGATTCAGACAATTTTTTGAAACTTTAAGATTGTGTTACAATAACAAACAATGAATGAATTGAAATATCATCCATAACTTTTGTAAAGATTCGTTATAAGAAAACTGGAGAATACCTTGCCAACAAAATTATATCTCTCAAGGTCTTGTGGCTCATAGAGATTGTGAAAAGCTGTGCTCTTCCACCCAGTGTTTCTTAAAGGAAATATTTATATGTAAGATCAAAGTAACTTACTTAATATCTGTTATTTAAGAAGAAGAAATTATATATGCATCCTGTAACCCTGACATTGGTAAATGTTTTACGTTGGATTTTTTGAAATTATTATATATAAATATATAAAACTAAAGAATATTTTCTTTTTGAAAATAGTAGTATATTTAAACATGAGGAAAATAAGCTTATAAAACAGATGTGAAAGAAATTTATGTGTAACAGATATTCAGTTATAAGGTTAACTTTAAGAGAATGAGATGTCAGCATGAAAAATTATGTTTCATGTAAGTTAAGAATTTAATGTTTAATTTTAAAGAAGCAAAATGGTAAACTGGAAGAAGGTTGTATGAGAGATTGGGAAGTATAGCTTAACTGCAATTATTTCCAATAATGCTGAATAAATGTGAGAGGCTTTGAAAAATGATTGGGGAATTGAAAATTATGTAATCTATAGTTAAATAAATTACTGATAGGCAAGATGTTGAAAAGTTATATGATCTAGTTTTATCAATATAAGCTATTTTACTGTAATGATATCAAAGCCTGGAGTTAATGATTGATTGTTCTGTAGAAGTAATGAGGGAAGATATCTGAAGTTATGACACTAGGTTTCCTGAAATTTTTAAACAATGTGATGGACCTTATTCTATACCTGTAGGTCCAAGCATAAATGCAATAATAGAAAAGAAATTACAAACTCCTTTTAAATAAAAACAAAAGAATGAATTATATGCCCAATTAATGGTATTAAAAGAACAGCCACAAACCCTTAACATTTTTACAGATAGTAAGTATAGTTATCATGTGGTTAGACACATAGAAACAGCTCTTATTAAACATAGCACTTATGAAGAATTATATCAACTCTCTAAAGAATTACAAGAAGTTATAAGAAATAGATACAATTCCTTTTTTATTGAACACATACATTCCTACACTGGATTGCCTGGGCCTATATATATGAAGGCAATCATAGGGCTGTTCAATTAACCCCTCCACTTCTTATGAGCTTAGTAGAAGAGCAAGCTAGGCAGTCTCACAAAAAAAAATTCACCAGAATGCCTCTTTATTAAGGAAAGAATTTAAAATCACTAGAGAGCAAGCGAGGAATATAGTAATATCCTGTCAACTATGCATTCCATACTTACCTACCCCTCCAAATTATTCTAAGAATCCTAGAGGTCAGGCTCCTAATGAATTGTGGCAGATGGATGTGACTCATTATTCACCTTTTGGAATGATGAAATTCATTCATGTTACTATAGTCACATTTAGTTCATATACAATGGCAACAGCACAAAATTCAGAGGCTACACAAGCTGTGATTAATCATTTATTCTATTGTTTTGCTATTGCAGGGATACCAAAATCCATAAAAACAGAAAATGGCCCTGGATATACTTATATGGCATTTAAATAATTCTGCCTATATTACGATATAAAACATAATACAGGTATTCCCTATAACCCCACTGGTCAGGCTTTAGTAGAAAGAAAACATAAAGATCTTAAGAGATTTCTGGAAGTGCAAAAGAAGGGGGAATATATAAGGACAAAAGGGAAAGAAAAGAGGAGAATAAATCTTACCTTATATACCATGAATTTTTTTTAACACTGAATGATAAACAATTAACACCTGCAGAAAAATTTTTTTAATAAGGATATGTAACATGAAGAGAAGGGCATGGTCATGTGGAAGGGACCCTAAGGCATCATCAGTGAAAATGACTGGATCAATTATTAACCTGGGGTTGAGGGTATACTTCTGTTTTGTCCACAGATGGAGAAACTGTCTGAGTACCAGAAAGAAGCATCAAACCATGCTGACTAAATGAATCCAGTAATACAGAAAATGAATAACTTACAGTTAAGAACTCAAAAAAGAAAACACAAGAGGAGAAGGAAGGACAGACCATGCAAAAGGAGAGCTCGACGTGGACTTATGGAACAATTTTTTATGATGCTTACATTACTTATGAGCAATCTGGAGACTGTACAAGGAATTGAATATTGGACTTATGTTTAAAATCCTCCATGGGTAACTACTCTACAATGAGGAGAGAGTATGGCTGAAATTGTATTAATAGGGGAAGCTGCAGATTATTTGGGATATGACAAAGTTCCTCCTGGAAATATCAAAGAAGAGATACTGAGAAGAGAATTTAAATACTAGGGTTTAAATATTATGCCACCTATATGTTTTGTGAAACATGTACTGTTGAACCATGTGTTAAATTAAGTAAAACTAATCATTCAAATACTTATAACCTGGGAGTATTTAGGACCTTAGAAATATTAGGAATTCCATTTGTAGAAAGGTCTGAAGGTAGAAAGATATTTCCTACAGAACATCCTTGTTTAAATTTACATGCTTGGGATTTCAAACATGAATGTTTTCCACCCTGGGTTGCTTGTCACACCCCAAATAGAAGAATTTATGATCATTCTATTTTGTTACAAGTGTGGAATTCTCCTGATAGAGTTATTCCATGGGGTATTCCAGGCTATATTAAGCCAATTTTGTATCCAGAAATAGGATTATCTAATTCAGAGAAATGGAAGGCTGCGGCAGCAATAGATGAGATAAGGTAAATAGAGTGGAATAAGACGTTGGGAAAATATCTTATGCAGAAAAGAAATTGTCTGTGACTGGATGCACAGGGACCAGATATTGGTTTCATGATATGAACTTTCAAAAATGTCAATATTATCAGAGAAAAGGGGGGGGTATAATGTTAACTGCTACAATTGCATTATTCGAGTATGTGTAAATAAGGAAGTGATGGATGATGATGATGATGATGTTTTCATGATAAGACAATCAAAATTTGCTATAATACCCACCAAGGTAGAAGACTGGTATATGTCTCCTACTGATGAATTCTTAGAAAAAGCATTAAAGAGAATTAGACAAAAGAGATGTGTTAGTTGCATTGTGTTTGGAACAGTAAGTGTTGTGGTGGCCATTGTGGCAGCCAACTCTACAAATATTTCTGTACAAGTGATGAATAAGAAAAAATAGAAGCAAAATATATTCAAGAATTATCAGAAAATGTTACTAGAGCATTAAAAGCTCAGGAGAGAATTAATGAAGATCTTTATCATTTGATTAATGCATACAAAGCTCTGTAATGAACACAAGGGATAACTGCAACGTGATTATAGATTTTCTGCTATTTGTGTCACTTCTCAAAAATATAATACTTCAATTTGTTCTATGGGATAATATAAAAGGTTATTTGAATGGAATATATTATAATGATTCTATAACTATGGATATGAATCAATTGAATAAAATTGTTAATGATATTGCATTGGCACCTAGAATAGAAATGGACTCAGGTATTGATAATCTATTTAACTTCGTTAATAGGTTTCATCCTTTTCATTTTATGAACCTATTAGTGAGCATGCTTCCTGGTATCTTTGCATTATCATTGATATTGTGTATTATTCCCATTTGTCTCAAATGTCTTTTTTTCTCTGAGACAAAATATAGATGTCCTAACACACCATCTAAAGCTTCAGCATGCCTAAGAAGGAGGAATCTGTTGAGGGCCAGCTCCTGGAACTGATTTACACATATCTTTGGTGACCCTTTCTATCAGAGATATGTATGTATTCTTGCTCATTAAATGGATTTATTGGCTCTCCAGTGAACCCTGACCTGGGAGAATCTGTGGTTCTGGAGGTGGTTGTAAAAGGCTTTTCTGATAAAGAAGGATAAAGAAGTATGCAGATTGCTAAGAATAAATATTGCAAATTTACTCAGGAAATTGTGAAACTAGGTAGGTCTCTTCTAACCGGTCATTCCTGAGATAAGTTTTTGTTATAAAAAGTCTGAGTTTCCAAAAATAAACCAGTAGAGTTGTATCACAACTTTGCGTGGACATCTCTATTCAACCTGACCCTTGAGTAATTGCCTAGACACACACCAGAGCTATAACAGGCAATAATTTATCTATTAGGGAATGGATTTTATTTTTTATAAATTTACTTGGTTCTTTTTATTGGAGAAATGTAGTTTTATCAGAGAATCATTTATTTTTTACCCATTATACTATTGCTAACTTATTTCCCTCCATGCCCATTTATACTATTCTCTCTCCTTTCAACCTGGCCTTCCTCAAAAGTATTTTTTATCTCTCCCAAAATCTTCCTTCCCTTCTATCTCCTCCCTTTCTCCCACCCCCTTCTCGTTCTTTGCTCTAAGGTAAGATTTCCACACCTAATTGAGTGTATATGTTATTCCCTCTCTGAACCAGTTTCAATGAGCATAAGCTCCCTTAGCCACAACTCCCCTCTCCCACTTCACTGAAAAAGCTTTTTCTTACCTCTTTGATATGAAATAACTTTTCCCATTCTGCTTCTCCTTTCCCTTTCTCCTAGTACATTCCTCTCTCAACCTTTAACTCCATTTTAACACATTATCTTTCATATTCAAGTCCCACCCATGCCTTGTCTATATATAAGCTCCTTCTAACTACCCTAATAAATGAGAAAGGTCATATGAGTTATCAGTATCATCTTCCCAAGCAGTTCAACCTCATTAAGTTCCTTATGATTTTCCTTTGCTGTTTACCTTTTTATGCTTCACTGGAGTCTCGTATTTGAAGGTCAAATTTTCTGTTCAGCTCTGGTATTTTTATTAGGAAAATCTGTAAATCCCTTATTTCATTGAATCATCCTTTCCCCTGAAAGGGTATGTTCAGTTTTGCTGGGTAGTTGATTTTTGGTTGTAATCCAAGCTCCTCTGCCTTCTGGAATATCATATTCAAAGCCCTATAATTCCTTAATGTAGTGCCACTAAATCTTGTGTTAACATGGCTGTGTCTCCAACATACTTGCATTGTTTCTATCTATTTACTTGCCATATTTTCTCTTTGACTTGGAAGTTCTGAAATTTGACTATAATATTCCTGGCAGTTTTCATTTTGGGATCTCCCCCAGAGAATGATCAGTAGATTCTTTCAATTTCCTTTTTACCCTCTTCTTCTAAAATATCAGGGCAGTTTTCCTTAATAATTTCTTGAATTTTTTTTTATCTTGGCTTACAGGTGGTTCAATAATTTCTAAATTATCCCTCCAGGATCTATTTCGCAATTTTCCATTATATTGGTTTTGCTTTATTTCATTCCTCACAAAGTCATCAACTTCCCTTGCTCAATTCTATATTTTAAGGAAGAATTTTCTTCAGTGAGCTATTGTATCTCATTTCCCATTTAGCCAATTCTGCTTTTTTTAAGGCATTCTTCTTTTCTTTGGTCTTTTGGACCTCTTTTTCCATTTGGCCCAGACTGGTTGTTAAGTTATTATCTAAGTTGTTGACTCAGTTTTCATGATTTTCCCCATATCACTCTCATTTCTCCTCCAATGTTTTTTCCTATCTCCCTGACATGATTTTCAAAATTCTTTTTGAGTTCTTTCATGGCTTAAGATGAATTCATATTTTTCTTGGAGGCTTCAGCTATAGAAGTTTTGACTTTTTAGGTTCTTCAGAGTGTGTATTTTTATCTTCTTTATCACCATAGTCCTATGGTAAGATATTTTTCTTCTGTTCTTTTCTCATTTCCCCAACCTGTGACTTTAACTTTTCATTAAGGTAGGCCTCTACGTCCAGGGTGAAAGGTGTACTGTCCCAAGCTTTTGAGTTTTTTTGCAGATGTTTTCAGAGGGACTTCTAGGGACCTTCAAGTTTTCAATTCCAACAAGGTGATGTGATTTAAGGACAGGCTTTGACTACTCTCCTGACCTGTGCTCTGGTCTAGAGAAGACCACAAGAACTCCCTTCTGTCCTGTAACTGTGAGAATGGTTCCATAGCAAGTTCTATTGTGCTATTCTTCTTCTTCCTGGGGTTGCAACCCAGAACTGCAATCCAAAATGGGCAAACCAACAGTCCTGCCTTAGTGATAGCAAAGAGACCCCTGCAAAGCAGCTTCTTACTACCCCCTTACCATCTGTGTACCAAGAGCTCCAGAAACAAGTGCTTCTACTGATTCATTGACTCCTAAGGACTACTCCACTGGAGCCAGGTCTACATTGCTGAAGACCCTGTTGGGTTGTACTCTACTCTCACAACAATGCAGCAGACTTTTCCTGCTGATCTTCCAAGTTATCCTTGGAAAACTGTGTTGAGAGGTCTGGAATTGACCACAACTGCCACTAACTCATCTATCTCTTCCTGAGTTGCTGGGGCTGGTTCACTCCTGAGGGCCACATTGCATTGCACTTCTCCCATGTGGTACAACAGACCTTTCCTGCCAATCTTCTAACTTGTCTTGGGCTAGAAAATTGTTTCCCTTAGTCATTCTGCCATTCTAGAATTTGTTTAGAATCATTATTTGAAGGTATTTGGAATGATTGGTGGAAGAACTTAGGCAAGTCCTGTCTTAACTCTAATGTAAGCATTTATAATGTGTCATCTAAGGTGTCACCTCAGAAGAGATATGGACATACATAAGCAAACATACCAAATATATAATTCAAATTAGAAAATGAGACCAAAACAGAATATTAGAATAAATCAGAACAGATGCTAAGGAAAACATCAAATATCTCTTGAGGTCTCTAGAAGTTAGGGTCTTAGCAATTTCCACAAATGAATTTTCAAACTGTAACAAGGCTTCTGTATCCATAAGAGAAATGTTTCATCCTGTGGCTGAGGTCCTTCTGTTTGATTTAAGAAGAAATTCTGTTATCTGTAACAAGGAGGATCCAATATCCAGAAGAGATTCTCATATTTGGTACAAGGAATCTCTATCTTACCAATTATATTTCTCCATCCAAGATCTAATTTCCAAAATATCTTGAGGCAAATCAATTTACAATACCCCAGACACACATACAAAGAAACATTTAGCAAAGTCTTCCTCTCTTTTGATGATGTTTGTCCTTTGTTTTTGTTTTTTTAGGTTTTTGCAAGGCAAATGGGGTTAAGTGGCTTGCCCAAGGCCACACAGCTAGGTAATTATTAAGTATCTGAGACTGGATTTGAACCCAGGTACTCCTGACTCCAGGGCTGGTGCTTTATCCACTGCCCCACCTAGCCACCCTGTCCTTTGTTTTCAAAGAAGACCATGTTATCAGGGATGGGATACATGACAAGCAAGTGAATTGGATTTGAGTAGTGGTTGCTATGCTAAGTCACCAGCCTCACTTTCTCTTCTGGGTCCTCCTGGGTTCAGTGGACAGATATGAATCAGGACAACCTGAGATGGCCCTGGCTACCAGGCAATCAGGGTTAAGTGACTTGCCCAAGGTCACACAGCTAGTAAGTCTCAGGTCTGAGGTTAGATTTGATCTCAGGTCTTCTACCTGACCTGTCTTCTACTACAGTGAAATTGCTATAGGTATATGCTCTCCTAGATGACAGAACTGATTAAGGCTGTCTTTGCAGAAGTATGCATCCAAGGAAAAAATGAAACTAAAGGTACTTGTCACATGAAAAAGACCTTCCCTTATCTATTATCTCAAGGCTTTTCCCTATAAAGGGGGAAATAAATGGGGTTTGCCTGGGCTTGGAAGAATTTGAATTTAGGGCTGAGAGGAATCCAAACACTCAAGGAGGAACCTCCTTAGAAAAATCTCTTGGTGTAAAATTCACACTGGAACTCTTTTAGGGAGACTACTCAGAAAGGATAAGAGTAGAGGGCCAGAACCATATCTTACTCCCATCTGGGTTGCCATTTGAAAGTTTGAGAGCCTAGGTTCTAAGCAAAAATCAACAGATTAGCAATGCTAGGAATTATCAATAAATGTTCAATGGCCTTTCAAGAACCCAAAGACCAACTGGGGGCTTATAAAGCTAATTTTTCTAGTCATAAAAGAGGAATAGAAAAGTGACAGAATCTTGAGAAACTTGTTTAGATTGATTTCTGATTGGTTGAGGGTCATCCAAGAATGGATGATTTAAAGGAATTAGAAAGTACAACACTACCTAATATATTAACTCAAATTCTATACCCTCCCAAAAGCTTTGTTTGGTCCTCACTGATTCTGATTACTTTAGTTAATATGTTTCTTTGCTGCCAGTAAAATTCTCCTGAAGATTAAATCCTTTTTGGTATAAGTGAGGATGTCAATTAGATTGTTGATTGTCACATCTAAAGCGGTATATATTTCCATGCACTGTAATCCATCATCTACATGGTGATACAATAATAGATATTGAGAAATTTATAAAATATTTGGTAAGAGCTTCTAGAGTTCAACTCTCTTACATCTCTTCATTCACTTCTGCAAATGAAATAGCCTAAGTGATCAATCAATTAGCCATCCAACAATCATTTATTAAATGTTTACTATAGGGCAGCTAGGAGGTGCAGTGGATAGAATACCAGCCCTGGAGTGAGGAGGACCTGAGTTCAAATATGATCTCAGACACTTAATAATTGCTTGGCTGTGTGACCTTGGGCAAGTCACTTAACCCCATTGTCTTAAAAAATAAACAAAATTAGAAAAAATATTTATTAAAAAATGTTTACCATATTATGGCACTATTCTAAGAATTGGAACTAAAAGAAAAACTTATTTTTCCCTGGGAATGGAATTCATTATGTTTTATGTCATTATAGATTTTTTTCTTCTTATAGACTCTAAAGTTTCTTTCATCTATGAAATTTAGTGATTTCTACAATGCCTTTCCTTCACATATAGAAACAGAAAATGGAAGAAAGGAGGGAAGTTCCTATAAAAAGATTTGTCTGGGGAAATGGCTGCTATTTGGATTGGATCCATTTTTTTAAGCTCTCTGTGTCTGAGAGAACCACCTTTACACTACCTAAAAATTCCATTTCTAAAACCTCTTATAGAGTGTTCTTGAAAGTATAAATGAAAGTAAAAATAGATTCAAATTAGGGAGGAGTCAAGATGGCAAAAGGAAAGGACATCTCTTAGTGGCTCTGGAGCAAAAATTATAAACCAAGCACTCTAACGACATTTTCAAGAGAGAGAACCCACAGAAGGATCCAGTGAAGCAATTCTCCAACCCAAGGTAACCTGGAAAAGAGTGGAAAGGCTCAGCTCCACGGGGTCAGAGGGGTGGGCCACCAGAGGGAAGACCCGCCAGAGCAAAGGAACTTCAGACTCCTGAAGGCAGCTCCAGTGTGCTGGGAGCCATGGCTCACAGCAGGAGGGGCCAGTTTCCTGATCTACACCCCAGGAGCACCAGGCACAACTTGGAGGAACAGTGGGGGCCTCTGCTAGAGCGAGCACACAGCGAGCAGCATGGCCATGGCAGCCCAGATCCAGGAACCAAAAGCAGGTGGACCTGGTAAGCAGGAGCCCCCCAGGGCATGAGCCCTGAACCTAGGGAAGGGAGTGAAGAGAAACTGCCAAGCTCTGTCCTCTGTCCCTGGAACAGGACTCTGGGGCTCTGACCACATTCAGATCCTGATCGCAATCTAGGACCCCCCCCCACATCAGCCCCATGGCAGAGGGGTGTGCTTGTGGTCATTCACAGACCAAGAGGGAAGACAGAGCCTCACACACTGAGATCCTTGTGGGGAGGTGTCCTACTAATACTCAAAAGCTCAGGAAGCACCCCAAAACCAGACACAGGCTGGGGAAATGAGCAAGCAGAGAAACAAGAGGAACACCATTGAGAAATACTTTGCCTGTGGTCCCAAGGATCAAAACACTCAGTCTGAAGATGAGGAAGTACAAGATCCTGCATCTAAAGACTCCAAGAAAAAAACAGAAATTGGGCTCAGGCCATGACAGAGCTCAAAAAAGACTTTGAAAATCAAGTAAGGGAGATAGAGGAAAAATTGGGAAAAGAAAGAGAGATGTAGGAAAAACATGAAAATGAAGTCAGCAGCTTAGTCGAGGAGATCCAAAGAAATGCTGAAGAAAATAACATGTTAAAAACCAGCATAGGTCAAATGGATAAAAAAAGTTCAAAAAGTTATTGAGGAGAAGAATGCTTTAAAAATCAGAATTGGCCAGATGGAAAAGGAGATAAGAAAGCTATCTGAGGAAAACAAATGCTTCAGACCAAGACTAGAACTCAGGGAGATTGCTGATTTTATGAGAAATCAGGTTTCAATACTTCAAAACCAAAAGAATGAAAAATTAGAAGAAAATATGAAACATCTCATTGAAAAAACAACAGATGTGGAAAACAGATTTAGGAAAGATAATTTAAAAATTATTGGAATACCTGAAAGTCATGACCAGGAAAAGAGTCTTGACATCATTTTCAAAGAATTATTACAGGAAAATTGCCCTGATATCCTAGAAGCAGAGGGCAAAATAGAAATTGAGAGATTCCACCGATCTCCCCAAGAAAGAGATCCCCAAAAAAACAAGCCCCAGGAATATTATAACCAAGTTCCAGAACTCCCAAGTCAAAGAGAAAACATTACAAGCAGCCAGAAGGACACAATTCAAATATCATGGAGCTGCAGTCAGGATCACGCAGGACTTAGCAGCAACTACATTAAAAGCTCGTAGGGCTTGGAATATAATATACAGGAAGGCAAAAGAGCTTAGAATGCAACTGAGATTCAACTACCCAGCAAAACTGAATGTCCTCTTCCAGGGAAAAAGATGGACTTTCAATGAACCAGGGGAATTTCAAATGTTCCTATTGTAATGGTCAGAGCTGAACAGAAGGTTTGATCTTCAAATATAGGACTCAGGTGAAACATAGAGAGTGGAGGAGAGGGGGAAAATATGAAGGACTTAATTGTGATGAACTACATGTATTTCTGTATAGAAAAATGATACTGATAATACTCATATGTACCTTCTCATTTAATAGAGCAGGTAGAAGGAGCTTTTATAGATGAAGCACAGGAGAAAACTGAATTTGAAGATATATTGTGGTATAAAAATGGAGTCAATAGATAAAAGGGAAATGTAATGGGAGAAAGAAAAAGGAGAGGAGGAATAGGCTAAGATATTTCATATAATAAGATTTTTCTTTATTACAATGAGCTATTGCAATGATATGGAAGGGGGGAAGGTGAGGGGGAATGAGGGCATCTTCGCTCTCATCAGAGGTGACTAGGAGAGGAAACAGCATATATACTCAATGGGGTAGTAAGAAGGAGGGAAGGGGGACAGGGGAAAGGGGGAGAATATGAATGATGGAAGAGAGAATGGACCATGGGGGGAGAGTGGTCAGATATAACATATTTTCTTTTTTACTTCTTGCAAGGGGCTAGGATTGGATGGCCTGTCCAGGACCATAGGGCCAGGTGGATGCTGGGTAAGGGGTGGTATGTGGGCTTGGGGCCTCTTGGCCCTAGGGTCGGGGATCTGTCTGCTGCACCACTCAACTACCCTACAGCAGAGACAGAGTGAAAGGAGAGAGAAAATATAGTTCATGGTAGTAGAGAAGTATGAATGGATGGAGATGCGATCAGAAATGGCAGTGGTGGAAAAATGTGGAAGTAACTTTTAAGATGGACTTATCCTAAAGAATGTGATCCACCTATGACAGAGCTGGTGGTGTTGGAACACAGACTGAAGCACATTTTTTTATTATTATTATTTTCTGGGGGTGCTGGAGGGCAAATTGGGCTGGGTGGCCTGCCTGGGGCTGCACAGCTGGGTGATTGTTGGGTGCCTGAAGCCAGATTTGGACCTGGGTGCTCCTGGCTTAAGGGCCAGTGATCTGTCTTCCACCCATTATTATTATTACTATTTTGTTTTATTTTGTGTCTTTTGGGGGGGGGGTTGTAGGGCAATGGGGTTGGAGTGGCTTGCATGGGATCACACAGCTGGGTGATGGTTTGCAGTCTGGGGCCAGATTTGGGCTCGGGTGTTCCTGGCTCCAGGGCCAGTGCTCTGTCCACTGAGCCACCTGGCCATACCTACAATTATGATTATGATTATTATTTAATTTTAATTTCTTCTATCTTTTATCATTTATGTGGGTCTATATTTTCTTGGGGAGGGGGTATTATGTTTACTCTTAAACAAAAATATTTTAGTAATGTATAAAAAACATTATTTGTACAAAATAAGAATAAATAAAAAAGTGGAACAAATAGATTCACATCAATACTTGTATGTCCTTTGCCTTTTTTGTAAATCCCCAAAGATGCCCATTTCATAAGAAAAGTAATATGAGAGAATAAAATCTTCTTGAAGGCAGGAAAACATTAATTTTGTTCTTCCTATCACCACTGGTAACACAAAATACGTGACTGACAAATTTCAGGAATGAGTTCTTCCAACAATGTCATACAGTTTCAATGATAATCCAGTAGCCTCCTGTGTTTTAAATAGATTGAAAGCTAAATACTTTGTTGTGAAGAGCAAATGAGATAGTAGGAGGATGGGGGAACCCTCTAAGATCCCTAGCATAATTGTCCTGAACAACAAGACTATGAATAGCAATACCACAAAATACACCACCTACTGGGGCAGAGTATACTAAATCTCAACAAGGATCAATACCATGCTTCTGAAAAATGGGCTTCCTACCCAAAATCCTGACCCTATTCTAACCACAGTGGTAGTAATTGAGTATAGTTAAAATCCACAACTGAGTATAGTTAAAATCAAGAAATAAAAGTGGCATGTTAGACATCTGTGGTAAGGTTGCCTTCCCAGATAGTAATGAAGAAAATGGCTCCTAAATTTTATTTACATGACTTGGAAAGACAGGCAAAGTTATCCCTGTAGTTCTACTGGCCTCAGTACTGCAGAAAATAATTACCAAAAGGCTATCTCACACATTGCTCTGAAAGTTTAACTAGGATTCAGGGTCCTCCATTGCTAAAAACAAATAAAAAAAACCGAATACATATTTTCTAAAATGTAAACAACCATTTGATCATATGCTTTAGCTCTCATGATCAAAATTTTTTTATTATAACATATCCAAGCAATTGAACTCACCTTGTGCTTCACAGAGATACCATCCTAGAACCCTCTTAATTACATATTATGCTGACATTTCCATCACATTTCCTGTCACAGCATTTGAAATCATATACAGATAGACTATCCCCATGTGTTTTCCTAAGTCCTGATTCAAGTTGGCTAATGTATCACTTCCAAGCTTATATGCAGACCCAGAATATGTTTGTATGCTCTGTCTAGGCTTGGGATCAAGATCTGTCAGTGTTTACATTCCAAAGAGAACATCAACCTTATCTGATCACCTTTTAAGGTAAGTTTTTCTACATAATTTAGAAAATCTTACTATTCCAAAATGGCATTACCAAGGAAAATAATATACCAATAGCTTTCAAGTGAGCTAAGACTTGAGAAGATAGAAGGGAGGAAGATTTACCTTTCTTTAAACATACAGACCCTAGTTGGTGTCAAATGTGTCACTATCTAAATTTTTTCCCTATAGACTATAGATTACTACTGACAAGAATAAGATACAATGCAGTGTTAAAAAAGAAAAGTGAGGTGGGAAGCAGTCCTCCAAGATATGTCATCATGAATAGATTTGAGTCCCAAAATGGCAGTATTAATATCTTTGCTTCCAAGGGTCTAGACAACTACATTTCAAGGGAAAACTTTTGTTATTGTTTTAGTCTGGACTAAAATGTCAACCATGGTACAGAAACTCATTGCTAATGTTCTGCAACTTATAGTCTTTATTGCCTTGACACCCTAGGAGGTTTCATGACTTGACCAGGGTCACCCAGTCAGTATATATCAGAAGTGAGGTTTTAATCACTTGACTTGGACTTTTATGCAGTCTCTGAAAAGTCAAAATGAAAAATAGACAATCTGAGTTTGGATCTCAGATTTTCTCTGCAGCAATGGAAGCAATTATCAGCCTGACTGAACTGAACTTGGAATTATTCTTTCTTAATTCCATTGAAGCAGAGAGACAATATAAACTTAAAAAGGGGAAACCAAAAGAGAAATAAAATTGTAGGGCCAGGATTTCTTTTTATTTTTAACTTAATACACAGAACAGCTTTGGACTTCAAAGAACACTTAATTTTTGAAAAAGTGAAAACAAAATAGATCTTATAAAAAACAATAGAAATTTTATTATTCTTTTCTCCCAGTTTTAATTCAATTAGAAATAAAAATTTGGCCAAAATAATTTTAGATTTGGGCAAATTATTTTTAAAAATTTGTTTATATTCATTTAGAAATGAGAGGGGAAAACAAAAGTCAGTTCTTGTAGCTGTGATTAATTTCAAATTGTTTGTTTTTAACCTTTAGGACAAAGTAAAGTGACACCCAAAATGTGACAAGTCAATTTGATCACTTTTAAAAAATAGTTGCAGGAGAGTAGGAAGTGTGAAGCATTTTTATTGTCTTCTTTTTTCACCTGCTATTTTCCCTAAAGAATGTAAACATTTAGCCCTTTTTTGGACTTTAAAATTTTAATTTTACATAACTGTCAAGTATTTTGTTCTTGTTTTTCCCTTGGAATTTTTTAAAAGGGTTTCTGAAGAGAAAGAGTCTTGTGCAAAACAAAGTGGAAACAGCAACTGCATTAAACACCAAAGTCCTGCCTTTGTCCTATGACCTTCGGCAAGGATGTCACTTATCTTTTATCTTATAAACTGGAGATTTGTAAAAGATACTTTCATTCTCTTTGTCTGGATTGTTTCATGTAAGCATTTGGTAATCTCTAAAGTGATTTTAAAATATGGGCAGTTATTATCATTACTAGCATTATGATTGTATAATTGTAATAAAACAGAACTGCCTGTTGGATATTAATGTGAAATGTGGTGGGGGGGAAGAGAGGCAAAGAAAGGAAGGGATTAAAGAAAGAAATGGGGACAGAAAGAGAGGGATGGGAAAAGAAGAGAGAGAGAAGAAAAAGAAGAGAGAATGAAGGACAGAGAGGGAATCATCTGAACAATTACAATTAAAATATCTGAAATTTTGAGTTCAAAATCTAGTGTCCCAAAGGGAAAAGTGCAAAAAAGATTATTCTTCCATGTAATTTCATATTCTCATATCTATAAAACCTTGGTCCAAAATAAACTATAGGAGTTCTTGGTGTCTTGAGTTTTTATATTTGTTTGTTTATTGCTGTGATACATGTGAGTCTTTTAAAGAGTAAGGAAACCAGGAAACTATTATTTAATTAAACTTTCTGAAGACCACACACACACACACACACACACCACCTAACCAAATTAAAGGAATACCAGGTTGTGTGTGTTGAGAAGAGGTCACCACCTCAGGATTCAGTTCAGTATAGCTTCTCTGAAGTCCAATAAATAAATTTCCAGAATGGCTAAAAGACATGGAAGACTGAGTTACACAATTAGGATTTTTACAGCAAATGAATAAATATTTTTTGTTAGGATACCTGAGAAGTCATCAGCAATGGTTCAAAAGGAAAAGTTAGCCTTTTAACTATGCCTCAAATGGCTCAGGCCTGGTTCCAGGCAGACTAGCAGACAGTCCAAAATCAGGTAAGATGCAACCCAAAAGGAAAGTGATTTCCTTTACAACTTTTGGTTTGAATTAAAATCCCTAATTAGAAATTTGGGTTAAGTGTAGGAAGCTTTATGAGATTTTCTAAATGAAACTATCTTCTCTCAACTCTCCTCAGGAGAGATGAACTTGCATTTGGTCCATCTTTTAGTGTTATTATGTTTGATTAATAAGAAATTTATGCAAAAAGGGAATATTTTATGCTTTCAAAACATTCCCATGGCCTGGAGACCTTTTCTTATTAATATAGCATCTCTTCTCTTGGCTACCCCTTCAGAAATAGCACAAAAGGAACTATAATCCCCAGTTCACTAGGTAGTATATATAAATAATAAAGACTGTTTTAATATATATGGCTTCATCATTCCAAAATAGATCATTATAAATAGGCATGTGTGAGCAATGAAATTTCAAAAATTCACCAAGGCCAGATAAAGCAACTGGGGACATGGAATTTGTCTATCAGTGCAGTTTTATTTATTTCAAATGCACTATTGTTTTGTTCTGTTCTGTACAAATTTTATAGCACCACTTCCTATTTTCAATAAAATAATCCTTTCATCTCACCCTGTCTTTTTTTAGGTGAATGTTCACTCTGTCATTCTCTGTCTCATTTATCTTCAAATTCTCCATCTACTAGCCCCTTCCCTCCTCTCTTCAAAAATGTCTTTCCTCCCTCAAAAAAAAATCATTTGATTGATTCATCTACGTTACATATCTTCCCATATCTCTCCTCCCTGTTGTGTCTGAACTTGAGATCACTAGCAATATATGGTTATACTTTCTTTTCTTTTACTCAAATGAATTGTACAAGCTGACTTTTGACCCCATCATTTAACTGAAACTACTCTTTACCAATGATCTCTAACTTGCCACATCTAATGGTCCTTTCTGAGACCTCATCCTTCTTGATCTCTCTTTAGTCTTTGACACTGTCAATCACCCTCTTCTCCTTCAAACTCTCTCCTCTCTAGATTTTCAGGACACTAATCTTTCCTAATTTTACCTATTGGACAGTTTCTTAGCTCCTTTTCTGGATCTTTATCCAAGTCGCACATATTATACCGACCATTGGTGTACCATTTCCCCCACCCACCCACACAAGACTTTCCCTGGATCCTTGCTTGTTCTCTTTCTATCTTATTTTGCTTGATCATCTCATCAATTCCCATGTATTAACTACCTTTCTGCAGATAACTCAGATTTGTCTAGTCTTACCAACTCTTGTAAACTTCAGTCTCACAACTATCAATTAGAAATTTTGATATGAATATCATATAGGGATCTTAAAATCAACAGGTCCAAACCCTCTCCTATTCCTAACTTCCCAAATACTGTTAAGGATACAAATATCATCCAAGTCAGTCAAGCTTCATCTTAAAAGCAATTCTTAATTCCTCAAAAGAAGGGGTGATAACTTTCTGTAGTCCATAATATACTTTAACAGGGTGAACATTAAAGAAGTAGTTGAGAAAGAATCTGAGGGTAAGCATTAGCTCACATAATAAAGAAGCTTATTTGACTTAGGCTCTCTGCCTCTGCTTTTCCCTCTAAATGCCCCAAAGATCCTAGTGTCTTTTACAATTCATAATGTGATGAGACTTAGAAAGTTAAAGCTAACTTCATTACTACTACTAAACTTGCTGGGTATCTTAAAAATCTATGATGATCCCATTTGTGTTACTTTGTAAAACCAAAGGCCGGCCATATACATTTATGAAAGTGAAATGAGAAAACAAGGACAGGAAAAGGACCTGCAAAGAACTGTGGGCCTTGAAATTCCAATCTGCAACAGAAGGCAACTGAAGCACATTTCCAAGCATAATCAATTTATTAGGAAGACCAGTAGTCCCTAAGAAACTAGATCCAAGGCCTTCTCTCAGTCAAGGATCCCTCAGCACATGGGTGCTGGTTTTTATAGGTCTTGGGGGTCATTAAAAATAGAATGAGGCAATACAACTGCATGACTGATCACTTTAAGTGGGGGAATTCCTATGACTGGTTGAAGGACACAAGCAAGGGGGAACTTTTGGGATGGGCCAGCGGAGATAGTTATCAACTTACTTGGTACTTTCTTAGCAGTCCTTTGTGACTTTTCACAAGCAATACAGCTTTGTCAGCAGTATCTTCAGGCTTTCCACAAAATGTAAGAATATTAAGAAAAGGTAATATCAGAGGGAAACTGGTTTCTCAAGTAAAGTTCACTCATAAGACTTGTAAGAATGAGTGTGTAAATTCCTAATATAATACTAATAAGCCTTAATATAAATATAAATCCTAATAAGACCTAAGTAATGCAATGTAAATCTATCCTATAAATCAATCATAAGTACTCTTATCATTTCTACAAGGTAGGTTTAGTCATTGTAACTTAGATATATCTTATTCCTACCATATTCATAAATCAAATTTAATTCTAGTCTACTTAACTAATATAATTATGAATATCCATTGAATCAGAATGAACTGAGTAAATACTGACTAAATTGAATAGGGATATCAAAATTATTTTCACAATCCTTGAGATCTGTCTTTTATGGATCACCAAGGTCAAAGGACATACAAAACCCAGTCCCCCTATTGAGATATAAGGGTGATAACAAGGGGAAAAGGACAATTTGTAGAAGATTAGGTTTGGCTAAACACTATGAGAAACATCCATATCAAAATTGACACACACTGCACTGAACACCAGATCATGAATGACCAGTCAGGTATGTTTGGCAGGCTTTATAAATAGGGCATGAAGGATAGTGATCTAAATCAGCATCCCATTTGTTCATATTGCACAAAATACACTGTGCTTGTTTTCTTCAGTATTCAAGGAAGAGGTTAAGATGGTTCTTGAAGACAAAAGTGTCATTTTGGTAGTGGGATGCAGCATTCTTACAGATTATGCAAACCAGCTGGTTTTGTGCTGAGAGCCTTGGAAATAAGGTGTCCTAAATGTTGAAACAACAAAGGGAATCAGTTGTATACTTCATGCATCAGAAAGTCCACAAACTGATAAATTCAAAGTAAAGGTAGAAGTAAATAGAGTGGAAATATGATCCAGATCAATCATTACTTGTGTATATGAAGGAAGAGATACAAAAGACTTAAATACAGAGGTGAGGTCAAGATTATAACTATCAGGCTAATCTGGAAACACTTCTGTAAGTAAAGATTCAGGAAAGTGAAAACCTGGAAATGTAGGTGCTACATCTGGTGGTCACTGTGGAGCAGTAAATGGAGGTGGCCAGGGAACAGCCAAAGGCAGTGATGGGGTCATATTCCTTAGATGGGCAAGGTTGCTTCAGCACACAAGACACTCAGCTTTGTGAAGTGTTGGCATGCCCTTGAGGTAACACTTCTTCAGGTGACAAGCTGTATAATTTAGGAGGGTAGTCAAAATGATGTTGTAGTCATTACTGTTTCTGTACCTTAGACAATTCTCTTTCTTTGCTGTAGTTGTTACACAGCTGTTATAACACAGGGCCCTATGAGAACTGTAAGCAAACTTCTACAGATCACAAAAAAGGACCAAGTATTGAGGGAAAGAGTTTCATTGGTGCAAGACAAGATGATCCCAATGTTGAGAAGAATGAACCACCTATTGTGATGATATTCCAAGAGTGCGGCTAGTCAGGCAAGAAAAGAGAAAAAGAGAAACACAGCTGAGTCAGGAGGGATGATGGGCAAAAGGAAGGCAGGACTTTTATCCTGGGCAAGCCATAAACAAGTCCCTTGAACATGAGAGTCAACAAATAAAGTCTCTTTAGATTTTCAGAGATCTATAGAATAGGAATAGTAAAGGGAAAACCCAAGATATTAAGGTCAGTCTTATAAGAACCTCAACCAGCTCATTGTCACTACTGGTATACCTGCAGGTGTTTCCTCTGTAAATGCTTCAATCTGCCAATGTGAAGGCTCATGCCCAAACAGAGGCACTTATTTAAATGGTAGGCTGAGCAACGTTTCCTGGTGAGGAGTGCAATCATTTTTTTGCTAACGATAGTATTGGTTTTCCTCAGTGGGTAAGGGTCAAAAAACATAGCACAGGATAAACGGGTAATAATGCTACAATGATAACTGGCAACCCACATACCATACAGGCTCTGAGGTAAAATTTATATTGAGATGGAGAAGCCATAGGATTAAGGAATCCTGATGAGTATACTCCTCTTTTTCTCTCCAAGTATACGGGTATTCTCTGTTACAGCTAAAAGTTGCCAAGGACCGCTGGGCCATGTTGGTAGATGGAAATGGAGACTCAGAAGAGAAGGTGGGTACAAGAGAAATAAGCCAATTTCCTTGTTTGTCCTGAGATTGCAGACTGTCTTGTGAGTAGCCATCATGCTAGGATAACCAAACAGTCGGAGATTAAAACTGATATGATACCATATGGACCACTAGAGTAAAACAGTAACATATTGGATTAGGGATCAACAAAGTATCCAACTTTTCCTACAGTTCCAAATTTTGCATAACCTTTTTTGCGAAGACATATAACCCTGGGGCGGCTAGGTGGCGTAGTGGATAAAGCACCGGCCATGGAGTCAGGAGTACCTGGGTTCAAATCCGGTCTCGGACACTTAATAATTACCTAGCTGTGTGGCCTTGGGCAAGCCACTTAACCCCGTTTGCCTTGCAAAAACCTAAAAAAACAAACAAAAACAAACAAACAAAAAAAAGACATATACCCATGATCTCAAAGGGAGCTAATAGAATCATGGATAAGCTGAGCAAAGAAATCAATTTGATTTGTGAGAGTCATTAGATTTCTCTAGAGTCTTAGTTAATCTCCCTATCTCTAGGGACAGAATGGTGGCAGTCTTGATGAATGCAGAGCTTTCCACTGCCTGAACATGGTTTTGCTTAATCAGTTTCTTCAGATTAGTTCCCCTAGTCTTCTTCTTCCTTTTCCTAATACCTAACTGATATCATATTTGCAAGCAGCATGTTACACACTTTTGGGGGAGATACTCTTAGGATTAATACAATTACCATTTAAGAAGATGCTTATTTTCCCTACAACTCTACTAAAGAATAATTTGCAGCATTTATACACAAAAGTTCCATAATGATACCCAAAAGTAAAATCTCCACATCATAGAAAAATTCAAGAGAAAAGAAGAGATTGATGTAAATGCAATAGGTGGAGAAGTGACAGTAGCAGAGAGATGGACAGATACTTATTGTTGCCTTTAAAATGATAAATATCCATAGTTGGGAGTTCTGTCTTGATAGGGCTATTGCTGGGTGGACTGGAGAAGAGTTCCTGCTATTAAAAAAAATGAAATATAGAATTTAATATGATCACCAACAATTAGATACAAGAAGTCACACGCTACTTTTTTTAGAATACCCAGATCACTAAAGGTTAAGGAATGGAGTTGGTTCATTAATTTATGCCTATACTAGTGGGAAAAAGTAATTACATTCTATTTTGAGGAAGAAACTGGATTTCCCTCTGAAGAGCCAGATTGAGTCTCAAGGAGTCAGACCAGCTCAATAATACTGCTTAAGGTGGCAAGTTCGACAATCTCACCTGGTGGAGCTGATCATTTCACAATTATTGTTGGAAGTCTTACAAGTCTTTTTCTGTTGTGTCTTTTTGAGATTAGTTTTCCAAAAAGTTTCTGCAAGCAAGACACTCAAAGTAACCTTTTGTAGCTTTGTCTCCACAAACCACACAAAGGTCCTGTTGAAGCAATCTAAGGTCCTCATGGATGAGCTTATAAAGTAGTTAAGTGAGGCAATCCAGTCAAGTGTAGGAAGACAAAGCACACCATAGACCATGTGGATTCCAACCTCAGAGAAGAAGTAATGATTTCCATCATATTTTCCTGAAATTCAGATAGCTGAAGTTTTCTACAAACTGCAACAATAGTATACAAGTCCCTAACAAATAGCAAATAGAATCTTTGGAGATAAAGAAAATATTAATAAGAATTGGTGTTCTTTAGTCAAATTTTGAGACCAATCTTGAAGTAAATTTAGAGGCACATGTACTATAGCCAGAAAAGAATGTTAATGGCTAGAGTCCATTTGAAAATAAAGGAGATGGGCAGCTCGGTGGCATAGTGGATAAAGCACCAGCCCTGAAGTCAGGAGTACCTGGGTTCAAATCCGGTCTCAGATACTTAATAATTACCTAGCTGTGTGGCCTTGGGCAAGCCACTTAACCCCCCCGTTTGCCTTGCAAAAACCTAAATAAATAAATAAATAAAGGAGATGATTCTGCCCATCTTGGAAGAGAAGTGATCCAAGAAAGCCAAGATGATGGATCCCACTAATTCCCACCAACTAATTGTTGGGTTTATTATGATTTTTATTGATTCTCATTTAAAATTCTTTAAATCTCATAAACATTCTTAAAATTGTCACTTTGAAAGATTGATGTAGGAATAACAGAATTGGTTTATAAGGGCACAGGTTCTCTCTCCCTTGTGGAGCAGACAGGTTCCTGATAGAATCTAATACTGCAGTCATTTCTTGATTAGGAATCAGAGTTCACAAAAATCCATAACCTACATCAAGTTTCACTACAAGATTACTCTCACCTGCCCACACTGTGCTTTTTTTTGGATCAAAGTACTACCAGGTCACCATGTTTCCAGGAGTTCTTATTTTTATTAATCCCAAAGAATTATTCATAACACTAACAGGTGAAATTAGATAGGCTAACCCACGAGTACCATACCATGCTGGTGTAAGTGAAGAAAAAGCACCCTAGCACAAATAAAATTTGACCAGGGGTTACCAACTCCCATGGTAATTCAGGAATCCTTGTGGTACTGTTAGTAAGATTTTGGCCACTGTAGGAGACCATTACAAAGGAAAGATTTATGGGAGAGCCTGTATTTCATTTAAAATGTCAAATTAAAACATAAAAGAAGATACATTATTGACATATAGGGTGAAAATAAAATTATACTTTACTTAGGTTCCTACATTAACTTTGAAATCTTCAATTTTACTTTTGTTAATACAAGAGTGAAGTTTGGGGAATCCAGATTTAAAACTCACTTGAGTCACATGATATGATAAAATGGGAAATTTGACCTGGAAATATCTGAAAAGTTTGATTTTCATAAAGACCAGGATGCCCTATTTAGTTCACTCCCAAGAGTTACTATTTACAGACTATCTGGCAAAAACAAAAAGAATTATTGCCTGTTACTTGTAGCAGGATCTCAATCACATTAATAAGGAAAGCTAACCAAAGGTCAGTAGTGTGGCTACAAATTTGCTGATAAATGCAACATATCCCTAAAGCTTTAGCATGAAGTATCTCATGACCTATCTGACTATGCATACCAATAATGAAATTATTCAAAACTCATTCTTAGATGAAGTAGTAGCTTCTATCGATGACAAAGATTTTGTTGATGACAGAAAAATTTCTCACAAAGGTATAATTAATCCAAGAAAACCCTCATGCTTAGAGCTAGAGTTTAATGACCAAACAATTCCAGTCCTCTTACAACTACTTGTTCCAGGTGAAGTTGAGGGTTTTAAATCTTTTGTTTTTAAACCAAAACAGATAAAGCCCCCAGCATTCTTTGGAGTGTAGATATGTATATATTAGATTCAAAAAGGTTTCTTTGTATTTTTCATTCTCTCCAACTTTAACTGAATAAATTATGCCCAATAATGCTTCAAGAATATCACATTCTGATTTTTCTATTTCAATGTCACATTTATCTATATCTATACACCCTTCTGTCTTGGCTTTAAAAATTAAGGAACTGCATTCATCTATCTGGATACAGCTGCCAAAACTGTTGGATAGAGTCCATCCTTGAACCATATGGTTCTGGCTTTGGTCACATCATCATCATCATATCAAGTAGCAAACCATTTATAATAATAATAAAGTCCCAATAATGTTAGTACAATCATCAAGAATGACACTGAAATCCAAAGCAAAGATTGCATCTATCATGAATGGTACAATATAACTCATTGTCTTTCCCAATTGTTCAGAGTGGTAATGGGATCAATCACTGAGCTAGAAGGATTTTCAGGGAAGACTAAAGGTGTAAAGTATATTGTAGAAGAATTTCTGAAAGTTGTTCTGATGGGAACTAGGGTCATTTTTAAGTTATCCAAAGTGACTCACTCCTTCAGAAATAATGAACCATGGCAGCACTCAAAGAAGAGGTATGGTGCAATGAGGGTCACTATGGGGAATGAGTTTTAGAGTAGATTGAAAGTAGATTTAGAGTAGATTTGAAAAGCAGGAGGGCAGAAGACCAGGAAACCCAGACCCAGTTTGTGCATCATACCCAAATTATATCCTCTGAGAAAATACTAGTATTTTCAAGAGAAGCTCCCTGTAATTCTAGTAGAAACTATGAGAACATTTCACTTGATTTTAAGGAATATAGCCAAGGAACCCATTCATGTCTAATTGAAATTTTTACAACTGGTATGCCCATAATGGCCTCCATTATGAATGGAAAGGCATGCCTGATGGGGAGGAGTGTCTAACCTTACTCAGTCATCCAAATCCCAGAGACTTTTTTAGCCTTGTATTGCTCTTTCCATTTTCAACCTCAGCATCATTATAGGGAATAGTGCAGAATGTATTTTGAGTCCCCCAAATGAGTAGAGATTGTTTGCCATCACTTGATATCAAAGCCATAGGAGAGCAGAGAATGATCAGTAGGCAATGGAATTGCTAAAATGAAGAACATGAGAAGGACTTTCTAGAGTAGCTAATTTTGAAGTGGCATCTTCCTACCACAAGAGACAGAGTCAGTTCTTTTGGTAAGAGCAGGGCCTTGGGTAGTTGAGTGGCAAAGAGAATATCTTTAATAAAGTCTGCATTGGCAATATTTATAACAAAGGAAGTTAAGAATCCACACTGCAACCATAACATCTGACATGACAAACATCAAAATCAAAGAAAGAGTCAGTGTAGATGATAGCACTCACTTCAGCAGCAATGTGACAGGTTTGAGTAGGGGCAATGAGCTCAGCAGCCTGGGCACTCAGATTAGAGAGCAATGAAGCCATCCAAAGTGTATCATGGTCAGAGGCTCCAGTGTAGTGCTTATTGTCTTTTATCTAAGGAGAGTCATCAGTATGAAAAACAAAGTCTGGATTCTTAAGAAATACATCTACAAGGTCATTAAAAGGTTTCTCAAATCAATAACTGAAGTGCAGTCAGACTCACCAGGGATAGTTAGGTTGGGAAGCAGGGTTGTAGAATTGATAAAAGATCAACATTATAAAGTGATATTCTCTTTCCCTAGCAAAATCATCTCATACCCCCACTAGTCTCTAGTCAAAAAAGGCTTGGTTCTTGTTCTTTGTTCTTGAAGATAGTCAAAATGGAATCACTATGTTAGAGACAAGTGACAGTGTGTCTTCCTGTGGCTGATCAGACTAACACAAGCAATGCTCCTACAGGTTGGGCACAAATAGTCCAAGTGAACATCTGGATTCTCTAAACTTACACATTTCCCATTTCTTTTGAGTTGCTTCCATTCTGCCTTTCTCATAGTGTCATGTCCTGTCTGATGAGGGTACACTATGCTGGGTGGTCCTATGTCAGTATCTCTTATGCTGTACAATCAATTCCAAAGTTCCTCAGACCGATCTTCAGGATGTCTCAGTATTGCTTCTTCTGAGCCCCTTGTGAGTGCTTGCCCTGTGTGAGTTCTCCATAAAATGGTCTTTTAGGCAAGTGTACATTATAACAACTTGCCCAGCCCATTGTAGTTGTGGTCTCTGTAGTAATATTGGAGTGTTTGGAAGTTCAGCTCAGAAAGGACCTCAGTATCTAATATTTTCTCCTGATGGATGATCTTCAGAATCTTCCTAAGACAATTCAAATGGAAGCAAGTCTGTTTCCTGGCATGGCACTGGTAGACTTTCCAGGTTTCACATGAGATCAACAATGGTTCTGTATTATTTCGGTCTGGTAGTCAGTCTAATTAATACCTCTTCTCTTCCATACTTTCTTTCAAATCATCCAAAACACAGTTAGCTCTGGCAATACTTGTGACAACTTCATTTCAATGTGTGCCTCTATGGAAAGTACACTGACATGGTAAGTGAACTTCAAAACTTCTCCATTTGCTGTAATCTGTGTGGATGGTATGGTGCTGGCTGATGAAGCACCTGTGTTTTCTTGGTGTGGATTGTTAAATCAAAATTAGCACAAGAAGTAGAGAATCGATCCATACCATGTTGCATATCAGCTTCAGAGGCTGCATTGAAAATACAATCTGCAAACAGATCATGCACCAACACTCCCTCTACTTTGGTCTTGGCTTGTAGCCTTTTCCAGTGCCAAAACAGACTAAGGTATGATAGCACAACAATAAAGCCTTGATTTAATGGGAGGGGGGGTGAATGGTTAAGAAACATCCTAGGGTAAGATCACATGCTTTCTCCACCAAGAGGGCAGAGGCTGCCACTGTGGAGTGCCCACAGTTGAATCATCCAGTTGAACTGAATAATAAGCCACATGGCACAGTGCAGGTCCTAATGGTTGAGTTACAACCTCAGAAGTCACTCAATGTACAAAGAGAATGAAAGATTTACTACAATCCAAGTCCTGGGTCCTTTTTAAATTTACCAAGGCAGCAAGATAATTTCAGTAATCTGATCTTTAGTCAAAGCAACAAGAGGTTTAGTAATCTCGCCAAATAATGGGATCCACTGCTAATACTATCCTACTAATCCAAGGATGTAATGTACCTGCCTCTTAGTCTTTGGAACAGATAAATGTTGAAAAGCCTGTACTCAATTTTGGGAGAAAGAGTATGGGTTCCTGCAGACAAGACAAATCCAAGACATTCTATCTCAGATTAATACCAATGAATCTTCAATCTGAAGACCTTATGGTCTCTTTGATGAAGATGAAGGAAATGATGGCTGTCTTTTTTGGCAAGCTCTCAACACTAGGCAATGCTAGCAGAATATCATAAACTTATTGGAATAGGTCAGTTTGTTTGAATGAAACTAGTTCTTGCTGCAAAATTTGGGAGAATGAAGTTGGACTTTAGACATACCCTTGAGACAAATGTGTACATGCCTACATTAAATTGTTCCAGGTGAAGGCAAACAGGTATTGGAAATCTGTATGAATAGGAATGCTGCACAACACAAATCTATCACAGTAAAGCAGATTTCCCTTCCAAGGAATATTAGAAACAACTGCATCAGTTAGGTACTACAGAGTTTCTAGATATTATTTATAGCATGTAAATTTTGCACAAAATGATAAACAATTTTTTTTGTTGTGTCACAATCTGGTTTAAGATTCCTGACTGGTAACATGGGAACAATACAGGGAGATTTTCATGGCACAGCAATGCCTTGTTTCCTAAATGTCAATAATAGATACAATATCCTCAATAACTTCTCTAGACAAAGGACATTATAGAACAGGTCAATGTCCTTTAGTAGAAATAGTAACTGGGACAGCTGACTTCAGGAGTCTTACATCAGAGGATGAGGTGGTCCATAAGAAGCAAGAATTATCAGGAGGGATACAGGGTTCTTCTCCACTATGGGTATGTGAGGATAAAAAAAAAAGAGACAATGAAAGAATTTCTTCACAGAATAATAAGCATCTGTAAGCTCTATCAGCACAGGGAACAAAGAAGTTGGATCATTCAGCAGAAGTTTAGTCAAAATATTATTGGGAAAACAAGATAGTGGCTTCTAGTCCACACAGATACTTCAACAAGTAACTCATGCTTACTGAAAGAAGGCCAACTATAACTTCTTATGGGGACAGGATACCAATTCCTACTATGTTTATGGATCTAGCTGTCTGGTGCCAACATTTACAAGATGGCATTTTTCTTAAGGCTGAATAAGGAGCTCCAGCATTCCTGAGACTATCATCAATCAGAAAATAATTTGAGGCTCCCAAGTTCAAAGAGAGGCAAAGACAGGTTAGTGGGGCAAGTATGTCAGATTCGTATGTACTGGCAGGAAACATCTACTTTGCTTCTCCCTTACATTCATGCTGGAAGATTTCCTTTTGGTTGTCTAAAACTTCTTTCAATTTGCTCCTGGGGCCTCACAAATGCATTGTCATTGGGTGGCCAAAAAAATCTATTATTGTTTCATACCTGAGCACCAACAAAGCTACTATGGAATCTTTGTTCACCCTGGTTTTGTTTTTTCTTTAACAGTTCTGAGTGAGATGGCCCTTTTTATGTCAATAAAAGCACTCTCATTTTTCAGTCTGGGTTTGTAGAGCATGGAATAAGCCTCTGACCTGAATTCAGGTCAAGATGGATTGAGTTTTTAACTTGGGTTTCTCCTTTCTAATACATACTATGCTTCTTTCTTCATAAACATATTGGACCTTTGTTCACCTTTTTCTCATGCCACCCAGGTCAATGCTTACAGTAATATTATCTGATTTCCAACATTGATTTGTTGACAAAAGTGGCCACAACAATCCTTGGATCCTAAGGGTTAAGTGGATCTAACCCAATTAAGGACCTGTCATGGAAGCAAAGTTGTGGTGGGGGGGTCCTCATCTTCTTGGGTGGTCTCCTGAAACTTAATTGTTGTCTGAGTGCATAACAGAGTTCCATGCCCAAATTAAAGAATATATGGGGTACAGCCTCCAGAAGGCCTGTGACCCACTTACTAGGCTTGAGAAGGTTCCTGCATGCTCCAACAGTTGAGGGTGTCCCTGGAGCCCAGCAGGAGTGTCTGGATCAAGATAATGTTGAGACTTTCAAGGACACCATGAAGCCTGCCAAGATGGACATCATAGGGCTATGCCAGGACATGTTCTCCAAAATGGACATGTACCTGCCAGGCAAGCTGACCAATGGCCACCGGTGAAGACTATAAACTGCTGGAAAATATGAACAAACTGACTATCTTGAAGTATCTAGAGATGAAAGATATGGCAGTAAACATTAGAAATCTAAAAAACTTAAACCAAAAATATGCAGCACTTCAACCTTATCTGGACCAGATCACTTTTAAGTGAGAAGAAAGAGGTAGCTCTTGGGCAAGTAATCTTCAAGTTGGATGCACATTCAAAGAAACTAGAAGCAAAAAAGTACAAGGAGTTAAGAGAGGCAATGAAAGAATTCTTTAGCACAAAGACTTTAAGAATGCATTTTAGGGGGCAGCTAGGTGGCGTAGTGGATAAAGCACCCACCTTGGAGTCAGGAGTACCTGGGTTCAAATCCGGTCTCAGATACTTAATAATTACCTAGCTGTGTGGCCTTGGGCAAGCCACTTAACCCCATTTGCCTTGCAAAAACCTTAAAAAAAAGAATGCTTTTTAAGTGTTGAAATTCATGAGACAGAACTTAAAAAACTTCTATGCTTCAGTTACATAAAAGGAAGCAGTGCTGTTGAGGAGAATTCTATGCCCATCCTCCCTTCCATTGGCTGTGTAACTGGTTACTCCTTGATGTTTTCCTAAAACTCTATCCATCCCCTGGACCTTCATTGTGCTTGTGTGTTCCCTCATGTGCCCTGGACCAAGGCTCAGAAAATAGGGTCGACCCCACCTGGAGCAGAAGAAGCTCTTGGCTCCCTGTCTCTTCTCTACCCCCCTTCCTCATAGCCAGTGCTTGAACTAAAACAATAAATGTCCATAAATAAGAGGGGAAAGACTATATGACTTGAAACAATAGGATAGAATAGTGTGCGGAGTTATTATGGTCCCAATTTAGGTCTTTTAAAAGCCATTGAGATAGTCATCCTAGAACCAGGAACGCTTTCCTTGGAACTCTATTCGCTGCCTCCTAGGCATTCTTTCTTTTAGGGAAAGAGTATAGTTTCCATTAGTCAGTTCTCTCTCCTCAGGTAGAATTAGAACCTCTAAATAGTGGATCCAAAACTGGGTTGTATCAGCTACAGGATATTCATCAAATTTGGGGGTATCTTCAAATGCAGAGGTCAGAAGAGTTAAGAGTGATGTTCTCTAACAAGGATCCAGTCCAATAAACCTAGCTGTAGGAGGAGGGGACCAAGATGGAAGTGCAGAAAGTGAAGGAGGAAAAGAAAGATCAGGGATGGCAGTATAAAGACTTGAGGGCTGATAGAAGATATGAGGCTTAAGTCAGATCCTGCCAGCAAGAACAGAAATTCTTCTGGTCTTCATGAGGTTTAAGGAATTTTCAAAAAAACACTTTAACTTCCAAGTGTAGTCAAAAGTTCCAAATATTGGTCAAAACAAATCACTTGAATCCTTAGTATTTTTGGACCAGGGCTCACAAAGCCTAATATGTACATCTTTATTATCCCAAGGATTAGATGGGGAGTTTAACCTTATCCCATGATGCAAGAATTAACCCAGGGTAAATGCTGATTTGACTTCATCTTTCTGGGCATCCCTAGTAAAATTTCCCTCTGGAAAATTTTCTGATAACACTCCCTCTAGAAATTGCTAAAGTTTTTCATTTGTTTCTGAGTTCCAATAAAGATTTTCCAAAAATGTCCAAAGATCTTTCAATGTAGGTCCTTTCCTAGCAGAATATTCCCTGAATTTTTTTGAGGACTCCCTCACTAGAAATTCCTGAAGATTCTAATTAGCTTCTCTGTCCCCAAGTTAGAAAATAATTCTCAGTTGCACAGGAATTGGGTTTTGATATAATTCTCCAATTTTTCTCAGTCAATAAGTCTTTGGGGACTTAATATGATGGTCTCTGTAAACTCTCAGTGAAAACCCAACCTTCCTTTTAATGGTAGCTAGTTTTCAAACTCCTTTGGTCTCCATAACTCAGGCAAGTCCTACTGGTCTAATTGTGGTACACAATTCTTTTATGGCCAAACCAATTTTTACAAATTGGGTGCACGCAGTCTTCAAAAAATCAAGTTGGGGGGGTGGCTAGGTGGCACAGTGGATAGAGCACTGGCCCTGGAGTCAGGAGTACCTGAGTTCAAATCCAGCCTCAGACACTTAATAATTACCTGACTGTGTGGCCTTAGACAAACCACTTAACCCCATTTGCCTTGCAAAAACTTAAAAAAAAAAACCTCAGGTCAGAGACTTACTGTTGGTTCATTAGGTCTAAAGAAGTCTCCAAGTGGGCTTAACTAGTGTCCCCTTTTCAGGAGCCACATGGTTCAGTTTGATCCTTTGACCATACAGCAAGAACACAGCTGGGATGTGAATTTAATTTCTCCATTTTCAAATCTAAGGGTCTACCTACAGCACCATGATGATCCTCATACTATTTTTATCAAAATATTTTTCCCAATTAAATGTAAACAAACATTTTAACATTTTTATAAAACAATGAGTTCCAAATTCTCTTTCTCTTCTCCCTATTACTTGAGAAGGCAAGCAATTTGATACAGATTATACATGCAATTTTACAAAACATTTCCATATTAGTCATGTTGCAAAAAGCAAATGCAGAACCCTTCCACAAAAAATTAGGATAATAAACCATGTATACTTCAATATGCTTTCAAGACTCTATCAGTTCTTTCTCTAGGTAGCTAGTATCTTTCACAAGCTCTTCAGTCTTGGAAGATTATATTGCTGAAAATAAGTAAGCCATTAACAACTGGTCATCATACAATACTGCTGTTACTATATAGACTATTCTGCTTGCTTCACTATGCAAAATTCATGTAATCTAACCAGGTTTTTCTGAAAGTACACTGCTTGTCATTTCTTACTGTACAATAGTACTACATCTCACCATAGCTTGCTCAGTCATTCCCCAATTGATGGGCATCCCCTCAATTTCCAATTGTTTGTCACCACAAAAAGAGCTGCTCTACTTTTGTACTTATAGATGTTTTTTCCTTTTTCTTTATCTCCCTGGGATATAGAACTAGTAGTGTTATTTCTAGGTCAAAAGGTATGCACAGTTTGATTGGGCATATTTCCAAATTGCTCTCCAGAATGGCTGGACCAGTTCACAACTCCACCAACATTGCAGTAGGGACAATTCCACATTTCTTCAACATTTGTCATTTTCCTTTTTTATAACATTTACTCTGATAGTTGTAAGGTGACACCTCAGTTATTAATAGTGGTTTTGAGCATTTTTTTCATGACATAATTTGATTTATTCTGAGAACTTGATATTCTTTGACCATCTATCAATTGGCGAATATTTGACTATATTTCCTACATATTTAAAAAATTAAGTCTTTATCAGACAAATTTAATATAAAGTTTTCTCCATTTCTTCTTTCCTTCTAATGTTGGCCTCATTAGCTTTGTGCAAAAATTCTATTTGATGTAATCCAAATTACTCATATTTCATGCTATAGAGCTTCCTGTTATTTGGGCACAAATTCTTCCCTTATTCACAAATCTAACAAAATATTCTATTCTCCCTTAGTTTGCTTATGATAACAACCTTTATGTCTAAATCACGAACCTACTTTGATCTTATCTTGGTATTTGTGAGATGTTGGTGTATACTTAGTTTCTGCCAAATTGCTTTTCAATTTTCCCAGTAATTTTTGTCAGAAAGTGATTTATCTCCAAATACCCAACTGCCACTGTCATTTACTATTGTAGATGTATATTACATACATAATCTATTCCACTGATCCATCACTCTTTTTTTTAAGGCTTCTGCAAGGCAGTGGGGTTAAGTGTCTTGCCCAAGGCCACACAGCTAGGTAATTATTAAGGGTCTGAGGCCGGATTTGAACTCAGGTCCTCCTGACTCCAGGGTCGATGCTCTATCCACCTAGCCACCCCTCATCACTCTATTTCTTAGCCAATTCAGACACACACACCCCTACCTCTGTTGGTTTTGACCATTATCTCCTTCAATCCACATTCCTAAGAGGTCACCTCCCCTTCTCATCTCCTCCCCCCCCCCCCCACTTTCCAGTTGGGTAAGAACAATTCCATACTGAAATGAGTGCAAGTTATTCCCTCATTGAGTCAATACTAATGAGAATAAGCTTCAAGCATTGCTCATCACCCCCCTCATATTTCCCTTCATGTTAAAGTTTTCTTTCACATCTCTTTTGTTTGTGCTTTCCCTTCCCCCTCTTCCCAGTGCATTACCCTTTCTAATCCCTCATTTTTTGAAATGATCTTATCATAGTCATCTCACACCAGTGCTCTCTTGTTTATAAATATTCCCTCTAACTTCCTTAATAATAAAAATAATAATAAAGTTTTAGGAATCACAATGATCTTCTTCCCACATAGGAATGTAAATATTCTAACCTTATTGAATCCTTTGTGATTTTTATGTTTATGCTTCCTGAGTTATATTTTCTACCCAGTTCTGGTCTTTTCATCAGGTATGCTTCAAAGTCCTCTAATTTTGTGTATATATCTACCTATCTACCTTTTTATATCTATGTATATTCCTCTCCAAGGATTATATATAATCAGTTTTTCTGAATAGGTTATTCTTGGATATAATTCTAGGTCCTTTGCCTTCCAGAACGTCATATTCCAACCCCTCTGATCCTTTCATGTCAAATTCTGCTAAATCCTATGTGATTCTGACTGAAGTTCCGCAACATTTGGATTATTTCTTTCCAGCTGCTTACCAGTATTTTTTCCCCCTTGACCTGGGAGCTCTGGAATTTAGATTTAAAATCCACGGGAATTTTCATTTGGAGATTTCTTTCAGGATATGATTGATGTAATCTTTCAATATCCATTTTACACTCTGGTTCTAGGATAGTAGGGCAGTTTTCCTCAACTATTTTTTTTTAATTTATGTCTAAGTTTGTTTTTTTTTATCATGGTTTTGAGATAGTCCATTACTTTTTAAATTATCTCAACTCAATCTATTTTCTGGGTCAAATGCTTTTCCACAATGAGATAATTAACATTCTTTCAATTTTGTTTTATTGTTTCCTTGATCTTTCACGGAGTCATCGGCTCCCAACTGTCCAATTCTGATTTTTAAGGAATTATTTTCTTGAGGGAGTTTTTGTATCTCTTTTCCATTTGCCTTTTAAAGGCATTCTTCTCTTCAATGGATTTATAAACATCTTTTACCACTTGGCCAATTCTATTTTTTAAGATATTAATTTGTTTACTATTTTAAAGTCTCTTTACAAGTTGTTGCCTCTTTTCAAAATTTTCTTGCATCATTCTCATTTCTTCTAATTTTTTTCCTCTCTCATTTGATTTTAAATTCCTTTTTGAGTTCTTCTAAGAATTTTTATCAGGCCTGTATCCAATTCACATTTTACTTTGAGGCTTTGCTTGTAGCCACTTTTAACATTTTCTTCTGAGTGTTTGTATTGATCTTCACTGTCACCCTAGTAACTTGTCAAGTTTGTTGTTTGTTCATTTTCCCAATCTATTTTACTTTTAATTTCATGTTGAAATTGGACTCCTTAACTTCAGGCCTTTCTAGAGCTAGCTCTGGGGGTCTATAGGTTTCAATGCTTCCCAAGTGGTGTGCTCTATGGAGAGATATGATCACTGGTCTTTAGGCCTATGCTCTGGTCTTTACCCAGGGAGAGAGACCTTATTCCCCTATAGCCACCAACACTAGACTTCCTTCTAGTCCTGGGACTATGACCAGGTCCCCCATTCTCCTACAGCTACAATTGCTAGTGTACCCCCCATCTAGCAATTGAAATCAGAGTTCTTAGTCCCCCATGAAGGACTCGAAGTATTCTTCTCCACAATGTAACAACCATCAGGTCCCTAGAATATTGTTCCTTTTGGCCCTGGGGATGGGCAATGCAACAGGGTTCTGAACCCAGCACCAGCAAAGGGTATCCTGTAATTTCTTTCTAACTTCAACACCCTCACCACCTCCTGTGAACTGAAAACTCCCAAAGCTGCTGTCACTACCAGCTGTTTTCCAAGGTCCACTGCTAGCACCCCAGGACAGCCTGTGCTGTGCATTTTACACTGTGCTGCAGGCGCAACCACCATACTGTTGAGACAGTCTTTTCCTGCTGATTTCCTAAGTTGTCCTGGGCTAGAAAAATTGTCCCACTCAATCTTTTTTTGGTTGTGCTGCTCCAAAATTCAATTTCAGGTATGATTTCAGAGTTGTTTGGGAGGGCATTTTGGGAAAGCTTGACTGAATCATTTCTCTGCTCCACCACCTTGGCTCTACCTCTCCCTATAGTGTTTTTAAATATAGTTCAAGCAAGCACAATATTTTTAAGCTCATCATACAGTTTTCTACTCTTCATAAGCCTTGTGTTGATAACAAAGCTATAACCAGATATATTATTCTCCTTCACAAACATTACAAGACAATTTAAATGGCCTTCTTACTCTTCTCCATTTCCTGTCTCCATGCTTTTGTCTTGAGTGTGCCCCGTTAGTTTCTCCATTTCTGCCTTCTAGAATTCTTAGTTCCCTTCAAGGTTCGGCTGAAGACTCTTTTCATCCTCTCCAGTTCTAGTGATTCCTCCCCACTCCCCAATTATTTTGTATCCATTTTGCATTTATTGTACAAATGTCTACATATGCCCACATCTTCTTTTGTAGAACAGAAGCTCCTTGAAAGCAGAAACTGTTTCATTTTTGCTTTTGTAACGAGTACCTAGCAAAGCTCGAGACATATTATATAAGGTGCTTAATAAATGTATGTTGCCACAAAATCCCAAAGAACACTGAAAGACACACGTCACAAAAGACACACAGAAAGAGGTGATGATGACCATTACCTTCACTTTTATTAGTTGAATCCAGTTTAAAAGTACATATCAGAACAATGCTTTGTTTCACCATGTTTTGTTTTTATTTTGTTTTTAAATCCACTGGATTGTCTTCACTTAAGACCAAAATGTTACTTCACTAGGCTCTTACTGAAAAATTACATTAGTACATAGAGCTCAGGTTTTCACAAAGAGAAAAAAAGGAAGCTGAAAAATTAGATCTGTTTTTTTACAGTCCTTTGCAATGTGCTATATAGGAGTGATAAATCTGTTTTATATTGAATCATCACATTAAGCAACATCAGGCATAAATTATAATTTATCTTTTTTCAAACAGTCAATGAATCTATGAGAATTAACAAGATATTATATAAAGTAAGTAATGTATTTCAAGTTAAAAGGTACTGTAGCTAGAAAATAATTTAACACTGTAATGGAATCTTCAAGATCAATTCTATTTATAGATTCTGCAGCAAAAATAACATTTCTAGTAGGAAGGAATTAATTATCAACCTAGCAATATCTTAAACATTCACACAATCATAGAAACATTTTTTAACATGATTTATTATTACATTTCCAGAAAGGTTAAGTTTTTATAGCAAGATGGGGTTTTTGGTTAAATTTATTTTCATATAGAGTAACATGTATGTGTGTGTGTGTGTGCATGTGTCTGTAGTTATAGATAGAAGGATATATGTTGAGGACATATATGCATATATATATGTTTATATATATGTATATGTAAATATATAATATATACATAAAACCACACTTAATATTCACTTTCTTTGCATGTTTAAATTGAAGGAAAAAGTTAATTGCCATTATATATAGCCCATGGTAAACTTTCCTTTGGTTTCACAAATGGGCATATCTGGGTGTAAACAAAACATTGGGATGTTTCACTGCAGAAGTGTTGAAAAGGCTGTAGGACGGTGTTTTCAGGATGAACTGTGTAGTTGCTGGCAGTAAATACCTAAAAACGATGGTTAAAAGATCAGATTTTAACAAGCAAGGCAATACATTTCCACCTAGTTGTCAGTTTCTTATGGATCATATGGGAAATGACCCCAGACTGGCCATGAAATCCATACAACAAAAACTATCTATTCAGGTGTTTCTCACACAACACAAGAAGAAATCAGAACGTTTCCAAGGTTGATCATCTGATTTAGAGTGGCTTAAAACATTTTTATATTTACTTATTACATTTCTGAATTTACCAAAAAAAATTAATGTAGCCCCTTTTATGTCAACAAAATTGCTAATCAAGAAAAACATTCAATTTTCAACTTTTGAAATGTCTTTAGGGTTCTAACAGGTTATTTTGTTCATTAGGGCCAGTCTTTTAGAAGGGGAAACTGTAGTTCAAGGAAGGTGTGGCAGGCCTAGCTCCTCTTGTCTGCCTTTTTCTCTCCCATATGAGACCACCTATAGAGAAGGCTCAGAGAGTAGATGCCATTTAATGGTATAGACTTTAAAAAAACGCCCTAGCCAAGGGTAAAAGAAAGGACAAACCCTTCCCTACCAAGAAATTCCAAGGAACCATTATGACCAAATACTATCAGATGACTTACATGGTAACTGTCAATGTGGACCCCATTATAAATCCATTTAAAAGATACTTTTCTTACTCATGATAGTTACCTACTTCACTTATTCATGTATCTACCCTAAACACAAAGTATATAGTACTGTATAAGTTTGCAACATTTAGTATGAGAGTTCAGGCAAAATAAAAGCAATCACATCTAGAGGCGTCAAAACCCTTCATTACAGGCAGCTAAGTGGTGCAGTGGATAGAGCACCGGCCCTGAAGTCAGGAGCATCTGAGTTCAAATCCGGCCTCAGACAATTATTACCTAACTGTGTGGCCTTGGGCAAGCCACTTAACCCCATTGCACAAACAAAACCCTTCATTATGGTTCAGTAACTTCTTGTTGTTTTGTTGTCTTGTATTTGGAGATACTGAGGAATGATGGAGTTAGGGAACTAAGTTATGAGCATTAGAATTGGCCCAAGTCTTGTACCTCATGACAAGCGCATGACTACACATAGGTATAAGCAATACTGATGAGATGCTTTGCTTTATTCTTGGGTTCAGGGACAAAAATGACTTGTTCACATCTTGGGGAAGGGGCAGAGAAGGGAGGGGGCATTTGTTATGTCCACGTGCTACCTGCTATTAGAATGATGAAAAACCTCTCTATGAGCAATAGAATGGTATTCAGCTGGCTAACTGGATAATGAACAAAGAACCACTCAAGATACTTCAATGGAAACCACTGGCAGTAGGGAAAAAACAACTATTCAACTATAGTGATAATTATGAGAATAATGGGAACACATCATGTAAAACAACTGACAACATAACTTCAGAGGCAAGAGATTTCAAAGAGCAAGGGGTAAGTTACGAGCAATTAGAGGGGAGTCCTTCATTAACAGTTCTCTTGGAAAAGAACCTGGAAAGGCAACAGCCAATCTGATGTCCACTGGCTAAGGAAATCTTCCATCTCTCTCATACCATGGAGTAAACAGGTATATACTTAAACAAAAGTATTGCCAAGTTCATTTATCTTCCAAGAGAACTGCATTCTGATGATGTTTAGGATTACCCTAAAAAACAATACCTTCTACCTAAATTACCTTCTTTCAGAGTGCAAGTCATGGTTTTCTAGACCTCATGAAGAGGGCAAAGTTCACACATTCCTCCTACCTGATGAGTTCTCCATTTGTGCAGAAGGAACAAAGAAAGAAAGAGACAACTTATGACTTAAGTACAAAATGGGAAGAGAACTGAATTGGGTCTGCTGAATCAAGGACTGCTTAATTATCCCAACTATTCCATTATATTCTTAACAGAAATATAAATAGTGGACTAGCTTTGGGAATAGGAAAATGTGAACCTTCCATGAATCTAAACTTTGATAAAAATAATAAAAGCCAAAGGAAAACTTTTTTTCAAAATCATAAAATGACAAGAAGGTCTTGTGTGGCCCTTAAAAAGCACCTGAAATCACACTGGAAGAAGCATTTTCCTTTAAAAAAAATTCTTTAAAGAGAATCCTATGGGATGTTTTCAAGTATTATCAGGAAATAAAGTGGATTATTTATTTTAATATTCCTTAATAACTCCTGGGAGTTCCCTGGGACCACTACTCTTGCTGAATATTAAAAATTATTTTTAAAGCATGTTCTCTCCAATAAAATTAAAATAATGTGATTTGATTTTTTTCAGCAGGAACAGTATCTCTGGAAGTGGATTTACAGACTATCTGGAGAATGTCCATGTGGTACTGAAAATTGAGAAAAGTTTGTGACTTTGCTGTCATTCTATTTACTCCTTTATATCAAAATCGCTAATTCATGACATGCAAGGCAGAGTCACTTGATTGACAAAAAAAAAATGAAAAAAGTCTAATTTAAATTGAGATTCCCTATATTATTTAGAAAACAAAAAACATTCAAACTGCAAATGAAAGATGGCCAAATTTTCTTAGTATTGCTGTTAATCATATGCCCTCCCTTTCAAATTCTTACTCATCCCCTCATTTGATTTTTGCAAAAGCTGATTCAGTTATCCTCTGACATGAACTTTCATAAGCCTAAAATTATTTCTACTTTGGAAGTACCCTGAATTTGGATAAATATAGCTACTATTGGTGCTTATTCATCATTAGTCTGATATGTCTTGGATCAATATATCACTGAGTACCTACTATGGCCTTAAGTACTTTAAAAGTAGGCTCACTCTATCTTCATAATGGATAACAAGGTTTCTATACTTTCTCAGATACCTTAACAAAACTGAAGATAAGACTACTGTTTCTTACATTTCCTTAAATTATCATGATCTAATTAGAACCTTTTATTTGACTGGAGGTACCCTGGGGCATCGAATTTCAGGTGTCCCTGACTCAGGTTCATGGGCTAAAGTTGCATGGGGAATTTCTCCTCTTCAGAAGAGGTTTCAAGGGCTCCCCTACATCATTCAGCAATCTTAAGGTGGTCATAGAGGCCTCTAGCTTTCACCGCTGCATCCCAAAGCTCCAGAGTATTCTTTGAGCAGAGAGAGGCAAGGACAAAGATATCCTCTGACTTGGTTCAATAGCACCGTAGAAGTTGGTGTCATAGGCTTTAAAGACCAGATGTGAGTCCAAGGTCACTTCAACTGCTTCCCTAAGCCATTACAGGGTCCCGTTCATGCATTCAGTCATGTCAATCGTTTTATGAGTATGAAAGTACCGTAATCTTTATTTTCCATCTTTAGGGCTGGTCAGTGAAAATATCCAGAATATTAATTTGGTGTTTACATAGTCAGTATGGTCTGCTGGCTAAGTTTACCTCTACCATGGCTGAGGTCAATCAACGGCTGTTTCCAGTAGGAGTTAAACTATGTTAGAGGCCCTGCAACAGTCACACGACAAGATCGGATAAGTGGGTCCATCCCCGGGTCATCAGAAGCTACAAAACCCAACAATAAAGCTCGGGCCTTTCTGAGGCGAAGCCTTTCCCTGGCTCGCCGCGCCTTCCCTGTGCAAAGGGCCCACGTCCGGGGCTTCTGGCCGGCCGGCCTTGGCCCCGAGCCTTGGCCCACCTGCGGGGGCTTCGCCTCAGCCTGGCCTGGGGCCACGCGCCCCGCGCCTGCAGGTTGTTCCCCCGCCTCGGCGGGGCCGGGCCGGGCCGGGCCGGGCCGGGCCGGGGCGGGCGCGCACCTACCTGGTGTTCTCCCAGTCGGGGCACACGGAGGAGGCGGATGCCCGGCAGTCGCTGGCATGCTTGTACACCACCAGGAGGCAGTGCTTGCAGAGCTGCACCAGCTGCTGGCAGCACTGGAGCTGCTGCGGGGTGAGCGCCTCCGTGCTGCGGCTGAAGGCCGTCTCCCAGGAGCTGCTGCGGGCATGGAAACACGACAGCCCTCATGTGGGGGGCGCCCCGGGCACAAGGCCGCCTCTCCCCCGTACTTGGCAGCCACCGGGGCGGCGGGGCCCGCCCTCCCTCCTGCTGGGGCCCCGCCCCAGGTGAAGTCAGCACGGCCCAGGGGGGCGGAGGCGGCCCAGCCCGAGGGTGAATGAGCCCCCCCAGCTGAGCCTCAGTGGCCGGCCCCCCCCCCACAGGAGCCCACCGCACAGCTCAAGCCTTAGGGCCAGCTTGCATTTAGTTTGAACTTGGTGACGGCTCTATCCCACTTCAGGACCCTCAGAAGGAAAAATGGCAGACTCCCCTCTAGATAGGCCTTTTCCTTGAGAGAAAGTCAAAATGACTTAATTGTCAACGCTCTGTGGTAATCGGATATTTACTGGAACGTCAAAGCTTTTAGACTCTCAGCTCAGAATTTTTAGAAAACAGAGGGGCAACATGGCCCTTAAAACCTGTGCGTCAACAATGTGTGACAAATTTTCCTAAAGGAATACAGCATTCAATGTGTTGCCTAAAGCAAAAAACAGGTTTCTGTGTGAAATGAAATAGTGACTCTGAAAAAAAGAACTCCATCATTTTTTTCTAGGGAAAAAATGGTGAATCACTTAATAAGTTATTATTCTAGTTATTATATTCATTTTTATTAATTATATTATTATAATAACATAATTCTCACACTTTGGGGGTAATGTGATTAAAAAATGGAATTTTCACATCAAAACATACATCGTAAATTTCAAATTACATCCATTCTATGAGGAAAAGGCAAAAGCAAGTAAAAAATAAGGCAACAATTCAGTACATTCATGAAAATAAGAATATATTCCCAGATTCATCCCTCTCATCCTGCCATCCTTTAAGGGATATTAAGCTGAATGTAAAGAAAATCAGTATTTCCCAAATACTTTAAACCTTCCGGTTTTTTCCCTTTCCATGTAATTTACAAAAGTGCAAGTACACATGTGGCTATCTTGAAATGGTCAAATAGGCCTCTTTTTTTAAAGTTCAGAGAACAACCTGGAGTCCCTTGAAGCTAACCAAAATGCTTCCTAAAAGTAAAAATAAATGTCAAGTAATCCAAGTTAAAAAGAGAAAGTAAAACAATAAACCTAAGAGAAAAAACTCACTGAAAACTTAGGAATGTCAGCACTTAAGACTTGGAAGGTAAACAAAAGACACAAACGTTTACTAACTCATAAAGATCTGATTTCTGAAGTCAGGAGTTAATGTTTCCAATGATTGTGAAAAGCCCTGAGAACCCATCTGCAAGTGGGGATGACTGTGCTTAAGGGCAAAGACCCAGGTCAAGCAAATGATTAAGAAGAGACACTGATGGTGATAAAGGTAGACTGAGCCAAAACAGATTTTAGGAGCTAAGAGCTGAGTAAGGGAAAAGGGATGAAAGAGGATTGGCCAATGGCATTTAAGATATTCTAACTTCTTTACATTTATTTACTGTAATGACTATATATTAAAGATAGGACTACTTGAACACTTCAAAACAAAATTAAAACTCTTTCCAATTAGCTAAGACACTGAGTCCAATACTTCAATGGACATAGAATCCTACATGAATAAAAAAGTCATCAGTTCACAAGACTCTATTGAACAGCATTATTGCACATTCCAATTCACCCTCTCTTTCTCTATTCTATGCAGTGTCTTAGACTCTCCAGGTGATAATCTCCTTGATTGTTCTGCTCACAAACTTCACTGCCAACAGTAAAGCTGTTTCTATTCCTCTATTTCTCTTTACTCCCCACCACAGGCCTCTGGGGGAGCCTACCAACTTTCTCTCCTCTATGAATATTATCCTGCAATCTTTGACTTCTCAACTGGAGGACCCTAGCCAGTCTTCCAGCACCCTGGGGCTAACTTGTCAACTTGGCTTGGTCAGGACAAAGGGAAGAGAGTCCTCCCACATTCTTGCTAATTTTATATCAGAGCACTATTTGAACTGTGGCTGTCTTTTGAGTGGAATAATCTTCATGGGTTATCCTTCTTCTCCCTGGCTCCTCTCCTTCTAAGAAGTCATTGTGTGAGAGAGCTCCCTATGCATTTTTGGTGTATAACTCTCCAAAGACAGAGGCTCTACAAGTATAAATGAAGAGCCTTACTCTAGACTCTGCTGAGCTAAATTTAGTAGGCGCCACGGAGAAAACCCTATAGGCGAAGGCCAGGGCCCAAAGGCCTCAGGGATCCCTTCTCTTTCTACACTCCAGCGGTTCTGGTCTACCAGCTCAGTATGTCATGCAAAATTCCATTTCCTTTCTGGCTAGGAAGCAAAGCTTACACACCTCCAGCTCTTTGTACCCAGTTCTCCTTAACCTCCAGGCCTTCTGTCAGAGACCTTCTCTTTTAAGGCTGCCATCCTTTCTCTCTCTCTCTCTCTCTCTCTCTCTCTCTCTCTCTCTCTGTAGGTATTTATTTACTTATTGCTTCCACCATTAGATTCTAAGTTTCTAGAGGGCAAGGATCGTTTTTTTGCCATTCTTTATCCTCACTTCTTGGCAAAGTGGTTGTGGCAAAATAAATCCTTAGTCAATGCTTGATTCATATCTGACTTTGTCACCCCTTTTCTTCCTTCCACACCAATTTAATCAAATCTTCCTACTGATGCAGAAAATTATGGATGTAGCAGAAACAAATACTGTTAATTTCAATGCTGTTAAAATCTTGTTAATTGTGGAGGGCTGTTTGCTCCTGAGATATAAATAAACTGACCCGTTGTTTGTATCCTTTCTCTCCTTGACTCCTGTTGTTGACTCCTGTGCCCTCTTGACCCAGGTTTTTTGTATCCTATCTCCCTTTGACCCCCGTTGTTGGTATCTTGTCCCCCCTTAACCCTTGTTGATTATGTCCTATCTCCCCTTGGCCACTGTTGCTTGCAACCTGTCTCCTCTTGACCCCTGTTGTTTGTATCCTGTCTCCCATTTTTCCCTTCACCAAACCTTGGCCAAAGACCTGGTGTGATAGCAAATGACATGTTGAACTTGGGGGTTGAGCACCTTGGAACAGGAAGAACCAGTACCTAGCCTGCCATTGGAAGATACCTGGCCCAACATGCAAGACCATTCCCCAAGGGCCACCCCTTGACCAACCTACTACAGAAGACTTTAACAGGAAGCATCACTGCTTCTTGGCTCTTTTACTTTAACTCCAACTTCCATCCAGCAGATGGGTTTTTCTCACTCTCTTTCTTAGGCCCTATGGAACACCATGGGCCTTCCCAGGCCCCATGGCCAGACTAAGTCAAGCCTCCTGGCTGCCTGCCCTTTTCTTTCTCACACTCTCACTCAAACTTGACTTGGTTGGTCTCTCTCTAGCCCAGTCAGCTCTCTGACTGTCTTTATCCCTCTCTCTGTCTCAGTCTCTATCTCCCAAGCAACTGCACCTAGTTTTTTTGTTATTCACCCTGTCCCCAAGTGTTTATTTACTCTCCCAGAGGAAGAAAAGTTGCAAACCTGTATACTTTGCAATAATTCATAATAAAATTCTGAGCAGTTTAAAAAATATCCTTGTTAGCACTCGAATTCTTTCACCTTTTCATAGTCCTTAAGATCTTCTGTCTTTATCTCTATATTTCATCAGCAACACTGTGACCTCCAGGATCAAAAACAAATTGCTCCAAGGTTCTTCACAGCCTGCCCCCTTCTTAAGCATACACTACTTGTCCCCATGTAACCTACAGTTCAGCAAAGGCCTTCTTGCTGTTCCTCAACAATGACAGTCTATTTGCTGCTTCTGGGTCTTGGCTCTGGACATCCACCATGCTTGGAAGGCCTTCCTTCCCTCCTTACCTCTGGTGCAGCAGATTCTGTGCAAGACTACCTAGTCCCCTACTGGGACCTTCTTCTGCAACATTTTCCTTAAAGGTTTTTGTACACATTGAAAAATATACCTGTGGTCTCCTCCCCTTTTAAAATGGAGGTTCATTATGGTCAGGTACAGTTTCAATTTTGTCACTATACCACCAGTGCTTAATAAGTGATGGCCTAGAGTATTCAAAGTCATCATTCGCATGGGAATCAATTATACTGCTGTAAAGGTTTTATAGGTCATAAATTTATCAAACAATTATCCTGTGCCCAGAAATTGGATCCATACTTTCAGGTTTATAAAAATATAAGATATGTCCCTTTCTTCAAGGTCCTTTTCTCTTACCACATAAATGGAAAGGTAAGAACAAAGCACTTAGAAATGATTAGAGAATAAATGGAACCATTTTAAAAAACACTCATAATACAGAATGTGTGAAATGGACCTTTAAATTATGGGAAATACACAGAAATCTATGACCGATATCTCTACCAACTCATTTCTGAATTATTCTAACAGCTTTCTGAATGTTTTCCCTGATTTACATCTTCTCCCCCTCTCAGCTAGGCAAGCAATTTTCCTACAGCACAGGTTAGATTGATGTAGAGAATTATGAATGTAGGAAGTTTAATTTTTAATTTTGTTATATCTAGGAATCTTGTTCAAGGTGTGGAAGGCTCTTTGCTCTTGAGATGTAAACTGACTCCAATTGTTTCATTGTTTAATGTAAAATTTGTATCCTGTCTCCTCATTCCCAACCCCCAGTTTCCAACCTGCTGCCTAATTTCAGTCATGTAAGGCCCTCAGTGCCTATTGATGCTGGCATTACAGGAAATGACATCTTGAACCTAGAGGTCAATCACTTTAGGATAGAAAGGACCAGTTCATGCTTCCCATCAGAGAATACCTAGTCCAGGTACTAACCTCCCCACCCACCCAGCACCACTCCTTGTCCAACCTACAACAGAAGTGTATTTAAGAGGACACACCGCCCCTTTCTTGTTTCTTCTTGACTCTATCTTCCACCCTTGCATGATGCTCTCATACTCAGCCATGGGCCCCTATGCCACATGGCCAGGGCTTGCATGTGCGCTCTCTCTCGCTCTCTCTCTCTCTCTCTCTCTCTTCACTCTCACCTAGCCTATTCTCAAGGTGCTTACTTCTTTTCTAGGAGTTTTAATCTTTTTTACTCTGTAATAATTTGTAATAAAATCCTGAACAGTTTTAAATTCCCAGAAAGCATGTGGATTCCTTCATCTTTCAGTAACCCTTGATTTCTTGGTTACCCCCAAATTCTATCTTTAATCGTTACTCCAAAATTGCAGTGGCAACATGATATCAACTCATATGCTTAAAAAATATTCCAGGGGGAATAAAATGTAAACAAACAAAGCAAAAACAAGGAAAACAACAAAATAACAAGAGATCATTGAGATTACTTTCTAAAATTACATTAGGAAGCATAAGGCAAAGGGAAGCGAAATATAAAGGATTAAGCTTCCCAATCCCCTACCTACAAGTGACTCAAGGCTTTTGAGGGACTACATTATAAAATGGCAGGGGGGAAAAGAGGGAGATGTGAAAAGAGAATGAGAGGAAGAAGATAAAGGGAAACATAGGAAATAGCCTAATCATATAAAATGCTAGCAATACAAAGAATCTACCCTTTCGCCTCTTAGGAAGAAAAGAGCCTTCAGAAGAATAGGTGAGGAGGCAAAGGAAGGGACTGAAACAGAAAGAAAGAAAAGGAGGAATTCTTTAGTGATAGCAAGGCAGTCTCACTGTGAATGCTCCCATGAGATAGGAACTGTTCAGTAAAAGGAGATGGGGATCCAATGATGGGTATAATTTGTAGGAATTTAATACTTAGAGAAGCTCATCCTGCCTCAGGAGAAGAGGAATCAGAGTTCCTGAGAGTAGCTGACACCCAGAAGAGTAGCAAAGTATGAACCCAAGAAATTCATGACCAATGGGGAAAAATAATGACCAAAGGAAGGAAAAAGGTGAATAGTGAACCATTCAAAAGCGATATAGGAAAAATCCTCCCATGAGGCAATAGCTTCTTTATCACATGGAAGAACAGGTATTTCTAAGAATAAGGCACAACCCAAAAAGGAGGCTGTGGGCATGACTAAAGGCTAAATAAAACAGAAATTGTTTTGAAGAGGAAACTCAAAATAGAAACATTAGAAACTTTAATTCCTTTAAGAAGCTCCATGAGATGATAGTAGAGGAAATGATGATAGTTCACTGTTATAATACACTTGGTGATAGTGGAAAACATTTTTCTTAAAGCAACTCAAGGCTTCAGAAAAGTGAAGAATGAAAGGATTATTATCCCCATTTTAGTGAAGAATGCAGGGATTATTATCCCCACTTCATAGGTAGGAATCTGAAACTTAGGAAAAGTAAATGATGTATTCAAAGTAACACAGTTATAAAGGACAGAGTCTGGAACAGTGTGGTATGAGGAAAAGAATACTGATTTTAGAACCCTAGTATAGAAGGAGAACTATCTGTTTTAATATTTAGGTGATGTTTTCTAAGACTTCTCATGGCCACAAAGCCCTAATCAGATGTCAGTTCCCTCCTATTGTTCAAAATAACTCTGCTGGTAAAGGAGAAGAGAAATCTCAGCTCAGCCCTCTCCCTCTCTGGCTGCCTGCCTTTCAGAGTGGGTACCTGACTTCATTCACATAAAGGGGGTGGGATTCCCCCTCTGCCTGATTTTCCGGAAGCCCCTTACAGTCTCTCCAGGAAAATGTTTGAATCTGTGAACTTGTGAAATAAGCTTCCCTGCCTCCAGTGTTGGTGTGAGTTTTTCACTTCAGGAGCCTGCTGTTTCTAGAAGGCACTATCAATTCCTCCCACATCATTTTGGCCAGCCAGGAAGGCAGGTGACTCTGTCCCTGGGCTTGCTCAGACTTCCTGGAGGTGAGGGACCCCTGAACCATGCTCATATTTTCCCGGATCAGACCAGACTGGACCTCGAGTTAAACCTCACCTTGCCCTTCTCTCACTCTCCCAGAAATTGAAGAGAAGAGATGTGTGTTGAATGAGATGCTATCACAGCAGCCCTGGGTCTGTGTGGCTCGGAGCCTGCAGTGTAGATCTGAGTTTCTGGGGGTGACTAGAAGCACTCCTAGTTTTGCTCAGTTCTTGCTCAGACTCCCGAGGGGCACCTGTGTTTTATCTGGTGCTAGGCTAAGTTTCTAAGCTAAAGGTCCAATTGTTGTCTTTGCCCCCTAGGGAGGTTGGCAGGTCATGCACAGGACCCTAGGGAAGCCTTTTATAAATCTGGGGATTTTAAGGAGTTGGCTTGGTTTGTAATCTTCCCCCCTTGTTCCTGGCATGACAATTGCTTCTCTATGGCATTCTCTGTCAGAGAGGCGGCTTCTTGGAACATCTCTTGGAACCCCACAGTGTAGGGACCCTGCATGGCATCAATCTGGTGACTCAGGTTTCCAGGGGAGAGTCTCAGCCATGCTTTGTCAGTGTCAGTCTTGTGTTTCCTTCCTTCCTCTTCCTCTTCCTCTCTCTCTCTCTCTCTCTCTCTCTCTCTCTCTCTCTCTCTCTCTCTCGCTCTCTCTCTCTCGCTCTCTCTTTCTTTTTACAAAACTCTCTCCTCCCCTCGGCTGCATTGGACCTATGCCAGGACTCAGAAGTTACCATTCCTGGCCCCAGCCACAATGACCTCCTGGAGCCCGAGAGGGGAGTGCCCCAGGCCTTCTCCCTGGTTTAGGGTGTAGCCTGACTGGGGTCTAACCATGGGGTCACCCAGCCCCATCTACCATCACAGGGCTTTCCCAACAGCCTGCCCACCTGTGGAGGAGCTCCAGCTGGAGGACAGCCCCACCCTGGGTGTGTGTGTGGGGGGGGGGGGCAAACTGACCTAACAGCTACGAAGGTGCCAAAGACTTTCTATGGGTCAATGACGTCACCAATTACCAGAAAGAGTAAAATTCTAGCTTGGAAGCTTTCTAACCTTTATTTTTAAAATAAATGAAAAGAATCATATGGGAACTAATAATCCAAAAGTTAACTTATGAACTCTTTCTGGGGTTGGGAGAAATCCAGGTTCATACTCAATTAAGCTGTGTGCTAATAAGAAATGGGTTAAAAGCCAAAATCCTAATACCAGACTGCTACATTTGTAAATCCTAGTAATAAACTGAGTGAAATAAATGTTTTAAAATGTGAAGCATAGAAGTATTTTCTATACCTGGGTTTGATCTTCTGTGCAAAGTAACTTAATACATTGAACTATATTAAGGAATTTTAATTACTGATAGATGATTTAAAATCTTAATATGCAATATGAGATTCCCTCAAGAAATTATAATTGACCCTAAAATTATTTTTCTGACCACTCTTAATTAGTATGGTTCGGTAATAATAATAATAATAATACTATACGTGTGTGTGTATGCATATATTTATATCAGAGGTCTTTGTGTAGCTCCCAGTAGCCCTTCTCTCTACTGATCCTAAGAAAAAGTCACTGGACTTTCTTGGGGTTTGGTCCCTAGGTCAGAGACCCTAAAATCTTACTACACAAGTAAACCAATGTGTAATCTTTGTTCTAATGAGAATTGTATCTACATATCTATCTCTCTACCTATATATATATGTATGTGTGTTATTCCTTTTTATTTGGGTTTTGAATTTAATTGTTTAAAAAGAACAACTTAAAATTAATAAGAAATCAATAACAGATTATCATTTAAGTTGTCATCATTTTAATTGTATAAACAATTTGGTTTCAGGTATTATAGCAAAGACATATTTTCCTTTATAGTAAATCAGGTTTAAAGTAGAAAAAAGGTTAGAGATGAATATCTTTAGGAAAGTTTTTTTTTAGATTTTTTTCAAGGCAATGGGGTTAAGTGGCTTGCCCAAGGCCACACAGCTAGGTAATTATTAAGTGTCTGAGGTCAGATTTGAACCCAGGTACTCCTGACTCCAAGGCCAGTGCTCTATTCACTGCACCACCTAGCCGCCCCTTTAGGAAAGTTTTTAAAGCAAGTCACACCTTGCTAGTAGAAACAAAAAAGATATAAGGATGTCTTTTTTATTTATTCCATTAATCAAATGTAACAACTTCAAAATTCAAGTCAGCTGAGTTGGTAAATTTTATTTAATTTAATGGGTTCCTTAAAAGATCAGCTCAATCATCAGATAAGCTGCTCCTAGTTCTCACTGGCTTAAAAAACTGAGCTTGTCTCTGAAGTATTGTGGTTTACATTTGAAAGTATGTGTATAAAATCTTACTTTAATCAAGAGAAAATAGTATTTGGAAGTTTTGTGATAAATACTTTTGTGAAATATTTTCATCTGTAAATGAATTTGTTGTAATGTTAATCTAATATATTGATAACAATTATGTCCAACCTATTTTAATTAATGAGACCCTGGGACTTTGAGTATTCACTTGGGTGAAGTTTTGGAATGTGAGTATTATGTTATGTTGTCTGTACTTTCTGGGAGAGCTAATCTAAAACTTTTGGATGAGAACAGATTCAAACTAAACTTAGGGTTGTGGATACCAAATAGAATGAATGAATTGAGATTTCATCTAATGATTTAGTCCTTTACCATCAGACTGTAAAAGTTCATCATGTGTATTGTAGAAGGCTAGATAATAAGTTGTCAACAATTTCTCAAGTCTTTTTGGTCCAGAAAGGTTGTGAAACCTTTGTCTTTCATATATATATGACCATAACTTACTTAACATCTGTTATTTGAAATTAAGATAAAGTGGGGAAAAAGTAAAATTTTTGTTAACTGGACTGGATGACTTATTTTTTTCATTTATATATGATTGTAAAGTGCCTGGCATAAGTCAGTTAGTTGTTATTGCTAGAAGTTTGTATCAGTCATGTTATCAACTTTTGTAATTGCCTTAATTTCTCTTTCCCTTTATTTAAGGTTTAGAAATATTGCACCTATAGTTATTTGGTTATCTTATATGAAAATATAAGCTATTTGGAGTTACTATCATGTGGAATCCTGAAATTAATAATTGATTATTTTATAGAAATAATGAGAGGAAATACCAAAGGTCATAGCCCCTCTCTGGTATCCCTGAAATTTCTAAACATGTAATGAGATCTGTAGGCTTATGCATAATTTAAAAATGAAAAGATTGTTTAGTAAAATCTAATAAGTCATATGTCACTGTACTTGGAAATCTGGTTGTTCTTACTACTGTTTTGTTACATTTGGAATTAATAACATGTTAAAAATGTAAAGTCATCTAAGATGTTCTAATCATTTGAAAGAATTCTGAAACTGATTTGTATTTATATCTATTTTAAGCATGGTTAATAATTAAACAGGTTTATTGTAAAAACTGTTTACAAAAAATACAGTTCTAAATATGATTTAGGATTATTATTTTTCTGTATGCCAATTTTTGTTTATATTTCATTTACAGCACAGTCATTAAGTGCAAGAGTAGTGATTGATAGGTACGGACCATAATTATGACATGGTATATATATTCTGATTCCTTTAGCACTCAAGCCATCTGAAGATCTGATTATGAGTCACACCTTGGGTGTGTAACTTTTATATTACTATATATTGATTGCTGATTGGTATGTCTGCCATCAGGTATGCTAAACAAAAAGACAACAATTTGCCAATGAAGTCACTAGCCCTATGGGATTTGACGTTTAATACTGCAGGTGAAGTAGCCCTTGAGGGAACCACCTTCAGTATCAGGTGAGACAGGATTCCCTTAATGGAATGCCTCACCTGGTAGACCTGGAGTCTGGCTCCTTGAAAAGGATTGTCTATAAGACCTCTGCCTGGAACAGTCATCTAAATATATAAGGGAACATGACCTTTATGTCCCTGTGTACTCTATAGCAAATTACTATAATCACATCAAGTGCTCATTAATTAAGAGTAAGAGTGAGGCATTGGACCTACCATCCTCTAAATCCTTAACAGTAGGCAAATATTTAGTCTTGTTTTTTTTTTTAAATAATTTTAACATCAGGATATGATTCTTTATCACAACAAGTTTCTTTAAGGAAAAGAAACATCAGCCTGACCAGTTATATCAGGATGATGACCTTTGGTGAATTTTTTAAACTGTTTAAAAAAAAAAGCTCCATTTTCCAGCCAGAAATTTTTGTTCCTTCTGAACATGGCTAAAGTTAAAATAAAGATTACTGCAACTCACTTATTGGACATGTGCTATTCTAAATGATTATCCAATGTATTTGTTTATACCATTCTTGAGTTTTTGATTACAACTTAATTAAATGTGGCAACCACTAATGAATCCATGTTGTATTGGAATCCATGTTCTTATGGAAGTATTCTGATACTGGCTTAGGATCTTAGAGTATGATAGACCTCTTGACTTTTCTCCTTTTTCAGCCTCTTAATTGGCCCTCCTAGTTTTGTTTGCTCAATTGCTTTTCTGAAGTTTGTCTCTCCAGACAACCAGCTGTACATATCAAGTGGTGGGTAGCAAGGATTAAAAGATGCTGTCCCAGCAAACTGATAGGCAGATCTAGATCAACTCTCCCCTTCTCTGAAGAGGTTCCAGAAGAAGAGACCTATGCCCTAATCTCTGAAGGAATTCAGGGCCCAAAAATTATCTGGATGGGGATATCCATAGAAGGAGAAAAATCTGTCTAGTTCTAATATTAAGCTGATGTTTTCTGAAGGCTTTCTTGGCTGCATGGGCCCTAATCAGATGTAAATTCCCTCCTATTGTTCAATGTAACTCCACTGTTAAATGTAAATTCACCAGACTTGTGAAATAAAAATTCTGAACTTTTCTACCTCCAGGGCTCTCATTTTTATGACAGCACTACCAATTTCTCCTACATCAAGAGAAAATAGATTCAAATCCTATATCTGTTTACTCTGGGACCTTGGAGAGGTCATTTCTCTGAGAGTTTTGAACTAGATGGCTAAAAGTATATACATATATATACATATATATATATGTATATATATGTATATATTTGTGAGTTCTCCATTTCTTTTTATTTTTCTTTTCTTGTCCTTTTTTTCTTTTCTTTTTCTTTTTGCATATAGTCTTGGGGAAACAAGTAGGGAAAACACCACTTTTAAAATCTGTTCTTAAGGGAGCACTGCAAGATATAAAATGAAGGTGAGAGGTTTAAGGAAACAACTTTGGTTAAGAGTGATAAATGGGAAGAAGCAGGAAAAACATATAAGAGTTTTGCTTTTCATAGTTAGATGTTATCATTCTTTAAATTTCAGCTCCCAAGGTTCTAACAATTAAGTCTAGATCAGCATTCTTGCAGTTATGTCATGTGGTTGAGTACTACCCAGTTCAACAGACATCAGGGCAGATCAAAGCCTAAATGGGTTTATATCAGCTTTATATGTATAAAGAAAGTAGGAATGTGGGGGGGGAAAGGATTTAAAATGAAAGAGAAGTTTTCCTTTTTCCTTTCCTTTCTTCTTCCATTTCATTTGCATGAAACCCAAAAGACTTTCCCTTAGACAAGGAAAACAAGTGCTTTAACTCAATTTTTGAGGGAATTCTTTGTCAAAGTTTCTCTCAAAATGAGTTCTGGGGCAGGAACTAGATGATTTTCTACTCCCAAATCTGAGAGAGGCTTCCTCCTAGTGAGGAGGAAAACTATGTTAAATGCTTATGAGCTCTGCTTTCTTACCTAATTATTCTGGTTTCCAAAAGGAGGGCAAAACAATAACAAAGAGAACAACTAAAAACCTCTGCCTTTAGGGAGAAGGACTTTCCTTTAGGAACAAAAAGCAAACCACAACTAAGATTTTAGAAGCTGAGATCATCAACTCATCTTGGAGAGGAAAAAAAAAGAGGCTAAACTTCTCAACCTCTTGTTTGGTAATGGGTATGTGAGAGGTATCTTCTCTCCCAGAAGAATTTTCGCTTGTATCTCTGGGCTCTGAGTTAAATGAGAATCAGGAGAGCCTACTTTTCCTCTTATGAAGATGATTCAGAATCTAAACTAAGGATTCCTGCTGTGGCCAGAAGCTGATGAGTAGAAAAGTGCTACCAAGACCATTGGGGAGGAAGCTAAGCACAAACAAAGAGGTTAAACACTGGAGATGCAAGCTGGCCTTCCATTATGTTCATGAAATTCCCTATGTGTGGTACTAACCACACATTTCCTAGGTAAGTTTATTCTTCCCACTTAAGGAATATGTATTTACCAAACATCTTACATGAAAGGTCAGTCTGGAAGTAAGAATTCCATGGGATGGGATGATACCTCCAGGAAGATATGTTCCTTGTTCAGTCCTTTAACTTATTTATATGTTCAAAGGATCACTGATTTAAAAACTGAAAAGACTTGAATAGTCTCTTGGTCCACCTTAATTTTACAGATGAAGATCCGAGGTCCAAGCAGTTTAATTAACTGGGCCTCCAGTCTTCTTTCCATACTTGTTCCCTATTCAGATTGGTTATCTTTTCAATTGATTTCAATCCTTGAAGCTTAACTGTAGTCACACTTCAGCCATACATATCAAGCTAATTATCTTTAAAATGTTGTTAATTCCTTAAAATTATTCATGCCTAATGAAAAATTACATATTTCCAAGTAATGAACCATTGTTTTGTTTACCAATATTTTGTCTTGCCATCTCTACAACTAAGAAGATATTATAGGGATTGTGGAAAATAAAAGCCAGGCACGTACCCTGAATTACAGAAGCAGTTCCACAAGCCTTGGCCATGGCTCCACAGCAGCCGATTGAATACCCGATTAAAGATTCGAAACAAATGTAAACTTTCCATATCAGGGATCTTCCAGATACGTGGGAGAACTGAACGGATGCTTGTTTTCACAATGTCCAAAACCTAGGAGACATGAAAATATTTTCAAGTCCTGGGTACATTCAGAAAACCTCATGCTAAACATCTGGTCTTACTTTCATTAGCCAGGAAAACAAAGATGGCAAGAAACCATCACTTATTTCTTGAAAATCTCAACAGGTGACTTCACCTAATTTCTGTATATCCATCATGCATGCCATAATAGGCCTTTTTAATCAAAGCCATTTTACCAAAAAAAAAAAAAAACCCAAATAAATAAAGTTGTTCTTCTCTGGTTTGTCAAAGTTAATTTTTTTTCACTTTTCCTGACATTATCTAGTTAAGGGATATGCATAAAAACTGAGCCCAAAGTGGAATGAACATACATTCACATCTAGCTTGATTGCATATATTTATCTCAACCACCACAAACAATGCAGTTACTTTGGTACTTGTTAAGAAAACACCAATTTTTTAAGTAAGCAAATTTTGCTGCCTCTGACCTAGCCTGGCATGAAGGAAAAACTGAAATAAATAAGATTAAAATTTTTATCAGCAATTAAAAAATAAGCATTTTATAAAATTTCATTTATATATGACTGCATTTTTAAGCCACAGTATAAAAATTTTACAGGAGAAAAAATTATAAAAATATTAAACATTAGGTTATTTTCATTATTTTTAGTAAAATGAGACAGAACCAAATGAATTTTTAAATTAAAGAAAACAATATTAATTGCTGATATTTGTATAGTTTTTTAAGTTTGTGAAACACTTTACACATGCAATCTTGTTTGAGGCTCAGCAACCTTGTGAGTTGCTTCAAATATTATTATCCCCATTTTACAATTAAGGAAACTAAAGTTGAAAAAGGTTAATTGGCTTGCTTAAGATCATACAGCTACTAAGGATGTAAGGCATGATTTAAACTGGATCTTGCTATCATTCTAGCCCTCTATTCACTATATGTTTTTAGCATTATTCAACACAAAAAAGGAAAAAAAATTAGAGCCTAGTGAGGTTTCCTGAATAAAACATGATAATATGAATTATTATATATCTGCATGCTTAAGAGAAGCAGAAGGGAGTCATGGTTCACATATAGAATAGAAGTGTAGTGGAGATTATGCTTTTCCATACATTACAGTACTTTGCACACAGCAAGGACATAACAAATGGTTTTTAAAAGATTGAATAACTATCCTTCAGAGCTGGTTTTTACTTGTTCTAATTCAGAAAGCAGTGGACAACCCAGCATGGAGTTTACAAATGCAACAAAAGCTAGGGCTCTGATCCAGGAACAGTAAAGTATATATCTATTTAGCACCCTTTGTATGGACAGCACCATGGCAACTTTTGGGGTAGATAAGAAATGATTCCAACCTTTATGGAGCTTGCAGCCTAGATAAGGCATAAACAAAGATAATTCACATATAAAATAATTACATGATAAGTATTTTAGAAAGTTTTATGAGAACATTATTACCAACCAGGAGGACTAAGGAAGGCTTCATGCAGAAGAAGTCAATCGCACTGACCTTTGAAGAACAGCCAAGAATTTAATGGCCAAATAAGACAAGAGAGAGAATACTTCTTACTGTGAATAAAAGCAAGGAGGCAGGAGACCTCTGTTTGGGGAACAGAGAACAGGCATATTTAGCAGAAATATTGGCGATGTGGGGAAGAATGCAGGAGGCTACCTTGGAAAAGGCTGGAAGTGCACCAACTGGTGAAGGGCCTTGAATGACAGACAAAGGAGTCTGAAATTCACTTCAGAGACAACTTGGAGTCTACTAGCTTTTCTGAGAAGAAGGGTGACCTGAACAGATCAATACATAAGAAAGATTTTTCTGGTAGAGACATGAAGCCTCCTTCATTGGAGAGGGTCAACTGGAAAGATCTATTATTATACTAAAATATATATTATTATACTAAAATATATATTATTATACTAAATATATATTATTATACTAAATGTATATTATTATACTAAAAACCAGGCTTACATCAGGGTAGTAGTAGTGGAAATATAGAGGGCGGGAATAAAGGACAGAGGTGATAAGGCAGTGGCATGAACACCTGCAATCATTATCTACCAAATTAATTATCTTTATGAGTAACAAATGCACTTGACCTATTTATATCAATACATGCTATAATAGTAATTGTATATATATATATATATACATATATATATATATAAGGAACAGTATACCCATGGAATATAAACTTAGAAGAAGAGCAGCACAGTCTGGAGATTAATCAAGGAAGTTTATTTAAACAGAGCAAGTCTTTAAATAATGAAGAAAGTATTGGTCTGACATTGATCACTGGTCTGACATTGATCATTGGTCTGACCGAGCATAGGAGTAAACAATGCCTACAGTGCCAGGACTACATTCAGGAAGAGCTGAGTTCAAATCCTGTCCAGCTGTGTGACCCTGTTCAAATTATTAGCTCTGTTTGCCTCAGTTTCCTCCTCTGCCCTATGAGTTGGAGAAGGAAAATGACAACTCCTGTGTCTCCGCCAAGAACACCCCAAATGGGGTCACAAAGGAGTGACTGAAACAAATGATCAACAACCAATATATTAATGGCTAGTGTTTGCTCTTGGAGCCAGATGAACCTAAGTATAAGACAAATCTTGATTTTCTTGAGATTGATTTAAAAGTAGCCCCTTCTCAAACCATACTGATATTTCCAAAAGTACAATAGATGGGTGATTTGGCTAGTGACGCTATTTAAAAATTGAAAAGTGAAAGGTGTGTCATTTTTTACAAATTGAATTATTGCAAAATTGAAGGTACAAATTCATACATTCAAGAAATGTTCACTCTTATTTATTGGTGTGAAGGACAAACTGCTAGGAAAGGATGAAGAGTTGGTCTTTCTTGAAAACCAAAAGAAATTCTAGTAAAGCCCCTCCCCACTGGCCTGCTGCTACAATACTGCAGAAGCCTGGCCCCCATCAACAGCTCTATGGCCCACCTTGGGCAATCCAGCTGACAAAGGAAGGTGAGAAATGGCAATTCATGGTGTGTATCGAGGCAACTCCAAGAAATAAGAAACAATGTGTTCTTTGGGGAAAAAATGATGACAATTATTTGTCATTAAAGACAATATTATAAGCAAATTAGAAGAACAAAGAATAGTTTACCTGTCAAATCTATGGAAAGAGGAGCAGTTTCTGACCAAGGAAGAGATAGAGAACATCATAAAAACCAAACTGTATAGTTTTGATTACATTAAATTAAAAATTAAATTAAAAAACAAAACCATTGTAACCAAGATCAAAAGAAATGTAGTAAATTGGGAAACAATTTTTACAACTAGTGTTTCTGACAAAGTACTCATTTCTAAAATACAGAAAGAATCGAGTCAAATTTAAAAAACAAACAATTGACAAATGACAAAATGATAGCAAAGGCAATTTTCAGATGAATAAGTCAAAGTTAGCTATAGTCATATGAAAAACTGCTCTAAATCATTACTGATTAGAAAAATGCAAATTAAAGTATCTCTGAGGTACCACTTCATACCTCTCATTTGACTAGAAAGGACAATGATAAATGTTGAAGGAGATGTGGGAAATTTGAGACACTAATACATTGCTGGTGAAACTGATCCAACCTTTCTGGAGAGTAATTCAGAATTATACCCAAAGGGCAACGACAATGTGCATCCCCTTTGATCCAGCAACACCACTACTGGGTCTATAACCTGAAGAGATCATGCAAAAGGGTAAAAAAAAAGATCACTTGTACAAAAATATTCACAACAGCTCTGTTTGTGATAGCAAAGAATTGAAAATCGAGGGTGATGACCATCAATTGGAGAATGGTTGAACAAATTGTGGTATATGGATGTGATGGAACATTGTTGTTCTATAGGAAACCATGAGGGACAGGATTTCAGAAAAGTCTCTAAAGACTTGCATAAATTGATGCTGAGTGAGATGAGCAGATCCAGAAGAACATTATATACCCTAACAGCAACATGGAGTAATGATCAATCTTAATGGACTTATTCCATCAGTGCAATAACCTGGGACAGTTTTAGGGGATCTGTGATGGAGAATACCATCTGTATCCAGAGAAGGAACTGTGGAGTTTAAACTATGACCAAAGGTTAATATCTTCAATTTTTTAAAAGTTGTCTTATGTAGTACATAATTTTGCTACTGCTAATGCTTTCTTTCATCTTTGTGGATCTGTTTTTTCTCACAGAACATTCAATTTCAATCTATGCTTATCATGGAAACAAATGTAAAGACTATCAGACTGCCTTCTGTTGGGGAGAGGGGGAGAGAAGGGAGGGAGGGGAAATTGTAAAATTTAAAACCTTGCAAAAAATGATTGGAAGAAACTACCATTGTATGTAATTGGAAAATAAATAAAATATTTATATAATTTAAAAAAGATGACTAAAAAAATGAAATCAGGCAAAGAATTCCTTTCAAGGAAAAAAAGCAAATGGACAGGGAGCATCAGAGAAGAGGAATGCATATGCATCAGTGTGTGCCCATATGCAACAATTGTGGGAGGCCTGAGTGAAAAGAGCCCTACCATCTCCACCTGGAGAAGGGCATGTTGGTATCCAGCTCTCCACTGAGAGTCCATGCCACCAAAAAGCCTGACGTCAAAATGAACACAAGTTAGTAAGGCATGGACTCTTGAAGGGTCCAGTTTCACTTCTATAAAGTCAGTCAAATTACCAAAAGAAAATCATCATCTGGAACTAGAAAATGTCTATGGTTAAAATCATTATCTTCCATAATTTTATAAGAAAAGAAATACAACCAGATCACTTAGTTATATGGAGTTTGAGTGAAATGGGTCATTGAAAAGGGCATTTATAGTGCTTATTTCTGAAAGTTTTCAGAACATTTAATTAAGGTTATGGTTACAGCTGACTCTTATTCTTGGATTCTTGCCTTGTCCTCCTCTTGGTCACTGCTTCCTCCTAGTTTCATAAAGTGTTCATGGACAAGTCTTCCCACTAATATGTGATCTTTTAGACAAATGGTTAATTGCATTTCTACCACATCACAGTGGACAGTTTTCTTTCTAACACCTAATCTCTTCACATTCCATGCCATAGGGTTAAAGAAAACACGTTGAATTCAGTGAAATAAAATGAAGACTATTTCATAAAAATTAGGGAAATAAAATGGCATAGGAAACCCAACCTAGAATTGTAAATCTTTATATTTGCACAGCTTTTATAGTTTTCACCAGGTTTTCACTATGATTAACAAGCTTCCTGACTGGGAGATAATTGTCCTTCCAGTTCAAGCTTCTCTCACTCTGATGTGTTTCATTTTCTACAAAAAGAGTAATTTCCTCATAGGCTTCTACACCCCACCCCAGTCAAGCAGAACCAAAGGGCACATCAATTAGACTTGACCCTGAATGTCATATTCTGTGTCTGAGAAGGATGGCTGGGTATTTTATCATCTGTCATCCTAAACCAAGACTGGTCATTATAATCAATAAGAATTTGATGGAATTCTGTAGTGTTTATGTTTTACATTACAGTAGCTCTAATTTTTATTGTTCTCCCAATTTTACATATTTTTGCTCTGTATTAAGAGAATATGTCCTTCATATATATATACATATATATATGTATATATATGGCACAATGTTATTCCATTACATTCTTATACCTCCATTTGTACAAGCAACCACTGTCCAATTAATGGTCTCCTAATGCAGACTATTTTGCTGTTTTGTATCTTCCAGTATGTCTTTGAACTTCTTGGGATATGAATATTTTGGTGACTTTTTGCACATAATTCCAAATTGCTTTCCAGAATAGAGTATCAGTGTACCTGTCTTCCAACAATGTTTCAACATCATTCCTGTTAGGGTTTTTTTTTTTTTTGGACATCTGTGCCAAGTTTGAGCAATGTTGAGCTCAGTTGTTCTGTTTAGCATTTCTCTCATCAATAATTTAGAGTCCACTTTCATATGGACAGTAAGAGTCCATTTTTTTTGTTGTTGTTAAAGGTTATTTTCCCTATATCCCATGCTCAATCACTTATCAGTTGGGAAATGGTTCTTTCTTCTTTGACTTTAATAAAAAAATGAAGGGACTTTTTTCCAAAGAAATGGCAGAAAAAAATTCAACAACTTAATAAAAAAAAAAAACTGTTAGCCAAGTTTGCCAGGAAATTACCTGTTTTTCCACATTTTCTTGAAATTGTGATGCCTGCCTCTGTAAATTATAAGGATTTAACATTCTGACACTTAATGCTCTTTAATAGCTACAAATATAACAAAGTCTCACCATGTACAATTTTCTCTTCTAATCTGTCATCTTTTGCACCAGGACATTTAGTTGCCTACGTTTGGCGTGGGTGTTTATTTTACCTTTCATACTGGATGGGGGGGAAAGACTCTCTAAAAAGTAGAGTTGTTAATTTTATAAAAATGGTACATTGTCCTAATTGAGCTGATGGTGCTTAATTTTTCCAACAACTCTGCATGACTCAAAGCTCTTAAGTGATTCCCACAGGCAAAGATGAGTGGAAGGATGTAAGCACAGAACAAACCCTGGTGAGAGCCGCCCTGCTCCTCCTTTCCCTAGGAGTAGTCTCCCCCTCCCCTAGAGCTGTGAAATTAAATTCAGATACAGTCTGAGGAAAAGAACTGAGTGAAACAGCAGAAAAGCCATGGTCAGCACCTATTATGGCTCTGGTCAAACTTGTATGGCTTCTGCCCAAGGCCTCCTCCATTCACTGTCCCCAGAGGGAAAACTAGGCTCCATCATCACTTTCTCTCTCCCTTTCTCAATAGGGGCAACTTTGGCAAGATGTGCTTGGCCTGGTCTAAATTCAGATGGACAGAACCAATGAAGAACAAAGATGCAAGTTGGGACTTGCTCTAGCAAAAATGGCAGTCATCTACCCAAGCTAAGTATAGAATTGCCTGGCTCCCCCAGCTTACCGAACATTCTGTGGAGTGGAAACAAGCTCTATATAACCAGTGCTGGGTTCTATCATCATTCCTGGGTTTTTTTTACATCTGTGCCCAATTTGAACAATGTCGGGTAAAATCTCAGTTATTTTGTTGAACATTTCCCTCATCAATAATTTGGAGTCTACTTTCATATGGACATTAAGAGTCCATTTTATGTTGTAGTGACTCAGTCTTCATTCTCCTACTTCTGGAGTAGAAGATGTTAACAAAACCAAGGAGATTGCAAATTGTGGTACCCTAGACCATAACTTCCTTGTCCATCCTCCTTCCACCAACACCTGGGGTCCTCTCCCATCTTCAATTCTGCCAGCTGAGTTTCCACCTCTTGCTCCAAAATGGACTTTACACTTTGCTTTCCTGACCTTTTCCAATCATGCCCTTTGCCCAAATACATTTTCTGCCCTTGCCCCTCCAGATCCCCTTTAAGAGTTTTTCCTCTACTAGGATCTAGATGTTGTGAGGTCAAAGCCTATTTGCTTGCCTGTGCTTGTGTTTCCAGCCTGGAACATCAATCAATTCAATTCAATTCAACAAGGGGCCTATACTCCTTCTCAACACTCTCATTTGCAAAAAAAAATTGAAAAACTCCAAAAACAAAAACTGTACTTGTTATCATGCCACACCTGGAATGTGGAGGAAGGGTCTCAGTGAAGATATCTCACCCTTTGTGAAGGTCAGGAGGGGCAGGAGGGCAGTGTGACATTCACTTTGGGAGAGGGCAAAAGGCCCTGTTAGTAAATCTATAAACAAGCACTTGTCATTATTATGAATTTATTGACATGTAAAACATGTTTAAGAGCTAACTTCAGCTCAGCTTTCCTCCTGTTCACAGATGTTATTACTATTATAAGAAATCACTTATAATAATCACTCAGTCTATCTTACCCTAAAACACCACTGGACAGTTCTTTTTTTCCTGTTTTGACTGACATCCATTTGTCAAGTCATATCAGCTCAACCTTCACAGTCTCTTCCCTATCTTCTCCCTTCTTTCAATTTATATTGTTCCAGCATCTCAGTAAAGACCCTCACTACCTTTTTACATTGATCATAGGCTGAAATCTACTAGGAACCTCAGAGATCCCCTAATCCAATTCTTTCAAAATAGATACATCTAATAGTTTAGTAATTCATCAACCTGCCTCTCCTCTCTTCCATTTTCAATCCAATCACCCTTCATTCTCCTAGAAATGTAATCTTCCTAACTCAGATCTCACAAAACACTCCATTTCCCCTCTCTGAACCTTTTCCTCAGCCTGACCTCCAAGTCTACATTGCTATCTCTTGGCTTCCTGGGCTTCCTTCAAGTTCCGTTTCAAACCCCATCTGCCACAAGAAGCCTGTCCAGAATCCCCTTAATGTGAGGGCCCTTCCTTTGTTAACTTATCTCACACACATCTTGCTTGTCCACACATGTTTGGATGTTCTCTAACTCCATTAAAGTGTGGGCGCCTTGAGAGCAGAGACTGTCTTCTATTATTTTTTGCATTCCCAGTGCTATCTGATACAACGGACATGCTTAAGAAATGTTTATTGACTACTGAAATACTTGAATGTTAGGTGCCCACAGCAGATATTCTCTTTACCATGTAAACAGTCCCAGGTCCTTTACTCAATCTTCTATGGCATGGTCATATTCATCCAGACACCAAACTGCTGTCCTAACCTGCTCCTTCTGTCCTTCCACAGAGCCCCAGTCATGTCCTTGAGGAAGGTCACCATATTTGGGATCTAGTTATTCAGTTAGTTCTGAAACCATCTGACTATACTATCCCCAACTTGAGCCTGAGAGATTTGGTGAAATGCATTGGCCAAATCGAGTTCACTAAAGTTTATGATATTTTCTTAATCAGCCTAATAATTCAGTCTAATAAAATTAAGCTTCTACAATTTGACTAAATTATAAGACCCGGCATTCCCCACCCAATCCTAAAATATTCTAGAGCTATTCTACTTATCAGTTAAGCTTCCCAGCGCTATTATCTGAGAAAACCATTTTTAAAAAACTGGGATAACATTTGTCAAAATTCAATTCAACCAACATTTGCTAAGTATAAACTGCTCCAGGCTAGCTTTCCTACTTCACTATTTCATACTTCATCCATTCTATCTGGTCAAATCCCACCACCTGCTGCTATTCCCTGATCTGACCTGAACCACCCTCTTCTTTCTCTACTTACTCATCCCCAGGAACCCCTTTCAGATGACAATGACTCCTCCTAGATCACTGACTACTGAAATCCTCTTGGTCCATCTCTTCCATGAAATTGTTCTTGAATCTCCTAGTTACAGAATTCCTCCCTCCTTAATGTTCTAACCTGCTTAACCTCACCTCTGAACTTAGTAACATCCTAAGTTACACTATAGTTATTTGCCTACAGATCTTGTCACCACTATTAGACTTTAAGGTTTTTTCAAAGGCAGGGACTACAGATTATTTGTTTGTGCCTGCATCCCTGGCAATTAGAGTTCACTGTTCTTTGCAAATGGTAAACACTTAATTCATGCTGAAATAATCGAGCAACTGACTGTTACTTCATAAAATAAGGGAGAAGGAAATGCAAGGGTCAACAAGGGTCAAACTTTCTGCATCTCTTCCCTAACCATCCATTTAATATCATGTCAAACTTTGCATTCTCTTTGAATGAATGCAAAGAACCAAAGTGATGGAAATTTGTGTTCACAGCAATTCAGCCCCTGCCATATATAGAGGCCAATCTATCTCTTCATGAATCCTTCAGGTTCCAAGACTCACATTCAAGTGACAATCATAAAGAACTGACTTTTCAACAAGAAGATTCTTATCCTTGTTGGATAATAAGTAAAAACTAGTCACTTGACCAACATTTAATAAATATCTGCTATGTGAGTATATGTGTGTATGTGTGCATATGTATAAGAATGTGTACATGTATGAGTATATTTATGTGTGTACATTTTTATTTTACTGGAATAGTGCCATCAGTTTCCTTGCTCCCCCCCTTTTCCCTTAGGTGCATCATGAAGACTCAAAATCTGCTAAGATATAAATGATCTAAGAGTTCCATGATCTAAGAGTTATCACAGGAGTAGGATTATTAGAGTCCAGCTGATTAAAAGAAATTACCAAAGACAAAATGATGATGGCTCACGGTACAGAACTCCATCAACAACATAATTATAAGACAAAATGCCCAGGTTGCATGTACAGGTTATGAACATGAAAGATCGAAGATGCCAGTCAAAAAGTTCTGATTCTTTCTTAGTCAAGAAAGATCTGAAGGGTAAGAACTCACTGTATGTTACTCACCTTCCGTTGTTTTACAGAATCCAATTTTATAAGCCAGTATGAAGCTACTTTGGGTTTATGATATTTCCAGTTATCCATAATCTGCATTTGGGAAGAAAAACAAAATGAAGTGTAATCCATCATTCCCCCCACAAACAATCCCCTAAAGTAAGTGCTGAGATCAATACTAACAGTTTGTGATTTGAAAACTCAATGTTATCATCAGGGACAAAGAGGGTCTAATCTCTATTGCTTCACAAGCAGCAAGAGAGCAGAGACTTCTTTTCAGCAGCTGGCAAACATCCCAAACCATAAATAGTAATAATAATAGTAAGAAGAAGAATAAAGTAAGTTGGTTGAATAAGATATTTTAGAGTCAGAAGGAGTATCAGAATATCACCTGGTCCCTGAGGTCAGGGTCACACATAATTTATCAAAGGTAGAGCTCAGGACTCTTGATTCAACACCCTTTGATTACAGCCTTTTAAAACTAAAATGCTCTCATAGAATTCAATCTGGCCTCTGTCTCTTATTAGCTTACTAGCTGGGTGACCCTGGGCAAGTCACTTAACCTGTCAAACTCAAGTTTCCTTATCTTTAAAATAAGGAATGATGATGATAATAGCACCTACCTTACATAAGTGTTGTGAGAATCAAGCTATATAAAATATTTTACAAACTGATAGTACAATCTAAATATCAGTGATTAGTTATTTTTAGTTACTAAGGAGTTAGATTGTCTTGGAAATTATATTATGCTTTCCATATGCTACTGGGAAGGCATTTCTTAAATAACTATTTTAGTATTATGCTTACAAGTTCTGGAAGTTGAGATACCGAAACTCACCCAGCTGTGCTACATGGAAATAAAGGTCAGGTCGCCTAAATCTGAATGTGTAGATGTGGACACAGACATGTGAACACAGAGATACACATACTCACAAATATAAACATGTCCTGGGAATGCTACTATGACTTTGGGCTCTAAGGATGTGTGTGTGTGTGTGTGTGTGTGTGTATCCCTCAATTATTTCCAAATTGTCACTCTCCATAGACAAGGAAAGGAAATTTGCTTAAGAAAAGTTATATGTAATTAATATGCTCTGCATACAATTCTTATCTTAGAAAAGAGATTTCCTTATTTTAGGTAACAATAAGAGCTCACAAACAGGAATTCATGTTCAGAGTTTTAGGTTTAGGAGTATAATTTAAAGGTTCCTTATGGAGTAAAAAATATTTCAGGTTTGGTAAAGATTGTTCTTGTCATTACTGTTTGGAAGTTTCAGACATGTCTGATTCTCCATGACTACATTTGGAGTTTTCTTGGCAAAGATATTGGAATGGTTGGCCATTTCCTTCTCCAACTCATTTTATAGATGAGGATACTGATGGGAACAGGGTTAAGTGACTTGCCTAAGGCCCCACTGCCAGTAGGTGTCTAAGGTTGGATTTAAACTCACATCTTGGCAATGGATAGAGCACCAGCCCTGGAGTCAGAAGTACCTGAGTTCAAATCCAGCCTCAGATACTTTATAATTACCTAGTTGTGTGGCCATGGGCAAGCCACTTTAATCCCATTGCCTTGCAAAAAAAAAAAAAAAAACACCTAAAAACAAACCTCACATCTTCTAGACTCCAGATCAGGCATTCTGTCCAACATGGTACTTAGATGCTCCAATAACAATTATTAAATTATTTACTTTTTTTTCATAAATATTCTTTAATAATTTAATGATAAAGATTAGATATTATTAGATAAAAATTATTAAAGATTAAGCTCCTCTGCCCTTAAAGTGTCAGTTTCTATTTAAACCCAGAAGCCTTTTCCCCCTTTTTCAAAAACAAGATAGTTGAAAGAGGTTGGAATTAATGGTAGGGAATGCAGAAACCACTACCAAAGTCAGAACTGTTGGGTTCATATTGACCACTGGGTGGTGCCCTTACTCCATGAAAAAAAATCTTTCAAGGCTAAGAGGAAAAATCATTTTTTACCAGTAAACAACTTAAGTAAGTTAATAAAAGTACAGGCTTGAAAAGAACACTTTGATACCTTATTTACCCAGTAAGTGGTACAACTCTGATGAGGGAAAATGATTTCTCACTAAACCCCTCTGGATCTCCTCTTCCCTCTGTCTGTATTATTAACAGGCGCTGAGTCGGTTTTCCAAAGCAGCAGCCCCGCTGATGGACTCAATGTTCTAGAAAGGACTAGAAAAGAGCATCCCAGGGCTGGCTGTCCTACAGGTGCTCTGTGTCATTTAAAAACAGGTCACTTGATGGCACAGTTATTTTTAAAGCAAAATAAACACCCTGAGGCTAAGTAAGCCATTCCTGAGTTACTAGATTCAACCTGGCTCTTTGTAGTCCTGGCCCTTGCTCCCTCCAGGGGACCCAGAAGGTGCTTGTGGTACGCCTCCTCAACTGTCCCCTCTACAGTCTCCGACTCCTGGTATCCTCCTCTTCCAATCCTACAGGTGCTGAGCCCATAGCACTTCCCATTCCCCAGAATTTTTCTCTAAGAAGCCTGCCCTTATCGCCCACTGTTGACACCCATCTGAGCTGCTCCATTGGACTGAGAACTCTCTCTGGGGCCCCCTGGTGCCAGGCCCAGAGGAGGTTCTCAAGAAACACTAACACACTTGCCTGACTGGTCATTACTCTTGGGATACTTGTAGTTTTATTCTTCTGAAATCACTATGTCCCTTGATCTACAGCTAGAAAAACCACCCAAGATACTACTGGCATTGAAGCGATGAGGCTTTGCCCAAGTGGGCCCTGGGGATTCCTGAAAGAACAGGACTGTGTCTCTAATTCCATTTCTAACCACATGGACTTGATTTAAAAATAAATTAAATTCTTCAAACCCACTTTTCAATTTCATTAGGCCAGCTCTAAAGATGGTTCATTTTACAACATTAAATGTCTTGGAATAGTGCTTGGAATAAGGCACAGAACACTTGGATCCACACAATTCCTTTGTCCAATGAGTTCAGGGGTTTTAATAACAACTTTCCCCAAAAGACAAATGCAATCACTAAAGGATAAAGTCTTGGAATCAACAGAGTTGTGAGGCCAGAGGACTGCAGAAATCAGTGGAGGAATTTACAGAGAGAAAACTTTCCATTCTCAGCCAACATTCTCCCTATTAGTTACTTATAAGGAACTTTTCTCTCATGACAGCTACTATCCTTTATACCAGTCCCAAATTTTCCTCTTGCTCCTGCAATAAAAATTCAGATTTTCTCTTCTTTCAGTATATTTAATATTTCCTCCTTACATGGCCTTTCAGGTCTATATTTTTTTTTAGAAATCTTTTTTTTTTCCTCTTTTCAAATTCACCCAATAAGATTGAATGAAAAAAGTTTTAGAATCAGAGACAATGAATTCAAATTCTAGCACTTCCACTTACTTTCTTGGGAGTTTGACAAGTCATAATAAACATTTCTAAGCCTTGGTTTCTTCACATATAAAATCAAAGCCTGAACTGAGGGAAGGCTAAGGGATGCCCCACACTAAAGGAGGGGTCTTCCTGCCACTTGTCCTGCCCATCCTTCATCCTCCCTTGTCACCCCTGTATGTGGCCCCTTAGAAACTCAGCTCAAAATCTGCCTTGTCGGCTGCTAAAAGCTAATGCTCCTGAAGAGCAGAGCTCTTCTTCACTTTTGTCTTTCTACCCCCAGCACCTCAGTAGAAGTCAAGAGGATCTTTGTGCCATGTTTCACTGAGATTAGTTCATCAAATTCCAATGTATAATTTCTTTCATAGATACACTGAAGGATGAAATTTTGCTAAACACTAAATAATTCTTTGTGATTGAAAAAGATAAACATTAGTGAGTGCTTCTGGAGGACGATGTCATTGGGCAGTTCACCACCAGGCAGGCATTGCTAACCTGGAGGATGGTATCACCAGACAGCGCACTGCTGGGCAGGCATTGCCAACCTGGAGGACAGTGACACCAGGCAGTGCACTGCTGGGCAGGCATTGCTAACCTGGAGGACCGTGTCATCAGGCAGCCCACCAATGATTAGACATTGCTAACCTGGAGGACCATGTCACCAGGCAGCTCACCACTGGGCAGGCATTGCCAACCTGGAGGACAGTGACACCAGGCAGCGCACTGCTGGGCAGGCATTGCTAACCTGGAGGACCGTGTCATCAGGCAGCCCACCAATGATTAGACATTGCTAACCTGGAGGACCATGTCACCAGGCAGCTCACCACTGGGCAGGCATTGCCAACCTGGAGGACAGTGACACCAGGCAGTGCACTGCTGGGCAGGCATTGCTAACCTGGAGGACTGTGTCATCAGGCAGCCCACCAATGATTAGACGTTGCTAACCTGGAGGACCATGTCACCAGGCATTGCCAACCTGAAGGACAGTGACACCAGGCAGCTCACTACTAGGCAGGCATTGCCAACCTGGAAGAGTGTCACTGGGCAGTGCATCGCTGAGCAGGCATTGTTAACCTGGAGGATGATGCCAAAGGGCCCAAGATTACAGCACACACTTACATCCTCAATAATCCGTTCTGATTCTTCATCTGTTTTCCCTGGGAACCTGATCTTCATGTCTCGGAGAATAAACAAGGTCTGCCTTGTAAATTCTTCCTCCTGTTCTTTTGTTCTCATATGCTGAAAAGGATCAGTCTTAAATTCAAAGAAAGACAGAGATTTCAAAGTTTTATCTTGCCATGATGAGAAAGATGTTTCTGGGTAAGAGTTATTTACTATTAAGTGCTTTAGCAAATAAATAAAGAAGGGGAGGGGGGAAATGAATAATAACAAGAATAAGTTGTCTACATCCCCAAAGAACACAGGCATCTTTGGGGATAGACTGTCTTCACTGCAAGTCAAGTCTGACATTAAAAGGGAGCTTCGTCAGAATGCCTGTCACAGACCACAGAAGTGTAACCATTCTGGATTCAATCACCAAAAGGGGAAAAAAAAGCTCTTCCCTATTTTTACCTCATTGGCTTCACTCTGTACCTGTGCTTCATGTTTCATAAGTGGGCCAAATTCAATCATCCTTCTATCTTAGCTTCTACTTCAATAATGAACCCCACCCCCCACAAGCACCAGATCTCATCTCTAGGAGAAGATAATCCCAGGGAAGCAAAGGCACCCCATGCTTACTGCAGGGTGTTTGGAAAAACTCAAAGTAAAATGTATGCTTGCGGGCAAAATCAATACTGTGAAACTTTTTCACAATTCTCTGAGACTGAGGGGTGGATCAGATCGAGGGTTGTTTTTGACATACAAGGATACAATATAAACAATGTTCATAATTTATAGACAGTATTTTCCCTCTTAGGAGCTTAGTAACAGGTGGTCAATCTTTTGGGACTTAAACAATTCATTCCATCTTGTAATATCTACACAGAAGAAGGGCACTAAATATTTCCCCAGTCTTACAGGAGAAAGAGAAATTATAAAAACAGAAACATTTAAGTCAAGTAATTTCCAATACAATAAGACTATAGTATAAGCAGAAATTTTAAAACCCCACCAAAGGGCCTGACTACAACCTTTGCCTTGCATTCTATCAGTCAAGACTTCAGACTTTAAAAGTTTCTTTCCGTTCTTCTGGTAACTAAGTTGACTTAGGTAAAGTCCAACTCTGAGCTATCATTACTTATGTTATAAGGAGGCTCTGTTCTATGACTGGAGTATCTCAGGATCATCACAGTCTCTAATTTGGTCTTTTTTTACTACTCCCATTCATATTAGAGAATTCTATTTCTTAAGATATTAAAAAGGATTAAGAAGTTACTTACTACTGAAGAAGTCTCATGGTGATCCATGCCATTAGATTGGGTAGCACTCCTCAAGGAAGAGGAAGAACGGTTTAGAGACTGAGACCTGACCCCAGAAGCTGGGCGTGAGAGTGAGATCATCTGTCTGGCTGAAAAAGGGCGGTGGTCAAGTATGGATGGATTAGCCGAGACAGAGCGAGGACAGCTGACGGAGCGTCTGATGGCACCTGTGGGGAAGGACCTGCATCAGAACTCTGCAGCACCAAGGGAAAGATCCAAGGACAATTTCTTTCAGACAGACACAATATAAGGGTGGTCAAAGTGTCGATGGTACAGCAAATGTGGTGGTAAATCATATGCTGAATTTCCAAAAATTAAAGGTCCCCTGAGAAGACTGATTAGAAATGAAATGCCACAAGCCATGAATGAGCAAAACTTAGAGTTGGAGTACTAAAAGGGATACTTCAGCATCACCAGGTTGAACCCATATCAAAATGGAATCTCTAGATTCACTACTAAATTAGGGTCTCACCTCATATTGAGAGAATAGTAACACCAGCTAATATGGCACTTTAAAGTTTATAAAGCACTTTCCTAAAAACTACCTACTGTTATTATCCTCATTTTTTTCAGTTAAGGAAACTGAGGTAGATGGTAGTTAAGTGACTTGTCCAAAGTCACACAATCATTGCAGGTTTCAGGTCAGATGAACAGTTGGTCTTAATTCCAATTCCAACACTCTCTCCCTGTGACACACATTCAACTTTGTATCTCCTGTTTTGCCTGGTACCTTACCTCACATGTGAAAACTCAAAGAAAATCTGTTGAACTGAAATGAATGTATATAAAAGCAAATGGGATCTCCTTCATTAGCTATAAAAATTAGTAAGTCTTTATAAAAAAGAAATGTAACATGGATAGAGAGAGGAAGGAAGAGAGAAAGAGAAATGGAGAGAGAGGAGAGAAATCTTTCAAGTGGCTCCCTTTTAAATGGTGCCCTATGGGCATATATGATTTAACTTTGAAAGATTCTGCAGGAAAAAATGTATAAACCCAATATAAATGAAAAAAAATAATTCTGATTCTAAGAAGGGGTCTGTGGGTTTCATTGTACAAATGAAGAGTTGGTTAAGAACCCTTAATTTCATCTAGGTTCTAGGCATATGGCCAGTTCTGAGGAAAAATTCCACACCTCCAATCCCTCCCTCCCCCCAAACACATATCAATATTCTGTAATTTTTTAGATTCCTAGTGCATCCTAGATTCTGTGATAGCAGATTTCAAAGAGTATAGAGGAAGCATCATTAAGGTTCCCAAGGAGTAGAATCATATTCAGATCAAAGGAGGGAATGGAAATGGGATGATCTCATTAATGGAATACTAAAAACCCAAAGAAAAAGAATTTGGGTGGCTAGGTGGGGTAGTGGATAAAGCATCAGCCCTGGAGTCAGGAGTACCTGGGTTCAAATCTGGTCTCAAACACTTAATAGTTACCTAGCTGTGTAGCCTTGGGCAAGCCACTTAACCCCATTTGCCTTACAAAAACCTAAAGAAAAAATAAAGAGGAATTGTCTGAGAAGATTAATGTGGGCAAGCACAACTGAAGGTGTGGGTTTGTATTTGTTGGGGTTTTTTTTTAGTATTACAATGAGAGAGAGGAAGAGATATTCAAAGAAGAATTATGGCTGTTGTTTGGGATGCATGGGATGGTGATAGAAGGCAAATAGGTACTTAAGTCTAATTTTCCTTTTTCAGCAGTGCCACAACTAAGTTTTTAGATCAAGAGAATGTAGTTTACAACACTTTTAGAAAAGCATTTAAATCTTTTGTGACTTTCTTGTGTAAAAGATGAAGATGTGAAGTTGATGCCAATACCATTTAGTGGATTTTGGAACTAGATGAATGGCAATACTCAAAGAGAAGTCACTAAAATTTAACTTTTTTTTAAAGAGTTTAAGCTTCTATTAGTGATCTGCATTAAGACAGAGAAGGAACATTCATCAAACATGGAAACATCGCGAAGCTCTAAGGAAGATCTAACTCCCCAGATTTCAGAGTACAATTCCTTCATGACATATTTACTATATAACAACACTCTGAACAAGTTACTTAACCTCTCTTAGACTTGGGATATTCATTTGTAAAATGAGACTATTCCCCCCCCCCCCATGGGTCACATAACCAATAAGTGTCAGAAACAAGATTTGAATCCATGAAGAAATTCAATAAGGATAACCACAAACTCTAACACTTAGGCTCAAAAAAATCAGCTATACAAATACAAAAATGGGGGAGACTTGGCTGAATAGCAATTTATGAGAGAAATAGTTGGAGATTTTAATGGCTTACAAGTGTGATATGTGTCAACCAAATACTAGGGTCAAAAATCACCATATTCAAAAATTTAATGATCTCTTAACTGGACTTAGATTGCAGGATTGATAATCTTATAGACATTTTGTAATGATCACATGAATACCTATAATACTGTGCTCCATTCTGAATACCATATTTTAAGGATGGGTACTGATCAGTCAGAGGACATCCTGAGGAAGGAAACTATCATGGCCAAGGGAATGTAATCCAAGCCATAAGAGGCTCCAGTTGAAAGAAGGAGAGTGATTTAGCCTGAGAAGCCAATTTAGCAATGCCACAACTAAATTTTTAGATCAAGAGAATGTAGCAAATGTAGACTCAGGAGAGACTGAGATCTGATCCCAGAAGCCAGACATGAGAGTGAGATCAACTGTCTGGCTGAAAGAAGGGTGGTGGTCTTCAAGGGGAAGAGGGAATAGGTTTGTTCTGTTGATTTTCCAAGAGTAAAAGTACCAACCCCCACCCCAAAAAATAAACAAATCTAGGTCTGATGTTAGGAAAATTTAACAATCAAGACTAGACCCAAGTTGAGTGGAAAGTAGCAGAGTCCACATCAGTGGAAGTCTTCAAGCAGAAGATGGATGGCTATGACTTGAGTGCATTGTAATATCAATTCCTTTAAGAATCTATAATTATGGCAACATTTCAAATGCAGGGAAGAGAAGCTATGGGAGGTAGGACAGAAGTTATTCCACATCCAAGAGATTATCTAGTCACAAGTGATACCAGCTGCAGTTAATCAATTACTTCTTCTCTCAGGGCAAACTGCTTGGCTGATTCCATCACATACAACATTAATTGTCTACTACCTAAAAGGGCCTGCTAGCTACTGGTAAAAGAAAAAGAAAAAGAATCCCTGCTTTCAAACAGTTTACATTCTCCCAATTACCCTGTGCATGGACCCCCCAAAAGAAAAAAATCTCATGAGGTAAGCTCATTGGGCAGACCCCTTTAGCATGTGTCTGTCCAAGAGGAGGTAGGGCTGGAAACCGGCAGAAGCCCTACCCTCAGTAGATCCACAGATGTTTGTGCTAAGTAGGCATATAAATATTTGACTGAATCAACTTGCTAGAGATGAAGACATACAATGTTGTATGTGCAAAATAAAAAAATAATGAAAAACGACTTGAATAATTGTTTTTTTTCTCCGATCCTTTTCTACTAGTACATAGACAATATATTCCAATGGGGGTGAGGTGGATATAAATATATAGCAGGTCTAAACTCCTTCAGCTGGTTCCACTAAGCAAGTGCAGGTACCTATAAATCAGAAGGTTTTTCTATCAGTCTTTTTTGCATTCATTCCTGAGAAGAATAAAGAAGCTTGTTTACGGTGTTCTTCAGGTTAGACAGAGTAAAGACAAAGTACAAAATAAGGAGACAGCCTTCACTATATTTTCCAAGGATCATAAAAAGAAAGTATGATTAACAGGGAGAAAGTATATGTTAGGAGAGAATTCAAAAGAGAATTATGCTGAGAATACACAAAAAACAATACCTATATTATATTTTAATATAATGTAATATAATATAAAGTGTCTGACTACCTTTTACAGGTTTCTTGATCTGAAAAAAATTTCTGAGATAACATTACATCATCTCTGAGATTGTTTCTGGACCAGGAATTTTTGCCCTGAGCTACCTTCTTTCTCATCTCTCCCTTATCAGTCAATGTTACTGTGGGGGAGATAGCATTATTAAGGGCAGAGAGAGGGAGGAGAGATTGATTAGTTGTGGGTAGGGGTGCCTTGGCTCCCAAAACATGAAACAAACTTCCTGGAAAATACAACTCACAGGGGGACATATGCAAAGTATGCAAGATCACTTTAAAAAGCAAAGGATTTAAATGGCCTCCAAACCACAATTAATTACTGAATGAAAAAAAAATACTGAGGAGGAAGAGACAGGCCTGCAGAGAAGGAAGCCCAGGGCCCAGGAGGTCGGGTCAGTTGACACCTGTCTCCTTCCATGTACAGCAACTCTTCTCACTGCTCCCCTTTGGATGGGGATTCATTTGTTTGTTTGTTTGTTTGTTTGTTTTTAAGCCCTCAACTCACTGGCTCTTTCTTAAGCTAAAATCATTCAACTCACCAGGCTGTGTAGAATATTTCCACTTGCAGGTATTATAATCAAAGGTGATTTTCTTCTCAGTGAAGGTACTTGGGAACTCTTGCTCAGTTTCTTCAAACTCAAAGGATTCCTCAGTGCTTTCATAACTGCTTTCACTACTGTAGTTCTTTTGCTTTTTCAATATTTGTGCACTTTCAGGCATAGAATGCAGAGGCTAAAATAAAATATTTTAACAGTGTTAACTAATTAAAAATGAGAGCAAATCCTGGTGACATGATGAGTTGGCCATCTGAATTCTCCCTTTTCTTTGAGAGTGCAAGAACTAGTTTAGGATCTCCAAGGTGCTCACAACTGTCCAAAGTAACTTGACAAAAAAAAAATTAAAAATCTAATGACTTTTCTAAGACACATTCCTAAGATTGTGGGATTAATCCAGGAGAACTCTCATTTTATAGGTGTGGGACCTGAGGGCTCCAGGAAGGAGCCTAAGATGGTAAAGACAGTACAGGGCAGAGGTAGGCTCTGAACTCTGTCCTCTGCAGTCCTGCTGCTGTCCCACACTGCCTGCACACTCACCCAATGACCCCAAGGAAAGAACTATTTTTAATCATTCTGTGTTTGAGATTTTAGATGAAGAGTCATTTATGAACTGTTGTTGTCAAAGTCTCAAGAAAAAGAGAGTTGAGTGGTTAGAATCAAAGGTGATAAGGGCCAAGACAAAGGAAGAACTTAGGAAGTTAAAAGTATATCTCTGTGAGATGGAACCAGCTCTGCTTTGTATGATGCAGGACTCTCAACTGCAGGCTCAAAGATATGCAATCCTGTGCATCATTAATTAGCAATATTTAAGCACTAGTACACATGCGCATACACATATACAGATTTTTTTTAAAAAGCAGCTGAGAAAGTTGCTATAAACATAGCAATTATAAATTGCTATAAGAGACAACTAAAACAAGCCATCCTGCCCCCTTAGCTTACATGCATCAAGAAAGTATCCCTGATGCATTCAATATATTGTTACTTTTTTAAAAATAAAAAATACAACTACCTTTAAAATATTTTTCAATCTTTAACGTAGTCATAAGTTTGAAGGGTCTTCTGTTAGCTGATGCCCAAGTTTAACACAGATGCTCTTACCATAGTGAAGCAATTCCATTCCCCTTTCCCTATATACTACAGAATAAATGAAGTGGATAATGTGGAAATTAATGTGTTGGGGTGTTTTGTTTTGTTTTGTTTTTTGCAAGGAGGACTCATATTGAAGGGTGTATAGCAAAAATTCCCATTGTCATATTATCATGGTGGAGTAGGTCTCTGCTGAGGGTTACCTGTTTTTAATCTTCCAGTATGACTCATTTTCAACAATTCTAGGTGAAGAAAGAAAGGAGTGGAGATTGGAGAAGGCCTTACTTCAGAAGAATAGGTGAAACCTAGAATAGAATATATTTGTAGCCTGCGTATTTCAAGGATGCACCATATGCTTCCTGTTACCAATGGGAATGATTACTGCAGCTATGTATTCCAACAGGAGCAGTTCCATGTTAAGGGAAAAGGAAGACATTGTAATGTAAGCATAATCTAAGACAAAATTATTGGGCTTGATGGGTATATTGAAATAATGATTGACTATTATAGCTGAGCAGGATGAAAATCCCATTCAAACATAACACTTGGAAATCAAGTTAATAAAAAGCCTGGTCTTTCTGAAGTTTTACCCCAAAGAATATAGGAAGTGGAAATTGCCTTAATACTTTAGGATAACAGCATCTTTTTAATATATTTTTTATAAGTTTTCATCTAACTAAGCACCAACATTAAAATTGTCTTTTAAAAAAAATCAGCTCAGACTAATTCACGATTCTTTGAAAACATTCTATGGTTTCATATACCTTTGTGATCTTTCTGACCCCTACAATTTTTTCATTACCTCTACTCTCTAGAAATTCAACATCTCTCTGAAGTTCATTCAAAAATGGCCTCTCCATGAAGCCTTCTCTGCTGTTCTCCCAACTTATAATGGGCCTCTATCATATTTCACTTATCCTCTGAGTTATATTTATCTTTGTATGTGTCTTATCTCCCACAACAGATTATAAACTTATTAGGGGCAGAGATTCTTATCTATCCTTGCATCTTGCTCAATGTCTAGTATTGGACCTTGTATACAGTAGGGAGCCAAATAGTTTCTGAATGAATATTGACATTAAATATATTTGTCAAACATTTTAACATTATGAAAAACTATATGAGTGGAAAATAGATTAGTATTAACAATAGTTGTTGAGACCAAGAAGACATTTTTCAACAGTATTTCTCCAGAAGAACTAGAGTCCTTAGGCAATCATTAATTTATCCAAACCACCCAGTCTTTAAGATATGATACCAACTCCAAAGTTTTCTCTGGCCTTTAATGGCACACATACTACTCAAACCTTTTATTAAAAAAAAAGGTAAATGGATGGTTAAGCTTTCATCACATTTGTACAACTGAGCCCAATAGACCAACGATATAGTCAAGTGAGAAATGAACCAATACATTCTTCAAATAGTAACAAGGAAGGTAACAATGGCACAAACTCCATCTGTAGCGTAACATAACAGAGGTTCTATGCCAACTGTACACATCATTTTCCATCTTCCTAGATAATATTTCTGTCTTTCTAACACAAGAAAACTCTTTACATAGCCTCTCCTAGTAAAAGCTCCATTCAACCTCAACTTTATAAAATTAGCTCTCATAGCGGAAGACATAATAATTCTCACAACCATCAATTCAATAGTCAACAAATTGCAAAGTCACCCTCAAAACAAAAGGATGCTTTGGAACTCTGTTCCTTGCAAGGACTATGGGTAACAATACAGATTAAAAGCAACAAGGCACTGAAAAAATATACTTCAAGTAACTTCTGAAATACCAATTTCAATCACCCAAAATGCTGCCTTTTTCCATTAACAAAAATAATTGTCTCTCTTCAATTTAAAAGTGTATTGGGTTTGTAAAGGGACGATTAGTTAACATTTAGAAAGGGAAATGGTGATCACAAGAACCAACATGGCTTCATCAAGAATAGGTCATTACAGATGAACTTCATTTTATTTTCTGGCAGAGTTCCTAGCCTGCTAGAGCAAGAAGAAACTGCTGTCTTAGCTTACCTAGATTTTAGCAAAGCAGTTAAACCCCTCAAGGTGTTGTCACAGAAAAATTGGAGAGAAGTGAGCAAGATGATTGTGTTATATATTCAGAACTGGCTAAATGACTGGACCCCAAAAGACATCATTGACAGACATGGCAGAAGTCTACAGCTGAATTCTTCAGGGATATGTGTTTGGCCCTGAAATATTCAATATTTTATCAAGGGCTAAGATAAAGGCACAGATGGTATCCAGCAAATGAGAGAATGATACAAAGCTGAGAGAGAAAGACAGGAAACTAGATGACAGAGTTAGGTTTCAAAAACATCCCAAATAAGTAGAAAAATAATCCTCATCATTGAACCATGAATAAAATTCACAAATACAAGATAGAGAAGGCACAGGCTAATACAGAGTTGGTATTGATATGGTCTAATGTGATGGTACCCTGAATAGTCCAAAACAATCTCATAACTCTTGAGAACTGAATTAGAGAGAATATACATAGCCAGAGGGGATGGATTTTCATAACTTATCTGTGACTCAGACAGAATGATTTAAAAAAATACCTACTTAAAAGGGGGGAATAGTAAGGAGAAGGGAGGATGGATGGGGTGAATTTCATTACATCAAGAGGTACAAAAGACCTATTGTAATTGAGGGGGAAAAGGGAGGAGGTGAGAACCACCAGAATCTCTCTCTCATCAGACTTGGTTTAAAGTTAACTTAGACACACTCAGTTAAGAAAATTATCTTACCTTTTAAGCAATAAATGGGGAAAAGGGGAGGGGGGATGGGGATGGGAAGAAAAAGGGAAACTAACAGAAGGGAGGGAAGAGGGGGAAAAGGGAAAGGGGAAAGAAAGGGGGAGGGGTTGATATAAGAGGGCAAACACACTAAAGGTGGTGGTATTTGGAAACAAAGCACTGGGGAATATGGATAAAGGGGGGAAACGGGGAAAATACAAACAGAAGGAAGATAGCAATAGAGTTAGTAATTATAACTTTGAATGTGAATCGGATGAACTCTCCCTTAAAACATAAGCAAATAGCAGAGTGGATTAAAAACCAGAATACTACAATATGCTGCTTACAAGAAACTCATTTGAAGCAGAGAGATACATATAGAGTAAAGGTAAAAGGTTGGAACAAAATATATTTTGCTTCAGATGAAGTGAAAAAAGCAGGGGTAGAAATCCTTATCTCAGACAAAGCAGCTGCAAAAATAAATAGTGTTAAAAGAAACAAGGAAGGAAACTATATCCTGCTAAAAGGTATCATAGACAATAAAGTAATTTCAATACTAAATATGTATGCACCCAATGAGACAGCATCTAAATTCTTAGAGGAGAAGTTGAAAGAGCTACAGAAAGGCATAGAGAGCAAAACTCTACTAGTGGGAGACCTCAACCTCCTTCTCTCAGATTTATATAAATCTAATAATAAAATAAACAAGAAGGAAATTAAGGATGTAAATAGATTGTTAGAAAACCTAGATATATGATAGACCTATGGAAGAAATTGAATGGGATATAAAGGAATATACGTTTTTTTCCTGTAGTACATGGCATTTACACAAAAATTGACCATGTACTAGGGCATAAAAACCTGATGACCAATTGCAGAAAGGAAGAAAGTAAAAACATCTTTCTCAGATCATAATGCAATAAAAATCATATGCAATACTAGGCCAAGGAGATATAGACCCAGATCTAATTGGAAACTAAATAACCTCATTTTAAATAATGAATGGATCAAGCAACAAATTATAGAAAGGAGTATTTCATCAGAGATAATGACAAAAATGAAACAACATACCAAAACCTAAAACTGAAAGCAAGAAAACTATTGAATTAATAAATAAAACCAAGAGTTGGTTTTATGAAAAAAAAAACAATAAAATTGATAAACTTCTGGTCAATTTGATTTAAAAAAAGAATAAAACAAAATTATTAGTATCATAAATGAAAAAGGTGAACTCACCACCAGTAAATTAAAGTAATAATTCAGAATTATTTTGCCCAACTATATGCCAATAAATTTGACAATCTAAGTGAAATGGATGAGTATTTAAAAAAATATAAGTTGCCCAGATTAAATGAAGAGGAAATTAAAAATCTAAATAAACCTATCTCAGAAAAAGAAATTCAGCAAGCCATTATTGACTTCCCTAAGAAAAAATCTCCAGGGCCTGATAGATTCACAACTGAATTCTATCAAACATTTAAGGAACAATTGATTCCAATTCTATATAAACTCTTTGGAAAAACAAGTGAAGATGGAACTCTACTTAACTCTTTCTATGACACCAATATGGTGCTGATGCCTAAACCAGGAAGAGTTAAAACAGAGAAAGAAAATTATAGACCTATCTCCCTGATGAATATAGATGCAAAAATCTTACCAAAATGATTACAACAAGTTATCACTAGGATAATGCATTATGATCAAGTAGGATTTATCCCAGGAATACATGGTTGATTCAATATTAGGTAAACTGTTAGTATAATTAATTATATCAATAACATACCTATCAGAAATCATATGATCATAACAACAGATGCTGAAAAAAGCTTTGGACAAAATATAGCACCCATTCCTACTAAAAACACTAGAGTGTAGGAATAAATTGTTCCTTAGAATAATAAGCAGTATCTATCTGAAAACATCAACAAGCATTATATGCAATGGGGATAGACTTGAAACATTCCCAATAAGATCAGGGGTGAAACAAGGATGGCCATTATCACCACTACTATTTAATATCATATCAGAGATGTTAGCTTCAGCAATAAGAGAAGAAAAAGAAACTGAAGAAATTAGAATAGGGAAGGAGGACACAAAACCCTCACTCTTTGCAGATAACATGATGGTTTACCTAGAGAATCACAAAAAGTCATCTAAAAAACTACTAGAAATAATTAGTAACTTTAGCAAAGTAGCAGGATATAAAATAAACCCTCATAAATCCTCAACATTTCTATATATGACTAGCAAGATACAGCAGAAAGAGCTAGAAAGAGAAATCCCATTCAAAGTAACCTCAGACAAAATAAAATACCTGGGAGTCTACCTGCTAAGGCAGACTCAAAAGCTTTTTGAAACAATTACAAAACACTTCTCACACAAATAAAATCAGATTTAAATACCTGGGCAAACATCAACTGCTCATGGATAGGTCAATCTGATATAATAAAACCGACAATTCTACCAAAACTAAACTACTTGTTTAGTGCCCTATCAATCAAAATTCCAAAAAAAAATTACTTTAATGAGTTAGAAAAAGTTGTAAGTAAATTTATATGGAGAAATAAAAAGTCAAGAATTTCCAGGGATTCAATGAAAAAAAGTGCAAAAGAAGGTGGCTTAACCTTATCTAAAATTATAAAGCATCGGTCATCAAAACTGTCTGGTATTGGCTAGGAAATAGAGTGGTGGATCAGTGGAATAGACCAGGTGCAATAGCAGAAAATTATTATAGTAATCTACCATTTGATAAACCCAAAGAGTCCAGCTATTGGGATAAAAACTCTCTCTCTGAGAAAAACTGTTCGAAAAATTGGAAGTTAGTATGGAAGAAACTTAGATAAGACCAACACCTCACATCCTATACCAAGATAAGATAAAAAATGGATACAGGATCTAGACATAAAAAGCAATATTATAAACAAACTAAAAAATCAAGGAGTAGTTTATCTGTCAGATCTATGGAAAGGAAGCAGTTTATGAACAAGGAAGAGATGGAAAACATCATTAAAAACAAACTAGATAATTTTGATTACATTAAATTAAAAAGCTTTTGCACAGACAAAACCACTGTAACCAAGATCAAAAGAAATGTAGTAAATTGGGAAACAATTTTTGCAACTAGTATTTCTGACAAAGGACTCATTTCTAAAATATACAGAGAACTAAGTCAAATTTTAAAAAAAGCCATTCCCCAATTGACAAATGGTCAAAGGATATGCAAAGGCAATTTACAGATGAGAAGATCAAAGCAATCCACAGTCATATGAAAAATTGCTCCAAATCATTACCTATTAGAGAAATGCAAATTAAAACATCTCTGAGATATCACATCACACCTCTAAGACTGGTCAATATGACCAGAAAGGGCAATGATCACTGTTGGAAGGGATGCAGGAAATCTGGTACAAGAATACATTGTTGGTAGACCTGTGAACTCAACCAGATTTTCTGGAAAGCAATTTGGAATTGGACAAAAAAAAAGGACAACAAAAATGTGCACACCTCTTGATCCAGCAATATCACTACTAGGTCTATACCCTGAAGAGATTATGAAAAGTGTAAAAACATCACCTGTACAAAAATATTTATAGTAGCCCTGTTTGTGGTGGTAAAGAATTGGAAATTAAGTGAATTTCTTTCAATTGGGGAATGGCTTAACAAACTGTGGTATATGTATGTCATAGAATGTTATTATTCTATTAGAAACCAGGAGAGATGGGAATTCAGGGAAGCCTGGAAGGATTTGCATGAATTGATGTTGAACGAGATGAGCAGAACCAAAAGAACATTGTACACCCTAACAGCAATATGGGGGTGACGATCAACCTTGATGGACTTGCTCATTCCATCAGTGCAACAACCATGGACAATTTGGGGTTATCTGCAATGGAGAAAACCATCTGTATCCAGAGAAAGAATTATGGACTTTGAACAAGGACCAAAGACTATTACCTTCAAATTAGATGAAAAACAGTAATCTTATTATGTAATTTTACTATCTCCTACTTTATTTTTCTTCCTTAAGGATATAATTTCTCTGTCACTACATTCAACTCAGATCAATGTATATCATGGAACCAATGTAAAGACTAACAGAATGCATTCTGTGGGGGGTGGGGAGAGAGAAGCAAGAATGGGGGAAAATTATAAAACTCAAAATAATTAAAATCTTTCTAAAGAAAAATAACAGTACAATAAAGATATAAAACTTTCAAATAAAAGTCTATCATATGAACGAAGGAAACTAGAAGGTAGAACCAAGAACCAAGAACAAAGAAAAGAAGTTTCAGAGAGACCATTTAGGATTGGTGTACAAGTAGATGTTTCATTAGGCAGAGAAAGATGTCTGGATAAATTGTTCTTCCTGGTTCTGCTCACTTCACTCTGCATCAGTTCAAAAAAGCTTTTCTGGGTTTCTCTGAAAATATCCCTTTTATCATTTCTTCTAAATTTTAATATTTTGTTTAATTCCTATACCATAATTTGTTCATCTGTTTCCCAATGGATTGTAATCCCCTTTTAGTTTTTAGCTTTTCCATCATATAAAGAGCCATTATAAATATGATGAAAAATAATTGTTAACATGTTTCTTTTTATCTGCATATATGAAGAAGGTAGAAGAGTGATAATACTTGCTAAATTATAAGAAAGAAAAAAAGAGAAGGCAGAATTAATACATTTGGAGTTGTAGAAATACTCAGAGATGGATATAACCTTTAAAATCCTTTCAAATTCAGAAGCTTGGAGATTTTATGCCCATAACTTGTCTAGCAATGTCTTAAGACGTGAGATGTATTCCTTTGCAACTTATGTAGAGTTATCAGTGACAGAATGCCAAAACTGAGATGGATCTTAAAGATCTGGGAGTTTTCAATTAGTGTTGATTATTATACAACCAAGAATTTCTATTCCAAAATTCAGCAATATTTCCTATGGAGTGAATTCTTTTTCATCAATATAGACCAAATTCCATTTTTCTTCATCCACAAAAAATTTCAATAATGTCAGTTCATAGTAATATTTCTTAGGTCAGAAAGTGGCATTAGTTTAAAGGTGTCTGTACCAAGTATGGGACACAGATAAAACTATATATATATATATATGTATGTATGTATATATCAACAGACTTTGACCTTTCAAAATGTTCCCTCTTCTTTTCCTATAATAATCTCATTCATCAATTTTTCTTTCTACTGCTCATATTCCTAAGTATCTTCCCTACGAATTTGTTATGTGCATATATAATAAACATAATATACACATATACATATACACAGGAGTATATATAATATATATGGAGTAGTGTAATGTAAATAGACAAGATTTCTTATTTATGGGTGCATTTATATATAAATGTATGTATGCATACATTCATGAATGTGTATGTGAATTTATGTATAAAAATCACTTATGAATTATTTCTACAACTTCCCTCAGAAATGGTTACTCAGTCATCTTTTCCTTTTTTAAAATTTATTTTTTACTTCAATTAACAAAACGTACTTTTAGGATATCTTCTGCATGTGTGTTTATGTATGTGTATGTGTACACATAAAATATAATACATGATATAATTATATAGTATAACATTACAATAGATTTATAATTATATTATAAATATATACTATAATAATTCAAATTACATAACAACATGCTTTATAATACAAGTGGTATATTATATGACATCTAATTATCTCCTTCATTCTCTTCTTTTCCTCTGTTGCAAGTCTAGAAGGTGGAGACCAAACTCCTCCCAACCTCCTTTGCCCAACAACAGATCCTGTCACTTTGCATCTGGTTTTATTCTCCCTGGAATACGATGCTCTCTGGTGCTCCCTTACCCCTCTGATATCTCTGCCTCCATTTGCAGAGTGTCTGTCTATTAGAATGTAAGCTCCTTGAGGACAGGAGCTGCCTTTCTTTTTAACTAGATCCCCTACTCTCAGCCTCCTGTGACCCAGGAGGTGCTTAATAAATGTCTTTTTTTTGCTGGATAGCCTATAATACATGCTGATGTACACATAAGCAAATATGTTATGTGTGTGTACATGAATGTATCTATATACATATACACACACATTTATGTGTATGTGTATATATATATATATATATATATATGGATGGAGATGAGAGAGTTCCAGATGTATGCTTACAACACATACTTTGGGGAGGCCTCATACAGATGCATATATGTGCACGTCAAATCCTGGTGGAATTTGAATTTGAAACCTTAAAAGCTCCACATATACTACAGCTCCATGCATGTCAGTGGGTGTAGATAAAAACACAGGAAAAAGGAGAGTGCATGTCTCAGAAATGTCTCCATCTCTCTACTTTCTCTCCTTTTAGGTTCAACAATGCCATCTTTCCCACCCTCTGGCCAGTCTCCAGCTCCAAATTCACCTCCAAATTCAACCCTATCCCCAAACAATCAGGCCATAGTCTTAACTGATAGAAGCCAGGACCATCAAGCAAGGCTCTCCCTCCAGAGGACCCCCAGTGGGGATGGCTGCAATGGAGGCCAGGAAGGGAGCAGGTATTGGGATGGAGAAGGATGTTTGTCCCAAGATGTCTCAGTGTACCCCACTGCTGACTGACCCAGTTAGGATAATGCCAGGCCCAGAAAGAGAAGGAAGAGCCTACAGATGCTGTGTCATTACAAACTCATGGGTCAAAAGCATCACTCCCAGAAACTGCCGCTGATCCAGGATTTCTCATTCTAGGGCACAGACTGATGATGTCGTGCTAAACATGGCAAGGCTGGTAGGAGATGTTGCACAATCTAGCAGCAGTTACCTTTAACCCAAAGCAGAAGAGAACATACCTTGGGGCCTCGAGGCCTAGCAGCTTTTCCCATTAACTTCTCATCATCTATTTCACACTGTTCCAGAAGGTCCAAGATATCTTCTTCCTGAAAACGCAAATTGAATCAATCATTCATGAATTCGTGGATACTTCTTACTCAAGAATATTCCAGGGATTTCTGAGATTATTTTCTAAATCTGATGGTTTGTTCTAAAGAAAAAGGCAAAGAAAGGCCCTAGAAGTCTACAGGTGAAGAACATTTTGCTAAAATTTCGAACCAAAGCCAGCACATATGTGAAATACATCACACATTGGGTTAAGAGGTAAGGGAATCATCGTCTTTTCAGTAGCATTCTATTTGAAACATACATTTACTTCAATTAATTAAATCAGCCCGATAATTTTATTTTATTAATTTTTTTAGAAAAAGTAGCACAAAACAAAAGCCTGGCAGTTCACCCCCATTTTTCCCGTTCACAATTTTCATAAACTATTTTTTACATTAGATATCCCATCAGATGGCAGTAAGCCCCAACCGCCTGCAGATTCTTGTTGTCTAGTGGCTTCTCTTCAGGCCAGGCTAACCTCAGGTCCTGGGCTAACTAGCACACCTGAACTAGACAGTTTTTTTTTAAATTTTACAATAGCATCTTTAGAAACTTCATGAAATGTTTTCATTTCTAGTAAGACCAGTCCACAAGTGGATTGAGAGTCTTCTTTACTGTGCTCCAATAATCCAGCTTCTTCCAACATGATATTTTCTGAAGACAGGAGGAAAAATCATCAGAACATACAACGAGGCGCAGGCTGTGGGCATAGCAGAGAAACAGTAATAATCTGAGTTATCAACATCAAGAGAGGCTGAGTGATGGATTGTTCTGTGTGTTATCGCGTTGACCCACTGATTACGATAGAACCCCACTATTAAAAAATGATTTGCTATGGACAGTGCTCCTCTGGTGTGGACTGATGGAATCTGGGTGTCCCATTCAAGAAGATTGGATTGTTGTAATATGCAGGGGACTTGTTAGAAAGTTCCATGTATGGGATGACCCACAAGGTAAACTCTAAGAACAACAATATACAGAGGTCTCATAGTGGTTTGAGAAAGGAAAAAAAGGACAAATTTAAAAAGGAACTTTTCTTTCTTGGAACAATTTCTCCAATGGGTGACTATAAGCTTTAGATGTCAATGAATGGGGCACTCCTAAGTTCTGTTCTTACACCTATTTTTTTCTCCTCCAAGAGATACAACTCTTCCAAAATAAAATCTATGTCAACCACTCTAGATTTTTTAAAAATATATATTTTTTTTTGTGGAGGGAAGATTTTAAAGAGCTCATATAGCCCTAAAAGTGGTTGAAATTGAAATACCCTTCCCCAAATTGAAATAATCCTTTATTTCTCTAACTCCTTTATTTCTCTAACTTCTAATATAATTAACAATTCTACATCTCCTCCTTGGGCTGGGCCCAAATAGACCCTTTTACATATTTTTGAGTAAAATCATGTGATAATCAGTTTTAAAAAGTACTTTACTTTTTTTCCTTTTTAAAATCAAAATGATGAGACCATGTCAATCTTCTACAGGACAGGAGTTTGACATGGAGGAAAGTGAGGTATCCCATTTTATCTCAAATGTGTGTCACTTTTGTAAATAAATGCTGCTCACAAGAGATTGAGTCAAGAAAATGGGCAGGAGGCTCATCACTAAACATATAACTGACATTTAAAAAAATTTTTTTAAAGTATCTAACAAAGTACTCACAGGGGTCAACAGTGTCATCTCTATAAATGAAATAAGATTCAGAGCTGGAAAGATCCAAGATACCATCTAATAATATGCTCATTTTAGAGGTAAAAAAAAGTAAGGCCTAATACTCACACAGGTGGTATCAAAGGAGAAAATGTACTTTTCTTTTATAAATATTTGTATGTGATACAACTTCATAAAATAATTCAATATGCTGAAAAATCCTTGAAATGAGAAGTACTTCTGTGAATTTTGTGATGTGGTCCTATTTTTCACTAAGACTGAATAAAAAACATTGTTATACTTTTATCTACTCAGAATGTAAACTGAAAACAGAAAGGGAATATAATATTCATTGTCATTATTCAAATTCTGAGGGTCTCAAGTCTGAGTTTTAAAGATTTCCTATTCTAGTAAATTTATGCCAAGTTTAAACTAATTTAAAAAAATCAAAACACAGGGGGTATGTGTGTGTGAACATGCACTATTTGTTCTTAATAAAAATGAAAATACCAATATAACATTAATTGTATATTTCTAAGATCTGGTGATTTCACTCATTTTCTGTAATCACCTCAAAGGGGGTCTTGGGATAAATCACTCCTAATTTAGTCTGGCTTCAGGAGTACTAAGTGGGTACAATTTGAGCTACAAAGACAATTAAAACTTTCTTAGAACTAGAGATGGCCCATATTTGTAGAATTTATGCTTAGACTTTTTCTGAGCCTCAGAGGAAGGTAGACTATGAGGCCTTTTTCAGTTATAAACTTCTGAATCAATGAGATAATTTAGCCAAGTTGTCTACAGAATAACAGTAGTTAAGAGGTAAAATCACTAAGTCCAAATGAAGGACAAGGAATTTTCCCCATGCCTAGGGTGTTTGTCCTGACTTATCAAGTACAGACTAACTTAAGAGCAAGAATTAACCAGACAATTTCTAAGTTTTCAGCTTTCATATAAACTTGGTTTTACCAACAAAATGTGCAAGTTTCCCTAAATTGAGAATTCTTGTGGTCTGGTGAAAGGGTGAAAAAAAAGAGATTAAAAATTCCAAGCTAAAAGAAGGAGGCTTAAGGTCTTCACCATTAAATGTGAAAAATTATTTTCTGCTTTTCTTAATTTAAATAGAGAAAATTACAGTTGAGATCATAGGAAGAAACAATCCCCCACACACACACACAAAAACCTACTTCCTAAGCTGCCAATGATGCCAGCTCCTGATAAAGTGTCATCAGAGGGCATGTGTGTGCATTTGGGTCTGGAAAGAACATAACCCACAACCTTTTCAAACAGGAGTATAGTGTGTATGAATTCTTTCCTTTGGCAACAATTTATGGCCCCAATCTTTTGTCCAGCAAAGTTCTGACACATTTCCATTTAAAAATAAGAGTTTGAGAGATGACTTGCTAGATGAGAAATACACAAGAATAACAGTACCTTATAAAGGTTTACTTGGCTTCATTTGTCGGTCATATTTAAAGAAGACACAGTCTTACCTTCATTCTTTTTAAAGGATTATTCAATTCTCGCTGAAATAAAGATGATCTTCCCGAAAGAAATGTCTGAAAGGCAGTGGCCAATAAATGCTCATATTTTTCAAGTAATGATTTGTCTTCAGGAGGATAAATTCGCCTGCAATAATAGCAGACACACATGCTAAAAAGAAGCCTCCTTCTATATAATGTAGCCACTGAAATAGTATCTGGATAATTACCATCAAATACTATGACTCAATGAAAACAGAAAGCATTTTTAACTAGCAACCCCTTAATCAAGAATATTCAGGAACTAACAAAATGCCCAACCTGTATGAAATGTTTACTAACTACTTCAACTTCTTATGCAAGAAAATCATAAAGGATATTTAAAAGGTAAGGAAAAAGAATGTTAGGAGCTCTGTTAACAGTTTGGGGAAAAGTATGACACCAAAGTAATATTGTTAACTATTTGTTACTACAAGTTTCTGACTGCTGTAAAAAAAAGCTTTGAAAGATTTGTTCATAAATCCTTTCAAAGGCAATGAATGTTTACCAGTCTACTGGGGGAAATAAGCAATCTTAAACAATGAAGGAAGAGAGACTTTTTCTTTTAGGTACCTTTATACTATTCTCACCATTACTTTCCACAATATTATGATGTGAGCTCTTGATTAACAATAATAAACTGAGCCTGGATCTCCTTCACAGACGAGATGACTGGAGATTCTAGATAATAATACAGATAATTTCAGAAAAAAAATTTTAAAAATAAGTCCTTCAGGAGGCTTCACTGAGAATGAGTCATAATTCATTCTATTAGCCTGTCCTTTTAAAATAGAGAGCAAGCTCCATCTAAGCTTCCTTATTTTGTTATGATCAAGCTCATAATTCTTGTCACAGTGGCATGAATTTTCTGGCACACAATACGGTCTCTCTCTAGACTGGTGGTAACAAGGGATACATTATCTGAACTAGATGTTTTGAGTATGCAAAATGAAGAAGAAACTTGAGTTAGGTAATCAGGACAAAGCCAAAGTTATACAATGTCTGAAATGGAGCAATGGCAACAAGAATGGAAAGAAAATGGCATGCATAAGATTTCAAATAATAATTTTACATTTTTAAATTTTAAACCAAACTGTAAATAATCAAGCACTAAATGATCAAGCCCACAAACAAATGTTTGAGGGCCCACTAGGGACAACACATAGGTTATATGCTAGAGTGCAGATCCAAGGTGATTTAGAGACAAAAGAATTCAACCTAGAGGAAAACTCACATGAAGGAGGAGGCTTGAAATCAGCCTCAAAAAAGACATGGGATTGGGAGTCATGGAGCAGAGTCAGAAAGGAAGGAGAATTGCAGGAGCAAAGGCACAGAGGTGAAGAGAAACAGATTATTATTATTATTACAGAAAAACAACAAGATTCTTTTCAATGTGTCCATATGTGTTGGAAAATAGAAAACAGTCAGGCCAGGAAATGCCTTGAATATGAAGGCAGCAAAGAATCACGGCTAGAACACTGGACCCAATGCCCCACAGCTCCAGATCTGTAGTTGTGTTGTCTCTGGTTAAAGACACCAGTGCACTCTGTGCGCAGATTCCTCACATGCAAAATGAATGCAGCTGCACTGGATGACCTGCCAGGTCTATTCCAGATCTAAATCTGAGTCTATGACTTCCCCAAAGAGGTAAAACTGAACATCTTTAAGCTCTGGAGAAATCTAATGTGCAAAATGGATTGAAGGTTGAGAGAGACTAGAGAGTTAGCAATCAGAATAAAGGGATTAGGTGCTAGAATAATAATGCAAAGAAGGATGGAGAGCAAGAGATGAATACAAGAGATCCAATGAAAGAAAAGTCCAAATTTGGCCAATGACCAAAATACTGGTGATGGAGTTTGGGGAGGAGCCATAGGAGGCCACTGTGCTATTGAGACAAAATAATGACACTACTGATTCTAACATGGGTAGCTAGGTGTGGACAAGAGCACTGAACTTTGAGTCAGGAAGCCCCAAGTTCAAATCCACCCTCAGACATGTGTGGATGACCTGTGCAGCCCTGACCATGTCATACCTCCCCATCCTCCCATCCAAAAAACTCCAGTGGCTTCCTCTATCCTTGAGAAGCAAATACAAAATGATCTTTGCCATTCAAAGTCCTTTAAAATCTAACCCCTTCCTACCTTTCAAAATTCTCAGACTTCAATCTCCACCTGGCAGTTACATAAATAGAACACTCCATCTCTTGGCTCTAGACATTTATTCTGACTGTCCCCTATGCCTAGAATCTTCTTCCTCCACTATTGTATATACTGACCTCCTGGGCTTAGTTACTTAATATCCTGTCTTTTCCAAGAAGAGTTTTCCAACCTCTCTTAATTCTATTACATTATCTCTATTAATTATTCTCTATTTATCCTGTAAATAGCTCCTCTGCATGTTTTTTTTATCTGTTAGAATGCAAGCTTGTTGAGGTAAATGTCTGTCTTTTGACTCTCTTTATATCTCTAACAATTGGCAGCATGTGGTACCTAACAGGCTACTGACTGGTTGAACCTGGCCATGTAACTTTTGCTCTGGCTACCTCAGTATCCTCATTTGTCAAATAAGGATGATAATAAATCCTATCTGAGAATAATGTTTCTAAAGGCCTTTGTAATTCCTCAAGTTCTCTATAAATGCTTTTTATTATAATTATTAGAAGAAAGGAAATTGGGGTTGAGTTTGTGGAAGATGATGAAGAGTTCAGTGTAAATCCTTTAAAATATGATAATGAGATAGTCAGAAAGTCTATGGAAGTGACTGCAAATACAGAATTTGAAATCAAGTATGAGGTCAGAATTAGGGAAAATGGTGAGATTTTCTGCGTACAGAACCATTAGATGAAGGTACAAGAATAGATGAGCTCTCTAAGAGAAGAATGTGCTGTGATGGAAATAGCCAGGAAACAACCAGAAATTTGTAAACAGGGCAAGTTTTATTGTGTCCCAAGGCATGAATTTTGAGGGATAGCCAAAAGGTACAGTGGAAGAATAGTTAAAAAGGTGGTGAATAAGTAAAGAATGTCAATGAAAGAAGAGGGAGGGGATTCAATGGGTAAACTATAAAAGAGAGATCAAAGAAAATGAAGACTTAGAAATAGGCCATTTAATTTCCAGAATCAGTCTAATGAAGATAGAGACAGAAACAGAGTAGTAAGAGAAGAAAATCTTTTCTCTACATCTCAAAACCCTTGATATAATCACCCATTCCTTCCTCCCTCACGCCAGCCCTCTTACAAAGAGGTGACCCTTTTCACCAAGAACCCTGGTAAGCAACAGTTTTATTCTATCCTCCTATCTTCTCCATCAAACTGAACCCATTTCAGTAATCCTTTCTATCTTCCCCATAAAATGGGACTCTCTCTCCTCCTGAAAAAGCCTGAAAGATCCTGCCATTCCTTCAAGTTACAGTCTTCTATCTCTTCTCATTTTCATAGCCAACCTCCTGGAAAAAGCTATCTACAAGGGTTTCCTTGATTTTTCTCCTCTCACTCATTTCTTAACCTTCCTACAGTCTACATTTCAACCTCACTCAACTGAAACTCTCCAAACTTAACATTTTTCCTAATGATTTTTCTAATCACCAAATCTTATAACTTCTTAACCACTAATACTTACCTTAGAATTATGTTTCCTCTTAATTCTGATACCCTCCTTGTCTCACTGATCCTCTCATGGCACTCAGTTTTCATGGCACTGCTCTCTCTCAGGCCTCTTCCTATCTGCTGAACTCTCTCCTTAGCCTCCTTTGCTAATGCAGCATCTATAGCATCTTCCCTAAACATGAATATACCACAAGGCTTTGAACTGGGCCTTCTTTTAATTCCACTCTATATTTCTATGCAGATGATTCTGGTCTATATACCCAAGCTACAGTCTTTCTCCTGAGGTCCAGAGGAACATCTGTACTGAATTTCAAATTCAAAATGTCCAAGATATAAGGCATTATCTTCCCACCACCCCACCCCCATCCTACCTCTCTTTTTTTCTCACAAGGACTTCACCATCCTTTCAGACATCCATGTTGGCAGCCTCCAACTGTGTCTCAATTCTTCATTCTCTACCACACCCCCTCTTAGAATGCTTTGTTTCCTACAAAACTCAATTAAAATTCACTTCTACATAAACTTTTCTAATTTTTCTCTAGAAACTGCTACCATTGCTCCAAAAAATGACATCATATTTGGAAAGAGTTTGGGGATAACTGGAAGAGAAAAAAAAAGGTTGACAATTCAATTCAATTCAAGTATGTATGAAGCCCCAACTCTAAGTAAGGATGACAGTAAGGATGTTCTCCTGAGGAGAACAATGAACCAAGATACAAAAGACATTAAGATTAATTTTAAGGTGTTTTTCCCCCTCTATAAAATCTATTGTGACAACAGAAGGTAAAAATTCATAGTAATAAAGTGAAATTACAAAGAGGAAGATTTTGGCTGAAAAGAAAAGGAAAACTTTTCTAACAGAATTATATAAATGTCAAACAGACTGTTTTAGGAAGTAGTAGGATTCCCCTATGCTTAACTGGAAGAGGGTAGGAGATAGAAGAAAGAGATGACAAAATAGTTGATAATAAGAGTTTATCTGTAATAAAAGCAGAATTTATCAGAATCATGTGGCAGAAGACTCTAGGGATTTAGATGAGGAATCAATAATCAATCAAAAAGTGGAATGGTTGGTTCATATCACCTATCTACGCTGGATTTAATTAATAAATGCTCACCACTCTGCTATATTTTGCTCATTAAAGCAAAAACTTGTTAACATGGAAAGTATTATTTTTATATAATAATTTTGGATCTTTATGAAAATATATTATCATTATTTAAAATGCTTATTATTTATTTTAGAAGGAAGTTTTAACTGAGTAACATTCCATACATACCTGGTAGAGAAATGAAAAGAAAAACCTAAAAATAATAAAAAAATCAAGAAAGAAAATAGTTGATTGTATCTTTCACAATATATCTCCTTAAGTGTGTACTAAGTAGAAGTAGTGATCCCATGGTTTACATGTGGTAAAGACTAAGGTGAACTAGTAAATGCACAGCACCACTTCATGAACTCATCCTTAGGGCAGTCCCAGAACACATCCCAGCAACAACACAAAGGCCATGCTGGGGTCTTCACCAACCTGGGCTAGGGGATGGCTGTCCAAGGCCTACCATGACAACAGCCAACATTCAGAAGGCATTTTAAGAATTTTGGAGCACTCTCTGCAGACCCTCTCCCACTGCCCCTCATCCCTGCCACTCCTCCGCCCCACTCTCACAACAGCCCTACAGGGGCAGAGGCACCTAAAATGAAGCTCAAGAGAGACATCATGGCCTACTTTTGCACACACAGATAGCAAGTCCTGGAGGTCAAACCTGAACTCAAATCTTGTGACACCAACATCAGAGCTCCTTCCACTACCACAATGCCTCTGGCCTGTTCCCTAACAATCATATGAATAGGCTTGGATGTCCCGAGCCAGAGTGGACTCGGGATGGTTGTCGCAGAGGCCGAGACAAGGCGCCCTTCAAGGCCACACTGTCGTTAAGCGGCAGAAACAGAATTTGAATGAGGCTTAATAAGGCCAGTTTTATTCATTATATTTCCAGCAGACATACTGAAGGACAAAAGCAAGCTGGCGCTATTTTATATTTATGGTTACCTAGGAAAAACTCAACCCAGATTGTAAATAACATCAAAGTCCTCAAGCAAATCTGCAGTTACATACTGAAAAGTATGCAAAACAATCTATAAACCACTTTAGTGAGTCGACCCAGAATCAGAGTTGGCAAAGACTTTGGGGGGAGTTGAGCATCCCTCTGGGACTGCCAATGGGGAACTGGGCCTGGACTCGGGGAGACCTCAGGTCAAACTTTGCTTCAGACATTTAATTGCTGTGTGACCCTGGTCAAGTCATTTTACCTGTCTGCCTCAGTATCCTCCTCTGTGAAGAAGGAAGGACATCAGTAGCTTTTTTACAGGGTGGTTGTGAGGATCAAGTGAGATCATACTAGTGCTCCTCCTACATGGTCCCATTACATGACTGACCATTTGGCTTCTGTCCAGAGACTTCCACTAAGTCAACCCACTTGGCTTTGGGACAGCTCAGAAGGGGACAAAGGTTCACTTTCAGGTGCCTCCCTCTCTTTTATCTTTTGGTCCAAAGACAAGCAAGCCCAAGTCTAATCTGTTCTAGTCTGTTATGAGTAACGCATCTTAAACTGATACAACAATGAACAGATTCTTGCCAAAGCCCTTGTGTATAAATGGGTGTTAGCTAGAAAAGTCCGTAATAAAGGGGGGACTGACAAATGCATATTCTGCCTGCCTAGACAAAGAAGAGTCTGGAAGCCTGAGACAAAGATTATTTTTAGCCTTTTCAGAGGAGGCATCACCTGAGCTGGAGTTTGAAGAGAAAAATCCCCATTCAGAAAAGTGGTCCCCAACCTACTGTCAACTCCCCAAGAAAGAACACAGTAAAATTTTAAAGCACTGTGTCCCTACCTAGAATCTAGTACTCGCCACATGGTAGGTACTGAACTGAAAATTCCCAACTAATGGGATCAAAAATGATCCTATGGAAGTAAGGTGGGGATGGGAAGAAAAGAGTCGTGGATGGCTCTATGAACCCAGATGTCTTAGTCTGAAAAATCACTGTCCTTGGTTCAGAAAATGGAAGTAAAAATCTTCATTTTCTGTTCTCATAATCTCTCTCTCCTCTCCTCTACCCCAAGAGTCTTAAGCAATGGTCTTCTCCCTTTATTAGATTGCCTCTTGCTTCATCTCATGTGTGTTAAAAAGCCTCTTTTCTTGTCCTTGGTATTTTCCAGAAACCATGGCTCACTCGAATTTTCATTTTCTTAGTAATCCTCCTCCAATTTGTCTTCCTTGTCATTTACCTGGTCTTCCAGAATCCCCCCAGCCCCTTCCCTAAGCAGACAGAATATGTATTTGTCAGTCCCCCCTTACTTACGACTCTTCTAGCTGACATCCATTTGTTTTATCATCAGGCTCTGTTATAAGGATGACCTAAGTTCTAGTCTGTTATGAGTAAGGCATCTTAAACTGATACAACAATGAACAGATTCTTGCCAAAGCCCTTGTGTATAAATGATGGTGGTAGGAGCTATCAACAATTATTTGCAAGATATTCCTGCAGATGAATTCTCAACCTGCAGAGTTTCCATCACCTCAGGAATCATGCTAACCTTTGTTCTCTCTATTTTTGGAGACTTTCTTGATCCTTCAGTCTCTCTCACTGGGAAGGTCTTAAATATTTTCTATTACATCCCTAATTCATTTTTTATCCTTTACCTTCATCCCTTGTGTGGCTGCTATCTTAGTTGAGGTTCTCAGCATCTCTCACAATTAATTGCTTTCTTACTGGTCTCTCAACCTCCTGCCTCTGGGCTCTTCCTTTTCCAATCTACATTCTATCAAGTTGGCCAAGTGTTGTACCTAAAGCACAGATTATCACTTCTCTGGTCAAGATGCTTCAATGGCTCCCTATCACCTGTAAGCCATATATAACCTTCTTTCTATTTGGCCTTTAAAACCTTTCACAATATGATCATAGACTACCTTTCCAAATGTATTGCTTATTACCACTCATTTTATATATTATAGGCCTTATCATTGTTCTTCACACAAATATTCCATTACCCATCTCTTTGCATATGCTATCCCCCATATCTAAAAAGGACTCCCTCTTTCTCTCTACCTCTTAGAATACCTCCATGTCTTCAAATTCAACTCCAGCACCATGTTCTACCATAGTTCTGATTCTTCCAGTATCCAGCAGCACCCCTTTTGCCAACCCCCAAAAGAATCACCTTAGCTCAAGGAATCATCATTCTTGAGTCGTAAGGGACATCCGAGTTCCCCGGAACAACACCCTTGTCAGCAGGTGATTTACCCAAGGACAGGCCAGCAATCAGCATCAAAGTGGACACTGAGTCCATAACCTCAAACTTCTGAGCCAGCTGTCATCTCACCTTTCTACTGCCTCTGCATGTGCTCTTCTCTGACAGAGAATCAGACATAAGTGATAGAATCAAAAGACCAAGACCTGAGAATCAGAAAGCAGCTCCTGCAACATCACTTCTGTCCTATGGTAAGCTCCCTGAAGGTCAGCCTTTTCATTGCTGCTTCTGTAGCCTCAGGGTTTGGATATATGCCTCTGCCTCTGTTTGAGGGCCAGCAGCTAGTAGCACTGGAGACTTAACAAACACAACTCAGAAGTTTTCTTGTCCCCATGACTCCAGTCAGTTGTCCAGAGCAAGAGCTCAGAGCTGGGATCATGATCAAAGCCTAACTCAACTTCCCAGGTCATCGAGGGAGGGCCCTGTCTGCTCCCCCATCCTCTCCAGAACCTTCCCTGTACAAGCTGTCCCTCTCCCCACCAGGAGATGCAGCAAGGTGGAGAGGAAAGACAGTTGGACTTGGGCACCAGGAGCACTGACTTCAAGGCCTCATTCAGCCACTACTGATGCATAGCCTTGGACAACTGCCTCCTTCTCTATAAAAAAGGAATGATAACACACTCACAGAATGTCATCATTGTTAGCAAGCATGATACTTCAGCTCAAGGAGCTCTCATCCCTTTCTTGCTTCAACTTTCTTCTCTCTCAGTAGTGGCTAGACTTCTTCCTTATCCTTCCCCCTCCTCCCTACCATCCTATCTTGCCACCCAGTAATCAAGACTCAATCTCCAGAGGCTGCCCCATTCCCCACCAAGCAGAGGATAGGGAAAGATCAGAAGTTCTCACTTTATCCTTAAGCTCCATGGGTGTTATCAGTCAGATCATGCCCAAGCCAACTTCATTCACCTCCGGGTGAAACCCTCAGTCACTGAGGCCCATCATCCCTTATCATCCCGACTGAGCAGAACACTGTGGCTGGTCCTTGGGGGCAAGAAAGGCCAGTCACTGAACTCCTTTCTTTTCCCCTCATTCTTGCAGAGAGAGAGAGAGCTGTATGTAGCTCTGTACTGGCTCTCTGCAGCAAGGGACACAGCAAAAGACCCCTCCTCACAAAGGGCTGTCCCTGCTTGGCCCTAGCACATCAGTCCCAGGGGCTGTCATGATTCATTTAGAAGTTGTACAAAGCTCAGTTGCACCACCACTGGTTCTCAAGAACCAAACCATCAAGCTGTTTGGGTTCTCTGTGGGAGCAGAGGGATCAACATGGAAGCACAGGTAAATGTCTAAGCTGCCCTTCAGCAAGTTTTTACAAAGGTGGCCCAAAGGAAAAAAACAAGGCCAAGGCAAAACATACTTTACCTGTAAAAGCACAATACCAAGTCTAGGGAGCTCTAGGTTATTCAGCCTACCAATTTCATCTCCCTCTGGTCTCAGCTGTTAGCTATGGGAACATACATTGTCTCCACCAAGTTGTTAACCTTGCCCATCTGAGGGACTCAAGGGAGGCCTGGCCTCCCCCTTCCTTTCATTTTCCACCTCTTATCCTAAGGTAATTCAGCTGAGATCTACAAGGACTCTGTTGTCCCAGGTGGGTCCTCCCTCTTTGGGAGATTTTTGGGAGGACACAGATACATCAGAAATGATGAAGGGGTGAAGTCTGTGACTTGTATAGGTGGAAGCCATATAGTATTCAAGAAGAAGGCTCTGACAAAAGGACCTGTACTTCTGTGAAGCTTTTAAATAAAGCTAGAATTGGAAATTGAAACAATGAACATGATAAAAACCAAGGCATCAGAATCAAAAGACAGCTCCTCAACTCGGTTCTATCAAACATTTTTCAGTTATTCAGTCCTACAAAACATAAACCTCACATATTTTAATTACAGCACTTCTGTCTGAGTGAAGAGAGGGTCACAATCAAAGCCTTTTCCATTTTGGGGTCTCATTTTCCTCATCTTAAAAATGAGGGGTTTGGCCTAAATGACCTCTGAGAGCTCTTCAGGCTCTCAGTGTAAGACACAATGGTGAGTGACCAGCCATACACTGTCCATCCACCCCTCCCCCAGCCTGAATCTTGCCCCAGGCCAAATTAAGCCTCATGTAATCAAATAAAGACCAGAGAGGAAAGAGTCAGTGGGAAAGCTGACACAGGACCCTCTGATTCCTGCATACGGCAAAATGTTACTATCCCAATTCAAGAATACTTTCAGGTTCCCAGGTAACTTAAAGGAGATAAAATTTTTAAAAAGGTACTTTTGGACTAAATATGAAATTAAGAATTTGAAAAATGAACCAGGAAAAAAAGACAACCCCCCTTCCCCCAAAAAGGCTAAAGTTCCCTGACTTTGTCCTGCCTGGAGACCGAGGTAGAGGCCTGGCCCAGAACTGTCACTTTATATATGTCTGCCGATAGCTTAACGAGTCTTTCCATCACCCAAGAAATCAGAAGGTAGTGTTACCTGTAGTTCCCCATGTGACGATTTTCATGCTCTTCTTTGGATACCTGCCTACGAACCTGGGCAAGTCTCTCTTTCTAGAAATTAAGAAATGTCACAAATGAAAGTTGACATGGCATGTTCAATAGGAGGTTGAGGGGGTGTCAGATGTTTGTTAAAGCTTATCATACCAACTCCTCTCTCCTTCTCTCAAGACGATGTCGCTGTTTTTCCCAGTCTGAAGAGCCTGGTGAGAGCCTTTTCACTGCTCCTTGACCATAAAGTCTCTTCTGAGCTTCTGCTTTTTGTTTAGCCAAGTTTCTCCTTTTATCACTTGTTCTACAATATGAAGGACATGGACAGTTAGTAGAATTAAAGGTGGTGAGATGATGTTTTCATCATATTTAGGTCTGTCAAGGAATGGGAGTCACATAAATAAGATTTGTTTCTCATGAACTGGTTGAACATCACCTTAAGTCCCTTTTTGGACAAGACACATCTGCACCAATTATAATTATTCCTATCATGATGCTTTCTAGTGTTGCCACCCACACACAGTCCAGTGTCTTCAAGAAAAAAGAATATCATTCCTACTTGTTTGTATGAACTGGGACAAGTCACTTACCCTCTGCGAGTGTCAGTCTCCTCATTGGTAAAATGACTAGATAGAACTAGATGATCTTTGATCTAGGATGCTATAGTCAAGATTTCACATTCAGTGACCAGTCACACAATGCCCCACTGTGCTGAGTTGCCACCCACCCTCCCACCTCCACCTCCCTTTCACTTTTTAGTACTTGTGAAAGCCCAAAATAAATGTAACCATGTCCAGAAAGTCTGTTTCACTGACCCCCTGGCTAATGATCTCCATCTATCCCACATGTCAAACTTCATACATCATCTCATTTTTACCTCTCCTCTGCATTCATTTATTATATATTTATTATAGTTATGCTATCATCAGTAGGCTGCTAGACCTGGAGTCAAGAAGACCCATGATCACATCTTGTGTCAAATCCTCATCAGCTCTATGACCCAAACAAGTACATCTTTCTAAACCTCTGTTTTCACATTTGCAAAATAGGGACCATAATATGAGTGCCAGCTTCTTGGGGCTGCTGTGAGGACCAAAGAAGAGAAACCACTTTATTGCCTGAGAAGGCTGTATGAAGGTCATTTAGTTTTGGTTGTGGGGGTGATTGGGGGTACATATGCACATGTATGGGGGTGCATATGCATGTGTGTATATTCAGTGGAAATACATACCTGCAATTCTCCTGGTTCAAGCAAAACTAACTCCTTGTACAGATCCTACAACTTAACAGTCCTAGAGAGAAGATCCACTGACTGGCCCAGGGTCGACAAACTAGGATGGATCTGGGTGAGGACTCAAACCCAGTGCCAATAGCTGCTACTGTTTGTCATTCAGGTTGCTGTCCAGCCCTCCGCCATGCTGGAGGTTCCAGAGCATGTCTTTATCAGCATTCTCTATGATGGATATGGGACTGTGCACAGGCCCCTCATACAGCAAGCCCCCAACAAGCATGTGTTTTATTAGAAATAAGGGTGAAAGTAAATGTATTTCCCAAAAGGGGAAGGAGATGGGAATTCTTTGTATGTCAACAACTCTGAAGAGGGAAAACTCAGATGCAGACAAGAAATCAAGTAAATGCCAGAACAATGCACAATGAACATCCACAATGGGGTTTTGTAAGGGGTCTATCTTCCCAAAGTATGTAGAGCTCACCCATAGGGATTACTCTAGCTCCTTAATTATAAAAACAGAATTGGAATCCAAAGTGACCATGTAGTCACTATGTAGCTTTGGGGTTCTGTGCTTGTCAGTGTGGTATCCCAGCTTCAAGAGAAGTTGCAGCCTGCCCAGTAAGAGTTGGGCTCCATAGTTCATAAAGGGATGCCCATCAGCCCTGCTGGAAAGGCCTGGGGCATGTTATTGTAGCAGGAGCAAGCACTGAGGCACAGTTTTACCTTGACCAGGATGATGTGTAGAACTGGATGATGTAATGCTATGGCAAATGAAGAGCTCTACAACAGTTCAGGGCTAAGGGAGAGATGGGTGGCAGTCTATCATGTCAAGAAATTCTAAACCAATAATAAAGTAAGGAGAACAGTCAACTTCCCTTCACCCCCCCCCCCAAACACTGTATTCCAAAGGGCTACAAATAGCCAGCCAAGAGGCAGAAATATTGAAGACTGGAGGGAATCAGGCAACAAATCAATTGTTCAAACAGAAAGGAAAATGTAAGCATATTGCTGGGTCAAGTATAGATGGTTCTGAATGAATGAAAACCCACTCAGTTTAAAACTCTGAATCAGACCCGATGATGTTCATCCTTCATTCTCAAAGAAGACCGTGACATCATGAAGGTGATGCCATGAAAAGCATGTGAACTGGATTTGAGTGTGGGGTTGCTGTGCTAAGTCACTAGTCTCACTTTCTCCTCCAGAGTCATCTGGGTCCAGTGGCTAGATATGAATCAGGACCATTGGGGATGACATGGATGTGAGGCAATCAGGGTAAAGTAACCTGTCCAAGGTCACACAGTCAGTGGTGTCTGAGGCCACATTTGAACTCAGGTCCTGCTGACTCCAGGTCTGGTACTCTATCCACTGCACCCCCTAGGATCAGACCTATCTGACTTGATTAGACCTATCAGGCTGATATACTTATCTTCTTTATTTAAAAAGTTCAAACTGGAGGGAGGGAATCTGTTTTCTAGTCATTTCACAAGTCACTCAAAGACCACACATAAACAAACAAAAAAATTCTTTTTTTTCCTGAAATTTTATATATTCAACTCAATTGTCTTAAGTTTTAGGAAAATGGACACATGATTTAATAAATATAATAATTCAATACTCTCTCACATTATGGACAGATAAGGAACACAAAGGCAGAAGGGGGATAAGGAAGAAGAAATAAAAAGAGGGCAGGAGCAAAAAGAGGGACCATCAGCTACACACAAATATCCCCATGGAAGCATTAAAGAGAAAAACATCCCTAGAAAAAAGTTACCCAAATACTTTATGACAGACATTTCTGAAAAACATAAACAGAAGAGAAATAGAAATAGAAACAAATATGCCAAGCCACAACCAGGGTCAGCTTCTGCAGAATAATTTTCCCACTACGTAGGCTTCTGGAATAATGTCACATGACTTATTAAAGCATGTTGTGCTTTTGCAATTCTAGACACAAATGTAATTACTGTGATTCACAGAATGAAATTAAATGGTTTGTTTCTCAACACTGTCCTAAAAATAGGAATTTTTATATAGCAAGGTATGTCAGTGTATAGAACAGAGATGCTCAGCTCCATGTTTCCAAATGCTGAATCTATGGCGAATTTTCAACACTGAGGTTTCTGTCAAGAAGAACAATTTTCCAAGAAATAATTCTCCCGAGCTGAAAACCTGTTTTTCTCTTTCCCAGCCCCTCCAGTAGACACGGCATTCATAGGAGTAACTACATTTGCCTAACATCACAAGCCAAAGCAGCTTTACACCTCTATCAGTTCAGTCAGGTTTTTGTTCTTCATCTCAAGTGCTGTCCCTGGTCTTTCTAAAGGCTTTTTTTCCCTAGACATTCTTAATTGATCATCCTGGCCCTCCTCCTCAGAGGCCCTCTCATGGAACCTCCAGCCCTGTTCAACAGTTCCTATCATCTTGCCCTTCTGCATCCTGAGTTGCATTCCTGGTCTTTTCCCTCACCCTTCCTAATTTAGCAAGCACCTCAAACTCCATCCCCATCCTGTGTTAGTGATCTTTGTGAATGATCCCCCGATCCCACATGTTGTTCTATTCCTCTTCCATATTCTAGACTAGATGTTTATTGTGCAACAATATATCCTTAATTACAACAAAGAACTTAGTTTTTATTACTGGATCCATAGTGGACCTCTAAAACAATGATTACATCATTATTTCAGAAGGTCAGTGTGACTTTTATACTTCTTTCCTACCTTCAACCAATATTTATTAAGCACCTACTGTGTATATAGCAAAATACTAGAAAATGGGGATCCCCACAAAGATTTTTAAAATGACCTAATTCCAGACTCAAAGAGTTTACAATATAGTAAGGTAATTAGATACATCCAAAGTAAAAGTCACCAATATAAGTTGACCATGTTTTAAATGAACACAGTCAAAGAAAGAGGTAGTCAAGAAGGGTAGGAAGGACAGAGTGGATTAGCTTGAGTTGATTACAGAAGGAATAAAAATGTCAACAGTGAAGGATGTAGAAACAATTGATTTTTGGAATGGAGTAGAGAGTGGTTGAGAGCTGAGAGAAGGCAAGATGGGATTTGATAGTTCCACCAGTCAGACTATCACCACCCCAGTGGCTCATGCTCATGCTGTGAGCACAACCTACCCCTGCTCTCATGACATTGGCTACACACGAGGGGCCTTTCTGGACAAGGACTTCTTTTAATGAGTCCTAACAGAAAAAAAAGCCTCCTTAGAAACCATCTAAGGAGAAGAGAAGAGAATACGCCTTCAGGTGAGGTACATCACCATGGAGCAGAACTGAGTGTGCCCTTAGGAGAGGCAAGAAGACATTCGGTTCCTTCTAAACTTTGATATATACAGACTTGGAAGATTCTGCAATTTCATGCTCATGAGGACTCATTTGCCCCATCCATGTTATGCTCATGAGGACTCACTTGCCCTGTCCATTGGTCCAACTTGCATGATTGATTCTTGTCCTTCCATAAATCTTTCCCAGAGGACCTACCCTGGGTAGGTACAAATGTTCCTCTCTGCTAGGTCATATAACATTGGCAGGGTCCCAGGGAGACACCAAGGCTACCTACCTACTATTTGCCTCTCACGTTCACTCTATGACATAACTGCTATGAGTTCATCAATAATACTAAGGAGGAGAATAGACAGAATTTTTATAATGCTATAAGATCTGCAAAGAACCTCACCCCACATTATCTCGATTGATTCTGACAACAACCCTGGGAAGAGGAATTATCATCTCCTCATTTTAAAAAAGGGGAATGGAGGCAGGCTGTCAATTGGTGCTGTTTGTCATCCTCTCTTCATGAGGACCATAGACATCATGACATGGACCGGAGTGGAGGAAGGCAGAGCCAAGCACAGTTGTCCAGACAGGCATCATATTCAATCAGTCAATAAGTATTTAAGCACCTACTACATACAAGGTACAGAGGGAACAGCTGAGGCTACAGGGGAGACAAAACACAGGAGGCAGGCACTGCTTTAAGAGAGGCTCCTACAGAAGGCAGGACTTGAGCCAGGTCTGGAAGGAAGAGGGGAAGAGGAAGACCATGGCAGGCCCAGGAGATATTCCCAGAGAGGACCAGAGGCAGCCAACACCAAGTACACAAAGAGGGATCTGCATCCAAGTCAGGCCAACTCCAGCTCTGACACTCCACAGACTGCATCACCCATTGTGCCAACAATCTGCCATTCACTTTGGATCAGTCTGAGAGTGGAAACAGATCATCCTCAGCAATTTGCCCTCTCTTCTATTTTCCCTGCTGACTAATAGAATATGCTGATGAAACAGAATTAGGAGTCGTGCTACAATTAATCAGGAAGGTTCTATGTGACTGGCAGACACCAGACAGGGGAGATGGACATTAGAAAAAAACAAAAAAGGATAAGGCCTAGACCCGGGTCTAAAGGAACTTGCAGTCTGGGAAATGAGAAATGGGTTCACAGGATAAAAATACTTTTACACTATAATAAATGATTAGAACATAATTAGGTGACAAGAATCATAATTCTTATCAGAATGCCCCAAAAGGAGAAATGACTGGGGATGACAGAGTTGGGTGCTTGAAAGATAGAACTGACTGAAAGTTTTGAAGGGGGGGGGGGGGGTCTGTGCATGTACAAAGAAGAACGGGCAAAGCGTTCCCAGGGAGGACCATCATGAGCAAAGTCATGCTGGGATAGTTCAGATAGTTAAGAAGCAACAACTAGCTGCACTGGAGCCATTGGGGAGCAGTCACAAGCAGGTTATATAAGCAGAGGAAGACTAGATCTCAGAGGGTCTTAGACCAGCTGTAGGCAACAGATTCCTGGGTGTGAGAATAACATACTCAAAGAAGACTTAAGGAAAATTAGCCTGGCAATAGGATATACAATGGCTTAGAAAAGGAAGACAATAGAGTCGAGGAAGAGCAAAGAAAATTCTAGCTATGCAAAGTTAAATGGTACTCATAGGAATTGAGCCCATGACCTTCAAACAACAAAGCACCCATTGAACATCTGAAAGATCTTAACCTTCCTGCTTCTTAAGAAGACACTAGATGCAGTGCATAAGCCTGAAACTTATGAAAGGTTTTGATCCAGGTAGGGAGATAAGATGTAGGCACATTGGTCTCATTAACACAGCACCCTAAAAGACCAAGCTGATCAGTTCAAAGACCCTACTTCTCGTTTTTACTTCCTCTGTAGGCTAATTGAAAAAAGGAACCCTCCATCTGAGAGATTGCCTTCCAAAAGGGGGTCACTGTTGTAGAAACTGAACATCAGGCAGTTTAAAGGAAACAAGAGACGGCAAGGCAAGGTAAGGACAACGAAAAGAAAAAAAAGGAAGATGTTTAAAAAAATTGGTGGAAGGCAGGAAGTGGCATAAAGGGATAGGTTCATGGGTCATTGTCAAGAGGAACAATGTTAACAGATGGCAAAGGGAAGTTACAACTAACCAACTCTAACTTCTTTTTCTCTTTCAGGAAGAATAACCGTTGAACTGGAGAAGAAAGACACAAGTGTCTAAACAGAGAGCTAAAGGTAACAACGGAGTTCTTTACTACCTCTCAGGAGAGTCACTATGCCCAAAGCAACCAAAGAACCCTCCAGACAGGCCTCCTCTGCTGGTGATGTCAGACTGTGGAGTCAATGGAGAAGGGGAGCAAACCATGAATAGAAGAGGAAACACTCCTTTCCAAGGAGGAGGAGAAAGGGCAGTCTGCCCAGTCCATAGTGATGAATTTGACTTCAGCTGCTGGCAAAATTCTTTATATATCATAAAGAAAGCAGTTACTATGTCTGAGCTTCTCCTGCATCAAAACCCCATATTAATCTGAAGAAGGCTATAGAGCTAGTTTAACCAGATTTCAACATCACATCTAACACATCTCTCATGTTCTTCCTACAGAAAAGATAGAAAGCTCCAGGAGAGGTGCAGTTCTCAACTGGCTGAAGAACCTGACCCAATGGGCAATAAGGGTGGAGGTCTCCAGTGGGGTCTCCAAGGATCTAATGACTTGGAAAAAAGCACTTACAGCACACTACAAAGTGTGGGGAGGAGTCGACCCACATGCTAGTCACACTGGGACCTCTGGATAACATACAAATGTGGCTGGGGTGGAATCTGGTATAGGTCAGGGGCCTGGACTTCTCTCAAAGAGTGCTATCATCATCATCATTATTATTATTATTATTATTATTATTATTATTATTATTATTATTATTATTGTTTTCTTTAGACCTGTCATTTCATGAATTCAGTAACCCCCTCTACAATGCAGACTGGCAAATTTTTTGTAATTTATCATCTCACACAGCTTGCCTAAGTCGACGCTGACAGTTTGTGGGACTTAAACTCATCTTTCCAACTCCACAATTAGCTCTCTAATTTATTACACCATCTCTCATTTCTTTGGCAAAGATAAGAGCAATCTAAAAAATGACCAAATATTAAAGCCAACCTAAAAAGGATGAGGAAGGTTTTTTTGCTAATGAAGGAACATAGAGGACAAAGAAAAATATTCATCCCTGCTCACAAAATTTGTTTGCTGAAAATGTCAGTAATATCCTATTAATTCAGGGGTTCTTTACCTATTTTTATATCAGGAACTGTTTTAGCAATCTGCTGAAGTCTACCAATCCCTTCTCAGAATAATTTTTAAGTTACACAAATAAAATTCATAATATTACAAAGGAGACTAAACTGAAATAAAAATGTTTTTCTTTTCACATCCAAGTTCAAAAGCCTCTTGAAATTTAACCACAGACTCCTGGTTAAGATACTTGGAATAAAGCATCTACAACTCAAAAACAGTTCCTTTTAATCATTCTGTCATTTGCTATCTCCTTCTTTATTTTACACGTCACATATTCTTACAAGCCAGATCTGGTCTTGGCAAGACAAGATAGGAAGGTTATATTTGTCTCCTATAATGAATAACCTCTTTCCAGCTTCAGACACTTAAGAATGTCCCTCCTGTAACTAGGGAGTTTGGCTCTGATCTCAGTCTACAGAGATCAACACTAAGACACTAACTCTGAAGTGACCCATACTTCTGGTCTATAAATGTGACATTCAGATCAGTGGACTGTAGAATTCTTGAATTGCAAGAGATCTTAACAGAGTCATCTGGTTCAAATTCACACCTAATGCCTATATCTCTTTATGACATGCTTGGTGGATAGTTACTCAGCTTCCAGACTGAACCATTCTAGGGATGGGAAGCCCACTAGATCATGTAAATATTAGATATTTATTATTCCTATTGAGCTAACATTTACCTTCATAGACTTGCCACTCACTGATACTGATTCTACCCATCTCAATTGCACTCTTTTCAGGGATGCCCATCAATTGGGTAATGGTTAAATAAATTGTGGGACATGAATGTGATGGAACGCTATTGTTCTGTAAGAAATCATGAGCAGATGGACTTCTGAAAGACTTGCATGAACTGATGCTGAGTGAAGTGAACAGAGCCAAGAGAACACCCTCCATATTAACAGCCACACTGTCCAATGATCAACTATGATGGACTTGCTCATCTCAGCAGAACAAAGATAAAAGACAATTCTAAGGACTAGTAAACACCATCTAGCTCCAGAGAAAGAACTATGGAGTCTGAATGCAGAGCAAAGCTTACTACTTTCAATTTTAAAATGTTTTATATTTTTCCTCTCATTTTTTGTTCTGATTCTTCTTTTACAATGTGATTAATATGGGAATATGTTTCACATAGTTGTATTGTGTGTGTGTGTGTGGGTATGTGTAGTGTCACTTTTTAGATGGACAGGAAGGGTCAGAAGGGAGGAAGAAAAATGAGAAACTCAAAACCTTACCAAAAAATGGTAAACCATCTCTGACTTTAATTAGAATAATAACTTAATTAAAAAATAGTATCCCCCTCTTCTACAAATATCTGAAGGCATCAATCATTCCCCACCATCCTAAGTCTTCTCTTCATTAGTCTGAAGTCATGTTATATCTCTAAGTTTTTTTTTATATATGGGAGAACATTAATTTTCACCATCCATACTCTCTTCCCTCCTTTCTTTATATACTTATCTGTGAAAATATAACCAGCCATTCAACAACATTCTGAAACTGTGAGCAAAATACTATGGTGGTCCGGAAAGGGATTAGACATCGCCACCATCTGCCGGGAGAACTGAACATTGAAGAAAGAGGTTTGGAACCTGTTCCAGCTGGAAATAAATGGAGAATACAGGCTTTTGTGCCAGATGGGAAGAAAAAGAAATGAGGTTTTAGACAGTTACCTGATATTGAGCAACTTCAAGGCATTAAGAAGCACTCCTTTTTTAACGTCATAATCTATTTTCTGATCAGTCCCAAAGCTGGGGGCTCGGTTAATCTGAAAATGACAAAAGGGGAGAAGTTGAAGGTTAAGAGTGTCACTAAATAAATATATCCAGGCCCACAAAAACATGCTAGGGGACAGGTGCCATCCAGCTCCAGCCCTCAGTCCAGCATTCACAGAGGCCTGGAGAGGCTCTCCTGAGGTCAGCCAGGTATCGGCTTCCTTTGACTAAAAAGAGGAGTTGGATGATGCACCCAAGGTAACCCAGCTTCCAAGAGCAGAAGCAGAATCTGACCCATTTTTTTTGAAGACAAATCTAATGATTTTCTGCCACACTGTGACTTAATTATTACACATAGAGGGAATCCCCTGCTCACTTGATGCTGCCTTTAAAATTCTTGCATTGAACGTTTCCCTTATTTCTTTTTCCAACTTTCTGAAGATCTTAGAAAAAACAGAAATGGCCTGGGTGGCCACTCATTGATGGCATGATGGCGCCATCTGGTGGTGAAAGAGGAGAGCGTGGCAACCTGGACAGGCATTTATAGTAGTGCTCAGATGGAAGGAAAATGGTTTTTTGTCATTTCCTTTTCAATATGATTCTTCACTTTATGAGATTTATATCTGGCAGCTCCTTCCCCCTTAAGGATATCAAGCCCAACCCCCCAATTTTCACAGATGAGAAACCAGGTGACCGCAGAGCCTGCAGGTGAAGGCGCATGATAGACCAAGTCAGGCTCAGGGCCCCCACTGAACCTAGGAAGAGAGTAAGACTCAGAAAGGGGTTGACAGAGGCTTTCAAGGACCACCATCTCCTGGGAGAGACCACATGCCAAGAGCTTCAAACAAGGACCAAGCCAACCCAATTCTGGAGGCATCAACAGGGGGAAGGTGCTAGAAATATGGAAGGTTGAGAAAGACTTCCTAGAGAAGGAGTCTTGATTTGGGACTTGAAGCCCAAGAAGGTAGGAGGGACAAGGAGGTCAAAGAGAATCCCAGCCATGGGGACAGTTGGCAAAGAGGCACCCAGATGGGGGATGTTAGGCTCTTAGGAGGTATAGCGAGGAAGGTAGGACCACTGGACCTCAGGTGGGAGGTGTGAAAGACTGGAAGGGCAGGAGGAGGGCAAATTATACAGGGCTCTGAATGCCCAACAGAGGTCTGTCAACTTAATCTTGGAGCTGATAAGGAATCACCAGAGTTCCAGAGTTTATGGAATTGGGGGGAAGGGTTAACAGACTTAGACTTTTGCTTTAAACAGCAGAGAAAGGCTAAGTGGAAAGAACAGCTCAAAAGCTAGCACAAAATCCTAGGATGAGGCAAGAAGGGCCTGCTCAGGAGAACGGCAATGTCAAAGCAGAGGTGGTAGATGGTCCTGGCCAACTAGAAGGAGGGTGCTGTCCTATTTGGCGGGGACAGATCACAAGTTCAGTTTTGCTAAGTGGAGCTTAAGGTGTCTACTGGAGATCTAGTTTGAGATATACAATAGGCTTCTGGTGATTAGTTCAGAGATGAAGGGTAGACAGGTAGATCTGAGACTCATCAGCACAGAGATGATCACCAAAGCCATGGGACTTGAGGTCACAAGAGTGGACTCCTCAGGACAGAGGCCTGGGGGACACTCAGTGGGCACAATATGGACAAGCATCCACCAAAGAAGACAACAGGCTGGTCAGAGAGAAAAGATCAGAATCAGGAAAGAGAGAAAAAAGCACCCAGGAAAAGAGGGGAATAGGCAGTGCCAAAGGCTACAGAGGTGTTAAGAAGGGAACTGGGAAAAATACATTAGACCTGGAGATTGGCAACCTTGGAGATCGTGGTTTCAAATAAAGTCAAAAGGCAAAATGCAAAAAATTAAGACTGGAGTAAAAGGAAAGAGGAGACATGAATACAAGGCCTTCTTGGGGAGTTTAGCCCCATAAAGGGATGACAGTGAGAGAAGATAAAAGGAGCAAATAAGAGTGTTTCTGAAAATGGGGTCGACAAGAAGGGAGAAATTGAGGATAACTCTGTAGGATAAGCCCAGATGGAAGGGGTTCACTTTTATAGGTGGAGGGGTTTGCTTTGGCAAGAAAGCCATTTTTTCTAGATGAGACGAAAGTTTAAGCATTGAAATGAGAAAAGACAGAAGAGTGTACTCTCTAAGAAAGAGCTCAAATTTTTTTTAGTGAATTTAGGGATACAACTAAGAGTATTTGGGAGGTTGGGTGGGGAAGTGAGCCATAGGAAGTTCGAGGAGGAATGAAATGGTTTTGGAAACATCCCTGGGAGATGGTGAGTTAATTAGGGAAATATAAGAGGACTGCTTCACAGCAGGGAAGGCCCACTTTTGTTACATAAATTTATCTTCAGTTAGAGGATGGGGCCAAAGGCAAGATCAGAGACGGGTTAGGGGTTAAGGAACTCAAGTGTTGGGGACAGCATAGAGTAGGGCTGTTTCCCTAAGGAGGAGAAGCTGGGGAAGGGAGAAGAGTGTGGCTGGAACAAGGGTGATGGTCTAGGGAAGAACCAAGAGACCACTGTGAAGATGAAGGAGAGGGTTTGCGACTGCAAGGCAAGGAAGAGATGACAACAGATTGTGATCAGATAAAGGGAATTTCAGAATTCATGGACTCCTATGTGAGGCAACTCGTTTGAACAGTCCAGGAGGTGTCCTCTCTGATCCTGAAAGTCTCAGAGCACTGTCCCACATCACCTAGCATCCCACAGCCAGGTGGTTTCAGAGTGGGGTCTAGAACCAGGGTCTTCCTGTCTCTAAGAGCAGCACTCTATCTATTATCACACTGCCTGTCACAACAGAAGAATAACCACTGGGATTGATCTGGTCCCCTAGATTAATATAGCAGTTTACACACAATATCTCCCTGGATCACATTGGTTTGCTCAGTAAAACATAAGCACTTTGAGGTCAGGTGCTGTTCCATCTTTCTACCTAATTCCCCCTGCCCCTACCCAGAAAAGCTATACCATCTACCTCAGATATTCAGTAAACACTTCATCAGTGACTGTTGAGAAGAACTGGATCCTAGTAAATCACTGAGGATGGACTCGAACTCCGCTTTCCTTGCTCCCACTGCTTCTTCCACTCCATCATCTGCTGCCCCTAACATTCCCAAACCAAATCTATGATCCACAAAACCTCAACCATGAACTGGATAAAGTGACATTCCTCAAAGTTCAAACAACTTGGTCACTGGCAATGGGCAAACAATGGAGAGAAAGCTCAAGCTTCCCCTTCTCCCACCTCTCTGGGTCATATCTCTGTGTGAGGGACGTACGAAGTGACGAAGTTAGGCTTCATGACCTGGTGGAGCAAGATTTGATTTCCAGAGGTGGCTTTGTTTTAAGTTTTAAAATTTAAAACTCAATAAAAATTCCACTATCCAGCTGGGATCTTAATGCAATATAAATGTATCCATTTAATGGGGGAGAAGGGAAGAGAAATCTGTGAAACTATGTGGAAACCATCCAACTATGAAGACAGGCTAAGGATATTGAAGTGGTTTGTTTACCATGTGCCAAAAGGGAATATTCTTTTGAAAACAGTGCCCTGTCCTGATGTGTGACCATTAAGCTGCCCTGTCATCTGAGGATACTGGTCCCTTTTTCTTTTCTTAAAGAAATCTCTTCCTCATTTTGAAAGCCATAAATGGCTAGTAAATGAAAAGTCTTTTCTCTGGGAAAAGCATCAACAGCACGCTAATGGCATCACTGAGGCAAGTCTGAGCCTCCAACCTCCATGGGGGTCAGCATTCCTCAACTTACCCCGAAGACAGGTAAGGGAAGGGAGATGGTCTGGGTAACAATTAAAAAGAGCATGTAGCAGATTTACAGGAGGCTGTCCAGAATGGTTTCTCCACTGAAGAACTTCAGTAATAGGAAGGGGCCAGGGAGAAAATCTAGTCCTATTCCACAAAGTATGAAACAAAGACCCCGAGAGGCTACCAGGCCTGCCCATGACCATGCCACTTGCAATATTCTACCTGTACACCTCTGCAGGGCAGCACAAAGGAAGACACAGGAGATTTGGGTTCAAATCCTGCCTTTGCCAATGGGTTCCCTTAGAATCACTTTGATTCTCTCTGAGAGTTAACTTTTCCTCATCTGTAAAATGAGTGCTGTGGAGTAGATCACCTCAACAGTCCCTTTGAGTTCTAAATCAATGATCTATTGATCCCATTAATGTACATAGACCTCACCCATAAAGTCACACTTCAATGAAAATAAAACCTAATCTAATTGTCATTCAGGATGAACTCAAACTGCCCTAAGACTTTGGGGACACCTGGATGTTATGTATTCAGATACTGAAAAATGTACAATGCAGGATACACAGGGCCACCCTTAGGCTTTATACAAGTCAGATCTGGACAGTGTTTTAGGAAGAAAAGTGAGGTAAATACTGAGACCTCTAAAGAATAGCATGAATTATGACCGCCATTTATCAGTTTTGAAGTTTACAAAATTTACATATTACAAATTTAGTTTCCCATATATAATTTCATTTAATCCTCTCCTGATTTTGGAGCTGCTAGAGGTATTATTACTCCTAGTTTGGGGCTGTGGTTTTGGGGGGGCGGTTTGGACTGGACCAATAATTTCATTAGTATAAGCAACCTTCAATGAGGGTGCACCACTAGCTTGACTAGAGTTGCTTGACCCAGGGAGGGGGCAGAGGGCTGTCAAAGAGAGGTTAAGTGACTGACCCAGGTTCATGCAGTCAGAACATGTTGGAAGCAGGTCTTGAACCCATGGACTCCCAAGCTCAGCCCTCTACTCACTATGCTGCACTGACTTTCTTGAGAGTTAGCATACCATGGGCTTCCTAGATTAGTTAACTCAGGTCATGTATTAGTATCAATGGAGAAGCGATGAGCTTTAGGAATTGGGAGGATTGGCACAACATCCTGGGCAGATCCAGAATATTAAAGGAATAACACAAAGAAAGGGGTCCTGAAAAACTAAGGGATGAATATGAAACTAAGCTACATTTACTTTATAATATTATATAAATGACTACCACGGGTGACAGTAGGAAAAGAATGGGCAGGTTTGGGAGGGAGAGAGAGAGAGAGAGAGAGAGAGAGAGAGAGAAAATGTGTGTGTGTGTGTGTGTGTGTGTGTGTGTGTGTGTGTGTGTGTGTGTAAGTTGGGGTAGGGGAATGGAGTTGTACCTTTGTACATTCGTGTATAAAGATGTGTTTTCATATGGTTGTATTTGAGTTTGTATAATTCAAAAATTTGGAGCCTAAAGAGAAACTTGATGAATCTCAAAAATGGGACTCTCAAATCTCATGAAGCCAGGAATGGAGAGAGCCACAAGAGTGGGAGAAATTAATAGTCCTTTAGATAGGTATTAAACCTTTCATAATTAAATTATTATGCATTGGCTTTCATGAAGCATAACTGTCATGGCAAGCCTAACAGATTACACCTGATAACCAAAGAAAGAGACTGAGGAGAAGCTAGGTTTTCTCCTATATCATCTTGTACATCCAGAAATAGGAGAATCATAAAATCAGGAATAAGGAGGAACTGTGCTGGTTATATAACCCAACCTGCCACCTAGAGCAGTCTCTTCTGTCACATCTCAGCCATAGGTTCATTCATCCAGTCTTGACATGAATACTTACAGTGATGGAGGCTTCAGTGCCTCACAAGATAGCTAATTCCATTGTGGTGCTAAACTTTATTTTATTGGGTTTTTTTTCTTGTTTGGTTGTGGTTTTTATGTTCAGCCAAAGTTTATTTTGTATCTGCCAGTTTTAGTTATTCCATCTCTAACAAGAGAAGAACAAATAGGGAAGGGACAGGACAATCTTCTTTTCTCTACAGACAACCATACATCACATGGTGTCTTCCTATATTCTGAATTCGTTCAGCTCTATTACCAGTTAGCCTAAGTAAAGTGCTCTGCAAACCTTCCAACACTGTATTAATGATAGCGTTCACCACCCTCTCTCCTCTGACCTTGGGAAGACAACCTCCCCTCTTGGGGTCGCAAGTTTTTCATTTGTCCAATGTGGGGGGTTAGACCAGACGGTCTCTGATGTCTCTTAGCAGGCCAAGTCTATGATCCCTTGATCCTCCCATCATTTCTCATGTGATGCGACTCTCATGCCTGTCAGCATTCTGCCCTCCCCCCTTCTGGACCTCTTCTACTTTGCCAGTGTCCTTCTGTGACACACAGAACTGAAGGAAAGTCAGTGATTGACGGTCAGTGTGACCCATTCTACAGGGGCCGGGTGTCCAGGCAGCCTGGATTAAAAGGCAAACTCTCCTACCACAGCCTTGCCACCACGCTGGCTGGCTCACTTCCTCCCCTCCCTCTGCTGACCGACCACCAGAGTCGCTCCTGCATTGACAGACACCAAATCCCTTGCTTTCTGTTCACAAGTTCAAGCCTTGCTTAGGCTCCCAACCTCGCAGCCCTCTTCTCTTCCCTAACCGACTCCTAAGAGTTAACTCACAAAGGCTTCACTCTGATAATTTTAGGCTCTGTATAAATAGAGTTTATCAGGACTGAATGGAATGGGGAATATGGATGCTCTTTGGGATGTTAAGAGGTAGGAGAATCAACTTACACCAACAGAAAAAACTGGCTCCGAGGGCCCAGTTACACTTTGGCTTCCAAAATTATTCCTAGAGAAAGGAGTAAGCCAATTTCACTCCAATCCCTCAATAGCTACTAGTCTTTTCTTCCCTTGATTCTAACTAGGGTTCTTACTTTTTTCTATTCCACAAAGCAAATGCAGGGGAAAAAAAAAAAGAGTTTGTTATATTCAATGCTGTGGCCCAACATTCAAGGAGGTATTTTTAAAAGTCCATAATTCACCAGGTCTCTAAGAAACAGAAGACAACTGAAGGACATCACTTTCCCCTCTGCACCCCCTCCACCCAGACACTCTCAGCAAGCCCTGGCAGGCATTTCCAGAAAAATCTATGCCCTTTAATACTCAACTGCTAGCACGTTTACATCTACACAAATTGGAGTTGTTTTGATAGAATTAGCTGTTTAGAAGCAGCCGGCTTTCTGCAGCACTCGCCTCGATCCAGAGTTTGCTAATATCTGCCTTAAATTGAGGCAGTGATAAATTGGAAAAAAGAGGAGGCACAGACATTTAATTCACCAAACACAAGACTTTAATAAAGAAATGGTAAGAATTTTGCTGTCAGCCAACTCAGACAGAATAAATCTCTTGGCCCTGAGATTCTAAGACAGAAAACAAATGAAAATAATGAGAATTCTCCTAGTCCCCAAGATCATAGAACTAGGACTAAAAAGTCCACCCTGCCCCTCCTGCTCCATTTCACAGATGAGTATACTGAGACCCAGAGTGATTTGTCTATAATCACCCAGAAAATGACAGGGCCAGAAGTGAACCCATATCTTCTGATTTGGAATCCAAGACTTCTGGTAAAATAAGGAGTCTAGTATAGCAGGAGATGCTCAATGGCTTATGGATTCATTTCAGTCATTGAGAACCATGACCAATCCAGAGGTGGTTCTGGTACAGTTGGGAAGCAAGGATTCTAACAAACTGGTGGCAATCTTTTTGTACAAGAGAATTTCTCCTTTCCCCCATTATCATGTTAAAATCACTTTTTTCCCCAAGCCCGACCCATCTCCAAGGCCCTAAGCCACCGAAACCAATGGACAAATGAAAAGATCTGGCTATACTGGACCACTGTCCACCTGCAGAGAGGCTCCTGAAGACCAAGACCAAGCTTCTGCAAGGGGAAGCTCAGGGAATGAGACCCCAGAAAGGATGGGGTTCAGGAGGGTTTGCTGCAGCCCGGCCCAGCCTTTTCCTCATCCTCGCCTTCTCCTCATCCTCCCAAGGGCATCCTCCCTTGCCTGAAACTTAAAGAAGACCGAGCCAAGGAAAGAGAACAGTTTTTTAAAACTATTTCTGGTTTCTTCTCTTTTATTTTACTTCCCTTCCCTGATTCTCAAACTGATAAAAGTAAAAGGTTCTATGATCCTCCAATTTCAATAGCTTGAAGCTTCACTTATGACAAAATAACAGAATATTTCAAAGGGTATTTTCAATTGTCATCTGAATAGACCATCTTCTTAAATTCAGTGCATCAAATATGATCATCTGGGGAACAAGGTCATCTATCTCAACATTATTAACTTTCCACATCTAAATTCATTAAGTGACTAAAAAAATACTTCATAAATTCAAAATATTACATGCATTTCTACTTTCTCAATATTTCACTTAGGGGCTGGGGGATTTAAGAAGACATGAAAAGGAATATGCATTTCCCCTCAGCTTCAAAATTTCCAGAAATTTCGTCTTAGTATAGTCAATATTATCTTTCTTCCACTTGGTGGCGCCAAAGGTCTTTGTATATGGCATGATCAAAATTGTTTAAAAAACCACTTTCATCCAGTTTTCTCACTGATACAAGGAATGTTTATCTAGAACTAGTTGCTGTGGCTATATTTTTGCGGTTATTATAATTAATTACAGCAGAAGAATAAGTACCCAGAAAATGGATGTACTTTCTCCTATCTTTCCAAATTTTTGGCTCCATGAATCTTAATGTGGGCTAACATAATTTTTTTCAGCATTTCAATGCTAAAGAGATTTTAAAAGGTTCAGTTAACTTTCAATTACATTGCTAATGGAGAGGTCTATGGGGAGGACGCATTTTAAAAAGAGCCCTATGGCTAGCTAACAGGTTACCGAAGGCCTTCTTTCCCTTAGGATTGGCTGGGTCCCCTGCCAGGGCCTCAAGTCCCCAGCCGGCCTCTCTCCCTCGCCCACTTCTCCTGGGTCAGAGATGGAGAGGACAGCTAAGCCAGTCAGGCCAGAGGAGGGAAGAGCAGAGACAGGTGTGTGCGGGAGGGGTGGAGTGGAAAAGGTGAAACTGGAGAAATGTCAAAGAGAGGCATAAGGGGAAGACTGGAGGTGTCCGTCACGTGGTCGATGGGCATCTGGGGCTGGGGCCCCACACAAGTGGCCGAAAAGGGCAAGCCCCAAACTGGGCCTTGTTTCTGGAACCAGAGAAGGGGGGAGATTAAAAGTTCTGAGCAATCAAGTGCTTCTGCTAAAAGAAAACCAGGGAGGGCGAGGAAGGGCTGGCCTGGAAGGACAAGCAGAATGCCCACTGGGAAGAGCAGCATGCAAAAATCAAAGAGAATCTGAAGTTTTAGAGCTGGAAGAGTCTCAGAGACCACCAATCTAATCTGCTCATTTTTATAGCTAAGTCACCTGAGTTGGGGGAATAAGGGGGGTCCCGCCTTAAGCTTTGAAGGCTGAGGCAAGATTCAAGGTGCTCTGTCTTTCCATTCCACCGTGACCTTTCAGTCATATAAATATGTCCTGGCATCTCATGTTCTCATTCCTTCATCCATTCAAATGCAAGTTGGAATTTTATGCAGCCTAAAACTGTGAGCTGGGGATAGGGTAGGAGATGGTTGTCATGGGGTGGGGGGCACCACAGTGACAGATGCTATTATTTCTAAATCATTACCAAAAAAGGGATGTGGCTAATTATATGGTAACTGCTGATCCTTCTCTTTACCCTGGCTACAGAAAGATGGTCCCTTCTCCTTGTCCCCAAATCCCAACCATGACCATGTCAAATCATTCCCTATCTTTTGTATTCAATCTCTCTTCCTCTACTGCCCCTTTCCCAACTGCCTGCCAACATGCCCAGATCTCCTATAGCCTAAAAGAAAAAAAAATTCTTGACACTTCTTCCTCTTTACATCCCACCCAGCCCCAAGCCTAGAGTTTATCTCCCAGTCACATCACAAGCCCACCACTAAAATATCGTCCCACCACCCCAACACCTAGCCCTGGATCCAGTACACTGCAGGTATTTAATAATGCTTGTTGAATGATTGATTCTCATCTCTGTTCCCTGTCCTTCACCTGACAAATCCAATCAGTTGCCCAGTCTTATTAATTCCTCCACAATATCTCTTGCCTTCCCTAATGTCCCACTTGCAGGGCTGCTACCACCTTTAGTCCACCCTGCTGACCTTCAGCCTGCTCTATTGGTCTCACTTTCTAATTGCATTCTTGATTTTCAGTCTCCAAAAGCACAGGATGGACCACATAGCTCCCCTAGACCAAGGTTTGCAGCGGCTCCCTGCTACTCAGTTGGGCATTCAAAGCCTTCCCAAACCTGGCTCCAGTCTGCCTTCTAAAACTTATTTTAGGAGAGAACAGAAGTGATGGTCTCTGAGTATACCCTGAAAAAGTTTTTTCACTATTTTTCTGGCCTTTTTTTTTCTTAATGTGTCTAATATGGAAATGTTTTGCATGGTTTCATCTAAAGAGAGAACATTTTATCTCCTGCCTTCTCAATAGGCAAAAAAGAGGATGAAGGGAGGAAGAAAGAGAGTTTGGAACTGAAAATTTAAAAAGTGAAAACAAAACTTTATTTTATGATACATCACTTCCCTTCACCTACTCAAAGCAAACAGGTTACTGACCCAACTGGGACCCTTTCCTAAGTTAGACCCAAATGTCCAATGTGCACTCTCCCACAATCCTTCAGGGCTCTGTAGAGGTCCTACCTCCAACAAGGAGTCTGTCGGGGCCCTGAAACTCTCCTCAAAGAATCTTGGATTTGAAGAAAGATCTTCAGTATCTTATGTATGATCTATGATTTGATTATCTCTTTATAGATCTGTCAATAATCCTCAGAATAGAAGCTCCTTGAGACCGGGGGCTATTATAAGGTGGGGGTTTTGCCTTTGCCTTTGTATGTCAAATCAATTTATATAATTAAAACAAATAAAATATTTATATATTTTTTAAAAAATTGATTCAAATAATTATTTTGCCCAGAAAAATTTCTGCCAAACAGACCTTTCAGCAAAACAATTAGCAACAAAAGTCTCAACTGTTCTGGTTCATCCTCTTTGCCTTGTCATTTTTCTTAATAGGGCCAATGACTTCTAGATCAAGTCCATTTAAGTAAAAGAGGCACTGAAATAACTTATATTCTATTTGGAATGTGTTGCCCCCCCTTTCCCAATCCTGAATAAGCAATAAAAGGCAGCTGTCCTGGGGAAAAGAGATGATCAAACATATTTGTGGTGTCCATCTGCCTTCGGTAAACAGTCACCAATGAATGCATTATTGTGATCGAGAACTGTCTCTTAATCTCCAGTTGTGGATCTCCAACTGCTGGATTACTGCTATAGCTGCCTCCTCACCAGAGCTTCTTCCTTCCTCCTCCCCCAACCCCCAAGCCTCCTGCCAATCTATCCAGATACCAACTGCTGCCTTCATGGCCACACGGACCTGCTCCAAGACCTCTGCAGTGGCTTCCAGGGCAATAGAGCCCAGGACTGTCCTGGGGCAACGCTCTGCTGCTGCCCCAACTCCTCGGGGGTCTCTGGTTGTACTCTCCCAGCTCTACCACACAAACGCACACCCAATCTGGCACAAGATTTTGTTCAAATGCTGGCTGAACTGAACTAAACCGAATTGACAACTGGCATCGATCAGTTGGCCACTCAGGAAGGCCTCTCATTTTGCCAGGTGTCTACAGTCAATATTAGTCTCATTCCCAGGCAGTGAGGTTTTAAGAGGTCAAGCCCCTAAGCCTGGATGTGGCTGCCACTGGGAGGTCGGCCAACCTGATAAATTTACAACAAATCCCCTTCCCTGTAGATTATAGCACTCAAGTCTCACACTTCAAGCGGCAAAGAGGAAATTTGTTTTTTCCTATTGGCCCATCATCAACCAGTATGACTTCTACAAAGAGGTGTGATTGTAAGGATACTTGCTACAGGAAAACTCCATCATGGATGTATCTGACCAAAAAACATATCCCCTGTCTCATGACCACAAATGGAAATTTTACCATCGGGGAATCATTCCCTTGGGCTCTTTTCTATTGGTCAATAGTTCTTTTCTAAAATGAAAATAAACTGTAATCCTGCAGAAAGATCATTCTTAGGAGCTGCTTTGCTCTAAGAAAAGCTGAAAGCTTTGGATGCCAGGCTTGGGAGGGAGTTGGGCTAGGGGACAAGCTTAAATGACTTCCCTGGTTAGTAGAGAGCCAGCCGTGTCTGCATGGGTCTGTATTTATAAATGCAGAGGATGCTTCCTATGGCATGGGGTGTCTAGGAACCAGGCAAACCCAGAGAATAAATCAGTCTACCACTGATGCTGACAAGAAGCAAATTAAAGCTGCCTCACTTTGACTTTTGTTTTCTGATACTGACAATCAGATATTCCCCCAAAATGATACCCAAGGCAGCTGTCCAATAAGGAAACTGAAATTATCTTTCTTCTCTCATCTTCTCCCCCTTCAGAAGTTCTCTTCCATTCTACCTCCAAATAATAAAAATGATTGATAAAACATTCCAGTGTTCCAAAGCTTACCACCCTAGAGGCAGCATGGTCTGGTAGAAAGGAGCAATTATCTGGTGAAAATGGGCTGTATGGACTAAGACAGACAAATAAGAAAAACCTACAAGAAAACACTTTGAATTCAAAAGTCCTTTACCAATATAAAGTATTCTGAGTCCCATTTAACCTCCTGACCTTTCCTTCCAGGCACTTTACTTCCCAAAAAACACACTACTTTTTTTTTCTTAATAAGCAAAATTTCTATTTAAATCATCTGGATAATTACCTCAATTCTTTCCTTCATTCTCTCTTTTCAATCCCACCTCCTTGTTTCCTACACTGTGAAATGAAAATCTTCCCCATGTGATACCACCCTGCCCTGATTGTCTATTAGCTCTGCTTCTGAAATGAAGATACAATAACGCGCAGTCCTGCAGAGAGCAAGGGAGACTCATTGGTGGCCTAAGAAACACCAAGCCCTCCCTCATCTTAGCATGACATTGGTCTGAGGCGAACTTTGCCCACTGGCTCATGGATAAAAGCCCAGCCAGGGCTTTCTGGAGCTATTTCCAATTCAAATGGTCTGCTGAGGCGCTCAGCTGTGGAAGGGGGCTATTAACACTGTATGAAAAGAGACACTTTAAAACACAAGGTAGAGTGAGCATTTCTCCTTCTTCACAAAGAATACATTACCTCCAGAAGCCACGGCTTCAGTTTTCTGTCCAACAAAATATCAAATCCCAGGACTTCAAAGCAGACACTTTCACTTCCTGGGGGCTGTCCAGGTCTACACATGCGATATGCATGCAAGACATGTGGTTCTGCTACAATCAGAGTTTTTACCACCAATTCCTAGGTAAAATGTGACAAAACAGATGAAAAATGCACATTAGATTGCATCCGATTTTTCTGTTTTGAAAAAAAGTAAAGAGTTAATGAACAGTGGTTTCTATCAACTACAAGCTAAAGGCAAAGCCCGGCTTCAGAATAGCATTCTCTCCCAGTGATTTAAAAAAAAAAAATACAACAACAAAAAGGCCAGTGGAAGGCACCTGAGGGTCTTTATTCATACAAAGATTGAGAAAAGCTGTTAAATGGAAAGGGCTTGGAGGACAGAAACTGAAAAGAAGCTAGGTTTCAGGATTTTCTACGAAAGAAAACCAATTTTAGGGTGAGTTATTAGAATGTGTTTTTTAAAAAGACCAATTTTACTTAGCAGGGCTAGCTAAAGCAGATTTTCTTAACCTGGAGCCTAGGAACTTTTGTTTTCCTTTCTATTTAAATAACTATTTCAACACAGCTTGGCCTTTTTTGTTTGTTTGTCATCCTACACATTTCATTTTCAGTATTTAAAGCCATGACTATGAGAAGGGATATCAAGCCTTCACCAGACTGTTGCCCGAAAGGGCTAGGACAAAAACACATCTTCAGAACTCCTGAGCTGGAGGCTAAAATTATAATAAGTGAGACCAAGAAATCACAGTTGGGGCTCATCCCATTATTTGTATAGGTCCTGTTTTTGTGCTCTTGCAGTACTAATCTCTTCTACTGAAAAGTTAAGACAATTATTCCACTGAAGTTGTTTCTATTTTTCATTTTCTATGGAAAGGGACATTATTGCCTTGAGCTCACTATTTTCTAGAACTAGTTGAATACACTTGTCCAGCTCCCCCCCACCCAGAACATAAACATGATCCTAAAGTTGACTGAAAGAGAAAAGTGTGAGAAGTTAACCCTTCCCCATTTCTGCAGAAGACTGCCCCTGTGGCTCAGAGCTGGGAGGGACCAGAAGAAAGACTATGATGGAATTTCCAGACAATTGGGTTAGAAATGACAAGACCACAAGCTAACACCAGAAAATGTCAAGTAGAAACAAAAAATCTGGTTCTATGTATCTTCCAGTATATTACGGCAGCAATGGGCCTGGAATGACTAACAATTGATACCACCCAACAGGGAGAAGAGACTACTGATTTCATTCAACTAGCTCTCCATGTCTCTCTCGGGAACAACACACTCCTATTTCCAGCTTTTTGAGTTATGGGTAAACTTATTTCAAGGTTCTAAAATAGATTAGGCCATCTTTGAGCCACTGATGTACCCCTAAATGCAATTTCATTGTCATTTAGTATGTATTCTGCCAATCAAAATTAATCAAATTTCCCAGCAAGCCTATCCATGAAAGGGCAAGAAAGGTAAGGATGGGGAAGGAAAAACAACAACAAAAACAAAAACCCTCAGTGTGATCTGGTACATTTTACTCCTTATTGACAAAGCTGTTGTTGATATCTAGAAATATATACGATTAATGATAGTGACAGAAATGTTTCAAATTTAAGACTTTGAACTTTTGTCACTTGAAATTTTAAATGTTAAGTAGGTTAAAAAAAAGGATTCAATCAAGGCATTTCTGAATGATTACAATCATTGTTAGTAATTGCCTGAATTTAGATAGATTTATTATTTTTTTCAACCATAGGAGTCACATTGCCGTGTTTTTACTGGAGGTTATTTATGACTCTTGGTCTCCAGAGAGGAAGGAATATATTTTAGAGACATGTCTCCCCAAAATAAGTCACTGGGTTAATCCTTAGCAAAATGAATAACATTTGTGATCTGAAACATGAAGACAAAGGTCATTTCTAACCTAATGATATCTCATCTTTTTAATACAACACCCTAGGATTCTCATTTAAAATTATTTTTGAAAAGTTTACAGTAAAAAATCTCCATAACAGAGAATAAATGTTCAAGTACTATGAAAATGCAAACAGTTCATCTTGGTAAACTTATAATCAGATATTCTATGAAATACCATTTCTAAGATTCAGATTTTTCCATATGCATTTTATAGATTTGTAAACAGCAAGTGTTCTCTTACTACATTTTCAGAAGTTTAGGAAATATTAGTGCCCATCAGCCCTAGTTTTTGACCTCAAACTCCTCTGCATTATAACTTTGAAAGAATACTCACATAGGAACTATATATTTGGTCAAAAGAGATGAATAAACTCCATTATTACTGATTCTACTGGTCATCAGTTCTATACCTATTGCATCTTCCAATTAAATTCTTAAACTCATGTAAGAGAAATATCATCCAAACCCACTAACTTTTGGCTAAAGTATAACAAACTATTTGGTGTTGATGCTGTTATTCAGCTAGTTTCATTTCAATTACCCTTCCATGAGTAAGCCTCATATAGCTATTCTCTCTCTCTCTACAAGGAAATTTCCCTAAGAGCAAAGTCTTTTTGGGAGTGAGAACTGTGGAGCTTAATCTAATAAGAACAGGTACCCCTGTCAAGTCTTGGAGAAAATTAAGATGAATTATTGCTTAGCCTCAGTCACCTATTCATTAAGCCACAACAAGCCTACTGAGTTGTGTGTGTCATGATGACTGCCCATCAATATCAGCTGAGGTCCAAAATGTTCCTTTTCAAATTAAATCCATGGTACTCCTATTGGTCCTCTGTTCTCAATCTAATGAGGCCTCCTAGGATTTAGAAATCATCTACTCTCTCATTTTAAAGAAGAAACTGAGCCCCAGAAAAAAAAGAGATAATTTGGCTAAGGTTAGAGAGCTCAGGAGTCAAGAGAAGAGCTGAGTTTGGCGTCTAGATCTAGAACATTGAATCCAGTGTTCTCCCCATTGTCATGCTAGGATTATCAGAGCCTTTTAGCATATTATGGGTGTTTAAAAAATAACTACAACAATTAGCCTCAGTAACAATAGAGTAAAGACCTTATTTTAATTCAACAAACAAACATTTATCATCCTGCCAAGCTCAAATCCAGTTTGGATATGTTTAGTCTCTACTCAGGATGGAAGCCATCAATTTAACAAACCATTAGGTTGAGACAAATGTCAATGCAGGCACAATCTACAAATTTGCTGATCTTTGATGGTCATTACCCATGACATATATTTTTATTACCTCCTATCCTCCCAAAAGGAGAGCTTCTAAATCAAATTACACAGTCTCTGTGTCACTGTGAATCTTCAATAAGCATGCTTCCTAGACTTTGAGGACAGTTTTAATCCCCTTAGTAAGCTTAATAATATGATTATTAGCCTTGTCTCATATAGGTTTGCCATTCTGCTAGAACTTGTTCTACTCTCTTCCAAATTTCACTAAAATGACTTCACTACTAAGTGTCTGTACACTATACACTGGCACAAAGCAGTATCTTAAAGTAAAAGTTTAATTTAGTCTAAGAGTTACTCTAGTTCTGAGTTACTTTTTAAATTCATGCTTTAAGCAACCAATGATAAGTCTTACTTTGGGGTACTGATCTAATTCATTGGGCCTAGGAAACACTAAATTAAAAAGACTTCTGACTTTTATATAATATATTGTTTTTAAAGCAAAGAATTAACAACTATATACATTCAATGATATAATCTTACTGAAATATCATTCCAAAACTTAGCAACATCGTGTTTATTTGTTTGTAGGAATTCAGTAAACCATTTGATAGACCGTTTGCTGCCTTTATCTTCAGTTTCATCTCGTTCAAAGCGTTCATTATGTTTGTTCACAGAGTAGTTTGTCAGGTGCATATAGAGCTGGCTCTGTAACAACATGAAAATCAAAGCAGTCACATCATCTATAGAACCCCATCTGTCCTGTGGTACTTTATAAACACACACACACACACACACACACACACACACACACGCACGCACACACATACAAACACAAACAGAAGTGCATGCCTATCCAAAGAGATGGAATGAATTCATTTAAAATTTTGCATTATCTTTTTTGCTGGCAAACAAGTAGCTATGTACTTAATTTACAAGATAAGTAGAATGATGGGCTCACCTTCCGGGGACTTAATATAATGCTCTGCAGAAAGCAGCCACTTTACTGTGGTACCAATTACCTGTATTGCCAAGAGTTATGTATTTGACTATAAAGGAGAGATGTGTGCACAGAACTCTGAGTACAAATGGCCCAAGTTAATATTTCTATACCAGGAAAACGTTTTAAGGCTTTTGTTGCTGTTGATGCTGCTGGGTTGTTTTTTTGTTTGGTTTGGTTTGGTTTGGGGGAGGGGTGGTTTGTTTGTTTTTTGACTTGTGTGATAGTCTGAAATAACACACTCTTCCCATCTTCACCATGGTCTCTTTGGTGAAAGCTATTATTTGTGTGATCTGTTTTCCAAGAAATGGGAATTGAATTAGGGTTGCAGCAACGGTTCAAGCAAACAGGGGAGGCTATCTGAGCTCACAAATAGCCTCTCCCACTGTCCAGCCGGGCTTGGTCAGTTGATCCCTGTAACCAGGGGCTGGTACATCAAGTACTGACTGGAAGGAAAGTGATAAAAAAAAAAAACCTCAAAGGTGCTCATCTATCAGAGCAGCATAAACGAAAACCAAGACATTTTTGAAAATCTTGGACTTTTACAATCATAACTTAGAATATTATGTCAATTATTTTAAATCCTCATTTTTAGCTTGTCATATGGTAAATCAGGACAAAATAATATAATGAAAACATATGTGCCTGCCATTGTGTGGGACTGAACAAAGGCCAAGCCCTCCTTCCTCCCCATACGGAGTCTATACTCTTAATTGTGGAGACAAGATTCATACCCATGAACTGCTGGGAAAGGCAGCAAGTTCTAATGGAATCCCTGCAGGCAGCGGAAGGAGATCCCATCCAAAGATCCCCCTGTTCCTCTCAGAGAAGTCTGAGGCTATTTTCTCTAAATCTCTCTGTCCAGGGCTCCTTGCCCCCAGTGGGAGCACTATCTGCTTTATGGAGGTCACATTTCTTGCCTTCAGAGGGATCTTGTTTTCTCACCTCCCCATCTTTCTGAGTCTTCCTGGCCCTCTCAGCTCCCTAACTTTTTCTATTGAAATAAGCACAAACTTCTTTCAAATTGGGGGGGGGGGATCCTACAACTTTGGCTTTAATCTGCTGTTCCTTCCAGCTAACATATATTATTTACCTCCCCCTCCTTTCCTCTACTTCCTAAATTCTCCCATGACTATTCAATTCAATTAAGATCAAGAGATTTTAGTAACTATTATATGGAGTCAGTCTAGATGGGTCAATGGGTAATGTATATAGGAAAACAAAATTAAAAATCAAACTGTCTCTCAAGGTGTTTTCCATTCCCTATAAATTCTCATCTTCCCTTAATTCCTCATAATCTGATTCTTTCCCATTCCAAATTGATAATGATGACATTTGTCCTTCTTTCTCGAAGAAGACCATGACATCAGGGAGGTAATGCCATGCCAAGCATGTGAATTGGATTTGAGTGAGGAGGGTTGTGCTACGTCACAAGCCTCACTTTCTCCTCCATAGCCATCTGCGTCCAGTGGATAGATATGAATCAAGATGCCTGGAGATGGCCCTGGATGTGAGGCAGGCAGGATTAAGTGACTTGTCCAAGGTCACACACAGTAAGTGTCAAGTATGTGAGGCTGGATTCAAACCCCTGACCTCCTGATTCCAAGACCAGTGCTCTATCCACTGCACCACTGAGTTGCCCCCACTGCCAAAACAGCATCCTCATAGATCAAAAAGACACCCCCTCCTACACAAAGGCACATTATCTTCAATCTTTACTCTTCTAGATTTCTCAACATTATTTGATGTATTCTAAAACTATCCTTTCTCTTTGTTTCTTTAATGATTTTTAAAATTAAATTTTATTTTTTAATTAGCATAATCTAATTTTTTGCCCTCCTACCCTTACCCCATTGGGAGGGGGAAAAAAAGAAAAACAAAATACTTATAACAAATACATATAGTTAAGTAAAACAATTCCCTCACTGGCAGTGTGTGTGTGTGTGTGTGTGTGTGTGTGTGTGTGTGTGTGTGTGTGTGTATGTCTTGTACTGTCTGGTTCTCATCTTAACTGTTTATTCTTTGTCTACAATTTTCTTTTTCAGTTTAATTGAAAAACACATTGTTTTTTTCCACATTATGGATTGACATTCAGGCCCTAGGCTTTCACAGAATCGGAATTCTAACACTAACACAGGGTCCTTGGAAACGATCTGACTCAATCTCCAAATTCTACAGATAAATAATCCCCCAGTTCATATAGCAAAGTGAATAGGAATGACCAGAAGGCAGTTAGCCATAGCATTTTATCACAAGAATCAGCTAAGAGAACAACCAACAAGAACAACAGAGGAGTAAATTATTCACTTCCAGCAAGTATGGAGGGCATGAAAAGTTTGCAATGACCTACAGAGTTTTCTGTTTTCTGTTGCAGGATCAAGTAACCTCTATGTAATTACAAAGTTCAGGCTAGTCTCTCTCCTAGAAGAGGAGGTTAAATTGCTGGAAGAATATCAGATTATCACAGAAAATGAAGTACAACCTAAAAAAATGGGGGGGAGAGTCCTTCAAGGTTAAAAAAACGATCTGAAAGGGCAAAGGGGCAAACTCTCCTGTGTCAGTGGTTTAGAGGGTAAAAGAACGTAAGATTCCAAAAGCTAGACTTTGAAACTGAGTGATAAATTCATGGTCTTGATTCCTTTCTCAACCTCAATTTCCACGTTTATAAGACCCCAATGGGCATTCCCATCTTTCCCCACTGATATTACAAACTCTTCATATCCATTATATTCCAAAAGTCCTAATCTTCCTCACAACTCCCCCTACATTTCTCTGAATGTGCCAATATTATCCTAATCAACCAATCTTGAAATGATCACTAACTCTTCTTCCTTTATGGTCCACTTCCTAAAAGGCCGTAAACCTAACTCTGCTTCTAAGTTCTTTACCTAGAGAGAGCTAATTTGTCTCAGGAATTCCACAGGCCATTCCTTCCATTTCTACAGCCACCACCTGACCCTAAGACTTTTTTTTTTATCTCTTCCCCTGGACAAATGGTCTTATCAAGATGCTCCTTACAAAAATTTCATTCTTCTTTCTCTTCTCAGAGCCACAAAACTACAATTATTTCATTCCCATGCTCAAAAAACTTAAAATAGCTTTGCCATCTTTACCAAACAAGATCTCCAGGTTCACAGCAAAATACAGCTTCCAGAACTTATTCCATGTTTCTGTCCCTTTGCATATGCTGCTAGCTGTCCTTCAGTGATCTCTACCTCACAAAATTCTATCCTTCCTTCAAGATTCAATTCAAAATGCTGCTTCTACATCCATGAAGTCTTCTTTGATCCCACTAGGAAGAAAGAGGCTTTTTCCCTACCTGAATTCTCCCAGTCCTTTTTTGTGCCTTCACATTAACATTAAATACACTACTGTTACAATAGGTAACATTCAAATTTCTGAAATAGTCATTTAGGGATATGTCTTTTTTTTTTTTTTAGGTTTTTGCAATGCAATGGGGTTAAGTGGCTTGCCCAAGTCCACACAGCTAGGTAATTATTAAGTGTCTGAGGCTGGATTTGAACCCAGGTACTCCTGACTCCAGGGCCGGTGCTTTATCCACTGCACCACCTAGCCACCCCAGGGATATGTCTTAATTCTCTTGTTTAAATATAAACTCCTAAAGGGTAGAAAGCTCATCTTCAGGTCTTCAACAGGAGCTAGCATAGTGACTTGCCCATAGTAGGAAGTTAATATTTGGTGAATGAGTAAATAATTGTCTTAGGGTGCTTTTTCTTTAGTCAATGAAGTTATGATTGTATCAAAATTAAAATAACAATACAACCTCTGAAAGTTAGTAAGGCACAGTGGAAAAGTGTTAGATTTGAATTCAGGAGAGCTGAATTCCTATTCTTAATTATTATTATGAGAAGGACTAAAAAAACAAACTGCCTCAAGTAAGGGGGGGGGACTTGATCTCCTTGCAAACAGAATGATATTGGCAAAAAAGGTAATATCAGTTTAGGATATAAATGTTTGTAAAATCTTATGGATTTTATATCACGAGACAAAGGGGCAACAGAGGGAAAAAGTTTAAAAAAAGTTTGGCAAGAGACACAATTAAGCAAAAACCATCCCAAGTACATCCAAGGATGAAACTAGAAGAATTACAACCATAAATGAAAGATTGGAAACAGACATCAGTATTTTTATAGCAAATTCTCTTTATCATCAAGGATAACTGGAGTCCCCACATTATCATTTTAACCTTAGTCCTGGCTGTGAGAGGGACTGGAAATGGCTCACCAATAAAAAGAGGCTCATCCATCACCATTCAGCTGGCCATCTGGTGGAGAGTCCTGGAGTTACTAATTTATTCCCATCTTATAGAAGACTCAAAAAGTATAAGTGTAGCTGAGTAAGGGGCAGCTAGATAGCACTGTGATAGAGCACCAGGTCTGGAGTCAAGAAGATCTAAGTTCAAATCTGACCTCAGACACTTAATCACTGTGTAATACTAGGACAACTCACTTCACCTTTTTTGCTTCAGTTTGTTCACTGTAAAAAAAAAAACCTGAAGAAGTAAATGGCAAGCCGCTCCAATATCTTTGCCAAGAAAACCCAAAATGGGGGTCTCCTCAAGACCCAGACATGACTGAAACAACAAGAACAAAAGATCATAACCATGGCTAGGAAATGAGAGGGGTGAGAATTTGAATCCAAATCTTCCTAGTTCCTTCTTTAGCTTTTCTCTCCTATAGTCATCATTTTTATAATTAATTATCACATAATTAATTTTGGAAAAGTTTTTTTTTTTTGCCATGCCACAGAGACAATGAAAAAGATCTTGAGATCTTATCTTCCACGGCTTCAATGAAAGGCTAACTCCATCTGCTTCTAGGATGAGCAATAAGTTACCATTAGCAACTTGCATAAGTGTTCCTAAAAGTTCCAATATATAATAATAACAAGATAAAGTACCATTTGAGAGATTTTTTTGACATATATGCCTTTCGTCTCAGACCAAAATTGCTTTAAGTACAGTTGAAAATGATTGCCTCATCTCTGCCTGAGAACACACAGCATTACATTTTGTTTTTAAGGATACGGATTCACCCCAGCACCACTTACCAAATTTGTATCATTAGGTGGACTGTACTTCTCCGTCCCCATTCTTACAAGTCCATCGTGATATAAAAATATTTTTAATGGATCACAGGATGTTATCAGAATATAAATTCGTAAATCAAACTTGTAGCCTTCCATCAGGAAAGGCTTATCAATGTATTCTTGGACAATTAAGTGGTCCTGAGCTAGCAATTTTTCAGCATTTCTTATCAAAGAGATCCTGGATTTGAAAGAAGACAAAAAAAAGGATAAATACGAAACGAGGCATAAATTAATTGTCAGACATGGTCAAAAGAGAAGTCTCCCTTATTTATAAAGAAACTGCATGCCCACCAGCACCAGAAAGCTATCCTTGTCTATGATTCCTTTGATACCCTCTTATCAGGAAAACTGGTTTGAAGGAGATCACTGCTTGTCCTCCCGCCTCCCCCACAATTATGTATTATTGAAATTAGCACTTTTTTTCTAATCATGTAAATTAAGGATATTTCAGAGCATTTCAATTTGTTATAATTTAAGATATTTCTTCTGGTTCTGGCAACATGAAGAGTCAATTCTGCTCAGTCAATGGAAGTAAAACTTCAACTGATGATACACATCTCTAAGAACATAACTGAGCAAATAAATGCCCATAGTTTTAAAATTAATAGTGGAGATGCCCTCATGGACTCAACATTTATATGCTACAGTTAAGGGCTTTATATTTAAAGCTTTAGATTACTTTGTAAAGAAATCGAAGCAATGATCATGAACCTTGGGTTATATGATGGCTACGTTATGAATTATCTCTTTTCACAGAATTATGAACTGAAGAACTAAACACTCTCCTTCAAATCCTACAGATCCCAAGGCCTTGTCATGGTGTGGAAGGGACACTACTTAACCTAGAAGGTCAGGTCAGGCCTGGGTCATCTGGAGGAACTTGAAGTCCATCCCTCCAGAGGAGATGGGCCTAACTCAGCTAAGGGCAGAAAGGCTCCCATTCTAGGATAGGGGGCAAAGAAGGCCCTGCAAGTAGCAAAACCATAACAGAAGTGAGAAAGGAAACAATCTACATCCCTGAAGGAGAGAGCCACATGGATTGAATTCAAGATCTTCAGAAGTATTGAACAATGAATAAGATTTGAAAAGACTATCACTTGTGTGTGTGTGTGTGTGTGTGTGTGTGTGTGTGTGTTTAAGGAAGGAAGAGAGACATGAGTTAAAAGTTCTTTGCAAAAAGGTAACAAGAAAGGACTAATTAAAGTTTAAGACTGGGTTTCTGAATTCTCAAATCACTTTCCTTGACCCAGAGACTTTAACATTTTTACCATGATTTTTCTAGGATCCCATGATGATAAGAAGGAACTATCCCCAAATAACAAGACCACACCCCCTTCTTAAATTTAAAAAATTAGCAATCTATTCCCTTCCTATATTTCATAATTCTCACTACTGTTTACCATAAGACTTATGGAAACTGGAATTTGGCTTTTTTTGTTTGTTTTTTTTAATTTATCAATTTTCAGAAGGCAAATCCCATTTGAATTCTGCTTAATTTTTAAACTGACATACTAAGAATATCAGAATGTGTTGGAAAAATGTGGCACATTAACCATTTATATCAGTAGGTAAAAATATATTTTTCCTCCATCTAGCTGCAACTATGAGCAATTTACCATTTACAGGTTTGTTTGTTTTTTTTCCCAAACACATCTCTTGGCTTGACCATTTCAGTATCAAGATTCAAATTCACCTACCCGTGACCCATTGCACCATTTGCTGGTTTGACAATAAAAGTTTTCTGTTTTCGTTTTTTCTTCAATTCTTTTACATAATTCTGGAACTGGGTATACTCTGCTGGGAAGATCCATGTTCGGGGGATAAAAGTATATTCCTGAGGATTACACTTGATCATTCTGTGAATAAAAGAATAGGATTTTAGAAGGTTTTCAAACTTTTTAAAAAGTTTTCTGTCTATGGACCTGTGCTGCTCCACTTTAACACAAATAAAAGAGGATTCTAAGGAAAGTCCCAGAGATCTGGGTTCGTTTCCAAGTTCAGACCCTCAGCAGTGACATGTATCTATACAAGTCTTTTCATATCTCTAAAGACTGGGTTTCTTCATATAAAAATAAGACTCAACAGATACAAAGATCACAGATGGGACTTCAGAGACCATCCCATCCAACCACCTCACTCTGTGGCAAAGAGATACCAATAGTCAGCTGGCTAATTCAGTTCCAAAGGTGATTTTGAATCCAGGTAATAATTATTTGCACAGTAATGATATCAGGAGAGAGCTTGATAATCTCCAATCACCTTTAAAACGTGAGCTATTCTTAGGGAATCAAGGAAGTTGGCTGCAAATATTGTCCAAGATATCTCCAAGCTGTGTTACCACAGGAAAGCTATTCAGTCACTCTGAGTCTCAGTTTTTCATCTATGAAATGAGGATAATATTACACCATAGATCCAATTCCTTAAGAAGCCCCTTTTCTACATTCACAGCAGCCCTACTTTCTTCTTCTAGAACCAATATGCAAATCAGAACCTCACAGCCTCTTGCTTAGATTGAGATGCCCTTCTAATTGATCTCCCTGCCTTAAGTCTCTTCACATTCTAACCTATCTTTCTCTCAGCTACAGAACTATTTTCCTTCACTCAAAAGTCTGACCACATTATCTCCCAACTAGGCTTCAGGGACCTCTGCAGTCACATACAAAGAACCCTTAACAGCCCTGTCCCCTTTCTGTTTTCAGCCTTCTTCCCTGATGCACCCCTCCATTTACACTGCAATTCCATCTTCCTGGCCAAAGTGCTGTTCCTCACTCACAACACTCCTTTGTCCTCTCTAGGCTTTGGACTGGCTGACCTCAATGCCTGAAATGTACTCCCTCTTCACCACTGTCTCTTGAAAGACCTGGATCCTTGCAAGATGCAGTCAAACACAAGAGGTTTTTCCCAGATCACATACCTCACTCCGCAATGCCTCACCAAAGGCTACCTTTCATTTCCTCTCCAAGTGTATTTATTTTGTCAAACATCTTTCAATCACATTTGACTCTAGTTGGGACGGCACTTGGTAGCTAATGTTTGACACCTCTGTTGGCTAAACCACTTGCCCCCACCCCGTCCAAGATAACAATTCTATTACTGTAGACTACTAACACTGGTTAATATTATCAACACAGTAACCACCTCATAAAAGTCTGTGAACTTGACTTGAACCAGAAAATCTTTCACCCAAAGAAAACCAATCACTTTATAATTCAATATCCTTTTTTTTGAAAAAAGAAGAAACTGAAATGAAAGCCCAGAATAACAAATTTAATACAAAATAAAAGTGGGGACCAGAAGGAGGAATCGAATCCCTGCCCCTTTCCTACCTAGAAGTTCCTTCCTAGGGACTTGAGATACCTTTGAGAGGACCTCACAAGGGTCGTGCTTCCACTATGGCAAGTAAGATGATTACCAATCTTATCTTCTGACTCAGAACTTAGCTAAGAAGCTGAAAATTTCAGTACAGTAGGCTAATTCTGACATTTCTTTTGACAACTATATAAAAATCATCTGATGGCATCACAGTCATGTCAACTGTCATCTTTCTGTTCTCAAAACATTTTTTAATGAATCATCACATATTTCACAAGATATATAGACTATGAAATTAAATCAGACTAAAGCTATAATTAAGTCAATGTATTTTAAAATTCATGATGTGCTATTTTGAAGGGTACGGTATCAATTTTTAAAAATGCCAAGTCCAATATAAAATAAAAATGCATACCAAAAAAGATATCAGGGCTAAAATCTATTCAGGTAACCTGATAAAAATCATCTTCAAAAGGGGTTCAAGGGAAGCATGAGGGTCAGTCTCTAAGGAGACTTAAGAATTTCAGAATGGGGATGTGGTGGTAGTAGTGATGATTAGTTTCTCCCTAACGCCATCACACATTTAGGAGCTGACCATAAACAAGTAATTTGGTTGCCTCTATTTCTGTAGTACCAGGTCATCCTTTGCTCATCTAATGTAGAATCATTTTATCTTCAAAAAGAATTCCATGGAGTCATGCTGAATGAGAGACTGGTTAGGATTTAAATGTTCGATATTCCTGGGTGAATAGGAGCTTTAAATGTAAAAATATTTCACACCCTGGATTCTAAATGAAAGAATACATTTACAGAGACACACTCTAAAGAACTCAGGAGATACTAATACTGTACACATTAAATACACAGCCATATTTTTATAATACTGAAAGCTAGAATTAAGTTTAAATTTAAAAATTAATTCAGGGAAAATGAAGCTGTTTTTATAGCACAACTCTAAGAAGAAACTTTGGCTTGAGTTGTAAGTCTAGCCTAAAGCTATTATTATGACATTTCTAGTCTGACTCTTGGTAGAATGGAAGCTAGACTCTACATGGGCTCTGAGCCAAAGAAGGGCTTCAAATATCAAACCCATTCTTTCCTTCTCCAAAGCCCCCATGCAGGGTGCCTGGAAGCCTGGCTGGATTAAACTTCAAGTAGCACCTCCATGCAGATGACTCTCCAAACGTTATTTCTAGCACTGACCCTTCCCCCTGACCCCCCATGCATGAAGAGCCTCCAGCTTATGCCACGTGAGGATTGGCTGAAGATCCACAAGGATAGACTTGGTGGTGGTGGGGGTGACATGATAGCTGTCTTAGCCACTTTAAAGTATTTAAAGGGCAGTCACATGGAAAAGGGATTAGGCCTGTTCAGTTTAACCCTAAGGGGCCCCACTACAGGTGCTAACCACAAGGAGGCAGATTTAGGCTTGAGTTCATGAAAAATTACCAACCACTCTGCAAAGTCCCAGAATGGAATGGAGTGGTAGCTCCCCCTGCCCTGCAGGTCCTCAAGTCAAAGCAGGGTGACTTGTTGAAGGGATGCAAAGGAGATTCATAGGGTGCCTGTCCTTCCACAGATCCTTCCAAATTGGACATTCTGACAATCTGGGATTTTCTATTTGACTTGCCCCAGCACCAATCAGGGGAAAGAAGAAAAGAGATACTCCCTCCCTCAAGAAGTGACTTGATTTTTTAATTACTTGCTCTCAAATATATGAGAAGAAAAATTATTCTCCCACTAACACTAATCCCCCTTTACAGGCATTTTCAAAATTCTAGAAGTTCCGTAGCAATTACAGGATGTAGAATTATCTTCCTGATATATTTTCACAAGATATTATGGAGAATGAGGAGATGATTTTTATTTTTTCTCATGTATTATAAGATAATCTGGCATTTTTTTTTTTACTATTGGGTATTAGAGAGGCAAAGAGGTTTGGAAATAAACCTGGGTTTGAAATCAGGAAATCTGTTTGCAAATTCAAATTCTTCCTGTCCCTTCTGTGACTTTAGTCAAGTTATTGAACATCACCAGGCCTCATTTTCCTCATCTGTAAAATAAGGGGGGAGTGAGAAGTAAGGGGACACACTGGATGATCTCTAAGGCCCCTGATATCTCTAAAGTTAGAATAGGATCCCATAAAGTATGTCAATTTGTGTCATTTGAGGTCAAGTTTAAATGCCATCTCTTTTATGGAACCTCTTCTGAACTTTCTGGAAGTAAACAATCTCTCCCTGCTTACATTTCTTACAATGTTTGCTTTGTATTTAATGTATAATATTAATTTGTGCATATACATAAACTAAATTTTAAGCATCTTAAGAACAGTCTCCTTTCAGTCTTGGTTTCTCTAGCACCTAGGACAGTGCCTCACAATGAGGAAAAGCTTAATAAATGTTAGGTGAATTTAATTTAACCTAGGAGACAATAATAGTCTCAAGTTAGAGATCAGTCTCTGAATGTCCTGCCCTAGGGGCTCCTTGCCAGCTCAGCTGTTACCTTACCAACTTCCAGAGAAGTTCATCATAGGGTCTTATATGCATTATATCTATTTCATAGATAAAAATACTGAGATCTACAGAGGTTCTCAGGGTCAAAGTAGACCTAAAACCAAGGCCAGTATTCCTTCCAAGGGATTGAGAAGGTATACTCCTCAGAGGCTTTTAGAAGGAGTATATTAGGACAGGATGAATTAGGGGGGCCAAGAAAAAATAGCTCAATATTAAGGAGGGAGGCAAAAGTCAAGGCATGTGAGTCACATGTCCCAATGTCAGCTTGTTATGTCATCTGACCTCACTGAAATAGATTCCACTTCACCCAAAGTGGTTTTTAGTGGACTGTCCTACTCTCAAATTTTATGCTGGACCTCAAATGACACATTATAATTTAGAGACAAATCAAAGTTCTTATAAATTTTAAGCTGGAAAGTACATTAGAGGTCATATAGTCCAAGCTCCACATCTTCCAGAGAAGGAAACTGAAATTTATCCTAAATCCTGAAGAAAAGCATTAAAATTGTTTTCTTAAACTAAGGTGAGCTTTTCTCAAAGATGACTCCTAGTATCCTCCTTTCCTAATGACCTTGAATTAATTATATACCTATTCTTGGCCCATTTAGCTACTAATAGAATGTAAAGACCTTGATGATGGGGACTGATTCATTTTTGTCTTGATATCCCCAAGACTTAGCACTATACCTGTGGAGCACAACATATAAAATGTCTGTGATTCTTGGAGGAATGCTGAGTGCTGTCCCCTTCCCCTTTTCTCCTCCTCATAATCTTCAGTTTGTTGCCTCTACCTGGACATCAAATTCACCATGCAATGGAAAAATAATCCAAAAATCTTCAAATATGTCCCATCAGTTCTATCACAGTTGAGTCCTGTGTCAATCAATCTCCAATAGTATCCGAGGTGCTTTGGCCTGTGGACCACCACCACACCAGACAATTCAAGCATTAGCCTCCTTGGTATAAGTGCCATCAGACACCATTGGATCTCAGCACCTATTAGCTTTCATGAGGCTAGTGGAGGAAGTTATGATGGATGAGGATAGTAGGTGTGTTCAAGGTAAGAGCTAATGATACACTACATGTATTACAAAATATTCTATCTCTCTATTTTCTCATGAGAACCAGATTCAATTCAATTCAATAATTTTAGTAGACACCCACTATGTATAAGTCAGAAAAGATATAAAGATGAAAAACTAATAGTCCTTCCTTCAATGAGCTTGCAATATACTAGAGAGGCCCAAATTATAGACAGATAAGCACAGCATTAGGAAAAAGTGGTCCAGAAGCCAAGTTCTCTACAACCCTGCTGTCAAACTCAAATGGAAATAGAACTAAACTGGACAGAACAATCTCAGTGTGCTGAAAACCGACTTTTTATTTTTTGTTTTTATTTTATTAAATATTTCACAATGCTTCTAAATCTATTTCAGGCTCTACTCTGGAGTATTGCTGTGGGCTGTAGTTTTACATCTCTGCTCCAGAAGAATTTGGGGACAAAGAGAATACCTTTCAACCAGGTATCAGAGAAAAGCTTC